>NW_020455821.1:1331052-1477052 GCF_003342845.1 Nothoprocta perdicaria
CACCCCTCCATAATACCAAACTAGTAATTTGTTGGACTAAATTCAGGCATTTTAAAGAGTGCAGCTTTTACATATAAGAAATAAGTTTTGGCAAGCTGAGGGAGCCACTGTGTTCCATCCTGGCTATGCTGAAAGTGCAGATTCTTGGAGAATTTACTATCCTAAGCAAATCTACATCATCTTAAGAAAAAAAGAGGCAATACGAGGAACTAGTCCTGCCTCTCTGTGAAGCTCACCTCACTGCATGAGTTGAGGGGAGATTTTCTGAGAGGAGAAACAAGCCCTCTTGTCAGCCTCTGCAGTTAACTGGCTTGCTGACCAGTGCATGGAGAACAGGGCAGGATAGTTGTCTGAGAATGTCTTTCCAGGATTTCTTCTTAATCTGCAGGGATGTGGATTGCTCAGGTTTCTGTTAAAACATGCACACAGCCTCTTCCCTGCCCAAGGTCTTTTCATGTTTCCTTCAAACTCTCCTTCGAATGCCTGACAACAAAACAAAGCTTGAACTCTATATTTTAGCAGAAAAAATACAGAGGATTCAGTTTCTGTCTAGAATTTAAAGATCCCTGTGGTGAAAAGAATATGTAGTTATTCATACAACAAGAATTTTAACAAAAAAAAAGTATTAGAAATACAGAGAAATTTCAAATTCAAGAGGAAAGGCTTGTTTAATTCTTGAGGTTGTTATTTCTTATAAAGTGAACTGTGTTTCATATCTAGAGACCTTGTTCCTCACGTTTCCTGTTCCACAGAAATACTGGTGTGTTTCTTGTCGCAGTGTAGGTGTATTTAAAAGTGCGTGTAGATTACTGTTCTGAAATGCACTTTGTTTGCAGATATGGAAGTCAGGATGTTGCCTATCAGAAAGAAGTTCAATTAAAAATACCATCGTTGAATAAGGGAGTATGTATTCCCTTATGTAGTGGCATGCGTATGGAAGGCATTGCCATACATCATGGCAAATGTGCTGGCTAATCACAGCTAATATTTAATATACTTTGCGGTATTTGAGATAATCATAGATTTCTCATTTTCACATATAGTCTAAGATTTCCTGCGTAAGCTTTACCTAAAGTTTGGCTGTTTTCTATAGCCTGGTGACTGTCAGGTCATGCTGTAGTTTTGTGGTGAGACTAAACCCTAAGTTGTTGATCCCTTCTATAATGAATTAGTAAGTTGATCATCCCACGTATTTCTACTTTTCTAGCTGAGAACATGTCTACTGAGCAGCTATTGATAAACATCTGATAGGAGGTTATCAGTAAAATTCCATAGTAGTATCTTACTAATACTAAATGAGATGTGTACTTTTTGCAGTTTAGTATTGGGGACTAACTGAGCAATTGCAAACTGCTAGTGTCTCCATGCTGCAGCCTTATCATGCTCATTAACCAACCCTTTCAGCAATGCTGTCATTTAATTATAAAAATGGGAAACCTTTTCGGTAATACYGCCTTAGTTGTAAGATTAGCAGCAGCAACCTCTCTTAAAAAGAAGTCTTTATTTTTACCTGGTTAATGCATAGTTACAGCTAAATCATTTAGCAGAGACAGCGATCATCTATCTAATCTTATTTTGTAATTTTGCATCCGTATCTTTTAGTGAAAGAAGATACTATAGCTCTTAAGGATACTGCAGCGGATGTGTTAAATAGGCTGCTGTTACGGATCTTAATCCTGACTGACCCTGTTGTGAGAGCAGTTGAGTGGCAGGTCCGCTTTGCAGCCAAGTGCAAGTCAATCCTAGTGCTACAAAAGTCCCCGAAGGCATTTCCACTCTCATTTCCGTAGCACTTGTCTCTCTCTAACCTGCCGCTCACGTGCAGCTGAGTTTTGGGGTGGGATTCGGTGACAAGCTGCCAATATGCTTAATATGTTTAAAATGTTTTATGTTTATGAGGCCTTTACAGGTGGGACTGGGGAGCAGCTCAGCCCTTGTGATGAAATTGTTGGCTGGGGGAAATAAAAAGGGTTGTTGAAAGGGTGAAATATTAGGCAGTGGCTGTCTGTCAAAGAGGAGTTGCTCCGTTGACCCATTGATGTGAGGTTAGAAATCTAGCGGTGGTCCTTACTAAACCTAAAAATTTAGTAAAGCGCAGAAATTCTACAGGTTATCAAAGTTCACAATCTGTTTTATTTCCTTGTCTTAAAAAAATGTGAACGCTCTAAAAGCCTCAAAGTCCTGTCATTTTTTTTGGCTGTAATCAGGGCTCATCTTCTCAAGGACAGAAAGGGCAGTGAGGGCTCACAAGCAACTAAGCAACCTGCTCTGGTTCAGCGTGTTGGTGCTGTAGTCTAGAGGAAAAAYTCCTTCAGAAATACCAGGTGTATCAATGAGCAGTAACAGTCGCAGGAGCTCCAGCCTCGTCACCTGAGAGGTGGGATCTGAGCAAGGGTGGCGTGTCGTGGACAGTTGCCACCACTGAGTGGCGATGGCCACGGCCAAGGCACCGCGCTGGCTGCTGCGGGCGCCCTCGCTGCCTCTCGTCATCGTCTTCTCTTTCACCTCGCCGTGCTGCAGCAGCAAGGCCTGCCCATGACTGCAGTTAGCAATTCCGCTGGTGCCTGCAGAGCATCCATCAGGGTGGGTTTTGCATGTGGCACCTCATAATGAATCATGGGGCCGTGGCGCGGAAGCCGCGCGGCAGAGAGGAGATTTGTCTTCCAAAGGGCAGCGCGGGGTTGCAGCACCAAGAATAACGAGCCCGTAGCTGGTAGCCCTTGTTTACCAATCAGTCTTCCTGTCTGCCCTTTTAAACTGTTCTGTTGAGTTTGATGAAATCATCCATGGAAGTGATGATAATAGATCGGTGGCTTAAAAAAAAGGACATTTGAAAATTTCACTTTGATGCTGTTGCTTGTTTGGTATATGTATTTCCCTCTGGTTCGTAATAAGAGGAATTAGATATTGGCATGGTGAGTTTGTGCAAGGGTTGAACATCTTGTTGCAATACTCATGAGGTACCCGAAGTATTCCTGTAAGTTCAATAAAAGATTCCTGAAGCTGCACAGATGCATGTTGTCCTGCTTTGCAGTCTACCTGGGGATAACTGTTCTGTGTCTCCTGAGGTGCATTAAAATCACTCTTCCTTCTACGGATTTGAGGTCCTTTGAGGAAATCTGCTAGAAATCCTGCAGCTATTTGTGGTTCTCTCAGTGAACCTGCCCAGCGCTGGTGCATTCTCTGGTCCTGTGCCCTGGCACTCGAGGGTCCATCTGTCGCAGTGCATGGAGTCGGGGAGAACAGGTCACGCTTAGCTGTCAAAAGAGAGGTTTATGGAGAAAAAGAAGCAGAATGGCCCAACATTCATTCTTGCCATTTGAAAGGRGCCTCCCACAGGACCTCCTTGAAAGCCATATTTGTCAGATGATCTTACTAGAAGTGATGTGGCAGCAATAACCACCTGCTTCCAAGCTACTCAGTTTTATCTGTCAAGCCCAGGATCCCACGTGAGAGCATCACTGCGTCTGAGTTTGATAGCACAGGATACAGAGACATCAGGCACGTGCAGAGCAATTGCCAACTTAGCAAGCATAGCAGAGGCAGGTGTAGATTGCTGCCTGCTCCTCTTCATTCTTTACCAGTGATTTCTCTATTACAGCCTTGTTGTTCGTGTTCTTCCAGAGCAGTTTTGTTGCAGGAGGTAGGTGAGAGAGGGTCCCACTGCTTTCTCCCCAATGAACTTGAAGCTAATTTGGCAGAAAGCCAGACCTGAAGATAAATGTTTGTGTGTGTGTGTGTATATATATATATATATAAAGGTTTATAAAGTCATTAAACTGAGCGTAGTTTTTGTGTTGGTTCAAAAGTGAGTGCCTGGCAGCAATAGGGTCCTGAGTGAGCAGGATGCTCTGGCTCAGTGTAACTGTCTTGTCAGTAAGAACATGGCCCCAGCTCCTTTGAAAGCCCCCTGGCAACTTGTGTTCTTTAGACTGAAAGTTTTAGAGCATTCATTATTTCCAGTGAACCTTGAACCTGCCCTTAAACTTTCCTCGCTTCCTTGTGCAGCCATAAATTTCTCTTGAAGCAAAAGCTGGTGCCAAATCCTTGATTATTGCTGGAAATGAGACCTGATGGCTTTCATTCATTGTGGCCTTGTAATTAGGCAATATCTGGGGGAGTTGTTCCTTTAGCATTGTTACTGTTGTGCAAACTGCCTTTGCAAGCTCTTGTTCGCTGAGGAAACCTTTCTTAGCTTTTCCATTGCATCCTGGTTTGTTGGATGGAAATGTTGCAGAGCTCGCCTGAGTTGGAGGCCTAAGAAGAGCTACTTCTTGAAAGTTTTTTCCCAATGCTTTGTTTGGTTACACTCTGCAGTGCTCATCACGTGCTKCAGTACTTGAACCAAGAGATTTGGTACTTGAATACCAAGGATGATTCTCCTCAGGGTCCCAGCATAGCCATAGAATTTGAAATGCAGGAGATGGACCTGCATAAAGCTGCATTAGCTGCAGGTGGGACGCTGTAAACTGGCAGAGTGGCAGCAATGACATGCTGAGGTTAGAAATACATGAATTGCCATGGGTAGTATCATTAAAGTGTCACAGAGAAAGAAGTTCCAAAATGTTTTGAGACTACAAAGCACCTACTTTGACCTTGCTCTTAGTGTAGGATTTGTAAAGAAAATTTGTATGGTGTTGGCACCACGCATAAAGATAATAGATACAGATGGGATTGGTAATGCCCTGTAATACAAAGCTAAATGTTTATTTTCTGTTTATATGCATAGAAATAGATATATCCTAATTGAAACAGCACAATTTTTATTATTTTTACTAAAAACATTTTACAAGTTCTCTTAAGTCACTTAAGTGCTGTCTATCACTGCCCTAAGAGATATTGGAGAATATGCTCTATACAAGTGAGAAACCAGTCCAAAATACTAAATTAAGAGCAAAACTCTCAAGTGCTTTAACAAGACTGTTTACCGGTGCAAAGTGTTTGTTATAGGAAAATATTTACCATTTGGGTGTATGGGAAAGATCTAGTTTCCACCTCCTGCTTAATATTTCTAACCATATATATACTTAGTGCCATCTTTAAAAAAATATGGTGCATTAATTATCTCTTTTTTATTTTTTCTCTGACTATATGCATTGTAAACCAGCCTTATCTGTGATGCACAGGCTGCTCTTAATAATGGCAATTCAGTTTACAGCGCGGTTTGTATTAAAAGACGTTTCCCTATTCCTGTTTCTCCTGATGGAAAAGGTGYGATGCCAGAAGTCGAGCTGTATTAAAAGAGGACGAGGGAAAAGGAGAGAAGTGACCTGGCACTGGGTAGAGGTGTCACAGGGAAGAGGGCAGCAGGGGTTTGCAAGCTGAGGCAGCCACGAGGGCCCGAGAAACCTGGATTACTGGTATCCAGCGAGGAAGGCAGAACTGTCAGCGTGCACGGGAAGGGTGAGATTCCACGGCTACATATTTAGGAAGAGGGAGTTAGGACGCTAAGGGTGAAAATGCCATTTTAACGGCTTTCTGCCTCCTGTTTTTGCCAATGTATTTCTTCCAGATGGCATATCCTGCACATTGTATCTGTAGAGTCTAAGTAGTAATTAACAGCACTGCAGAACTGTTCAGCGCAGTCCAAGTCGGGAAGTGAATTGGGAGGATTTTTCTTTTATTTTCTGTTTTATTCTTTGCATAAAGGAGGATTGGGCAGCAAATGTTTTTGAAAGATGCCGAGTGTATTTGTAGGGTAAGGAAAATTATATGTTTTAAAGGGGAATGAACTGCAGAAATTTTCCACATTCTGTATTACATCCCCAATTTTGACTATTTCTGACAGGTATTCACCTTTATACCAGATTTGTTTCACATTTATTCAAGTTTTACATAAATTTGACACCTTCTGGATGTTGCTCTGGAGGTGATAGACATATGCTCTTTATCCAGTGGGATGTGTGCTGGTTTCTTACGAAATAACTTGGAGAGGAGTCATGGATGCCTGTGATACCCACAGCTGAAGAACGCGAGGGAAGGCTGCTGGCTTTGGGTGTGCTCCGTAATACTGTGGTAGACATGGAAAAATGTACATGTGTAGTCAGAGGGGTTCTGAAAGGGCTGGTGTTAATCRGGCAGGAGAAAATGGAGACAGCACTATCAGATCTGCATGTTCCTTGACCTTGTTTAATCCTTTACACCTTTGCAAAGTCAGTATGAGACATAAGCATGCCAACTTTCACTYGCTCTTATGGGATGAATGAGAGTGGAGTGCTAGGCCAGTTATTTTTGACCTTACACTATGAGATATAAAGAAGGACCCTCCTTTGGCAACCAGAGCAYGGCCTGGTTTGAATCCCTTCTGATAGATGGTATTCCTGTGCATGTAATTTCTTCCACAGCCTGCAAGAGCACGTGTTAGACTGTTTGGGACTGGGTTGGACTGGTAATGTGTACGTTGCGACCTAGAAGTTAGTTTAATTAGCCTTAGTCCAGAAGGCTCATTTTAAACTAAAATGATGGCATGGTCTGATGCACTTTAAATTAAACTATAGCAGTCTAGAAATGGCTTTATAATCAAATAATTAATTAAAGACTCGCAGGGACATTTATTAAGTGGGTAGGTGCACAAAGAGCACAGGCAAATGCCAAAGAGGAAACTGTAATCAGAGCTCCAAATGTGTTTTGTGAGCTTGCCAGTAACTCGAAGCCAAGTCGGTGTCATCTGGGGACGCATTTTTCTTCTAAGGCCTCCGATGCTGGAAGAGAGCCCACCAGATAACCTGGGCTCGAGCGCGTCTGCGGGAGCTGCTGATCTCAAACGCTGGTGCAGACCAGGACGATGGTGCAGAGATCCCTAACTGCCCTTCTCCACGTGGAGAAACATGTTTTGGATGCACACGTTTTTGCCATCGGGACGGCAAAAGGATCTTGAAGGTCCTTTCCAACCATAATGATTCTGTGATTTTATCTGTAAGCACCAAGGCAAATAGTTCATAACTAAATCGCATCTAATTGTGATTTTTGCTATCAAAGATGACCATAACGTTGAATGCAAGGCTGCAAGGGGAGGAAGGCACCGTGGAAGTCTCTGATATTTCTTTTTTGAAGGCAAGTAATGAAGAAATTGCAGGTGTTTTCTGAGCTCACTGAAAGCAATACATACGACAGATCTATTTACTATGCTACTATATATAATCTACTATATATAATCAATTTCTTCCCACTGTCAGGTAGGCTTTACTGCATCAAGTGTAAAATATCAACCTAAATCAATCTCATTATGCATAGCCCCTTAGGCTTGACTTAATATTTGTAAAGAGAGAGGAAAGAAAAAGCTGACCTGTGCTTGAAGAAAAAAAAATTGCTATTCATTTTTAATTATTGAGACAGATTAAAGCAATTAATTTTTGTTTGGAAGTATTAATATTAACATATGCTTCTGGAAATTGCTTAGTACAATTTAGCTAATAAAATATAGTACTCCTTAATAGGAAAACCTTGCAAGTTCTGTAAATAAAGTAATTGCATTGGTGGATAACTGAATTAATTATACTTGAATGTAAAGAAAGAACTGCCAAAAAAAATAGTTTGGAAATTAGGAATCTTAGCTGAATTCTTGCCTTTCTCGCAAGCATCTACCAGAGCTGTGGTTCTTGCCTCATTCTCTGTACATTCACTTTCCTCATGGAAAAAGAAAACAAAACCTATTCTGCGGGGATTCTGTCAGGAGTAATTCTCAATTCCTATAAAAGCAAAGTATCTTGAAATAAATAAGTATAGTTTTGACCTGGATAAATTCCCTGCTCCAAGTTACTACACAGCTGCAGAAATGCAAGCCTAAGAGGAACAAGAGCAAGTGGTAGGGCCAAGGGTGGGCAAATTCCCCACACTGCACAGTGTAAACCAGAGCCTTGGMCGAAGCCGAGGGCCCTGGAGCAAACGGAGCAGAGCCCTAGCCCGTTTCAGTCATACAGGACCATGCAGCTCATGCTAAAATCATGAGGACAGCTCCCCGTGACTTCAACCCAAGCAAGGAGGAGTATTGGCTAAGCTGCTCCCCATGAGAACTCTGTGCCTCAAGCTTAAACGTGTTTAATGCTGTGCAAACCTACAAGTATTGACCACTTCCCATGTATGCAAACTTTTCTTTCGATAGAAGAAAACGCTGAGGTTGAAGCCATGTGAACTYACTCCACTGTCAGAGTTAAAGCAGGTGGCTCGTGAGCTTTCCAGTCCAGTTTTGAGTTTTTCCAATAATGCAGAGGCTGCAACTTGTCTGGTCTAGTGTTTGGCCCATGCAGAGGGAGAAGGGGGGGGAGGGGGGAATATTTTTTTTCTAGGATTTTTTCCTGTCTTTTCCCCTATGCTCTTTCTCTCTTTGTTGTATGGGTGCCCCTGTGCCAGGCACTGTGCAGTTGATGGCCTGAAGGCTTAGGACAGACAAGTAGGAATTGCAGCTGTGCTTCTGGGCTGTTGTGGCTCACAGACCAGTCAGCAATCGYGGGGAAGGGCAGCAGGGTCCTGCCTGCACGGCCGTTTCCTACGGGAGCAGCCTGTGAACCAGGTGGGGATTTCCAGCATGCCTGGGAAATTCCTCAGTAGCCATTTAAATGATTTGGGGGGTCTCTTCACTGCAACTCAAAAAGCCTGGGACTGAGTTAAGCACTCAACTTCTGTTCCTGCAGGTAATTGGTAGGTAATTGGCCTGTTTTTCCTCTACAGCAAGTCTGGATGTCAAAGTAAGAAAAGATGCTGTTGTAAAAATGCTGTTGCTTTCTGCAACTCCCAGAATGAATCTCTGTCTTTCCAGTAACTCTTCCCAGGTCTCCTTTCCTGACTTTCACTGCTTCTGCTTAGCAATATGTCTAAACTAGTGCCAATTGCTGCACTGCTTCTCAACCTGAAAATAACTGTTGAGTAACAGAGTGCCTTGTAATTCAACAGAACTCAGGATAACAAAGCAACACTGAGCTGGCACGATGGTTCTTTGAAATAAATCAAGGTATTCTGTTTTCTGAAATTACGACACATGACTGCTAATAATTTCTTTGAAAAAGACAGAAACATAACAGAGTAAATGCTTGTTACTTGTTTTTTCATGACAGGTAGGTACCTGTATTCCTGCTCCAACTCACTGGGGTTACCATAATAATTGAAGAAAYCCTGTGGTGCCCTTTTCCCAATACCTGTAAACAGACTTAGAACTCACTACTGATGCTTTTGGAAAGACTTCAACAGAAACCACACTAGTAGTGAAGTATAACCAGTAAGATTTAGGAATGTGATAAATAATAGGTTAAATCTTTCATGTTTTATCATATCACTGATGCCAGAGGAGAAGTACTGATATTTAAAATCATTTATTCAAAGTATGCTTCTCCATTTTTTCCAGTYCTTTGCCTTATTCCCATTCCTTTTCCTTTTTGTACATAACCCTGTTCCTAGAGTTACTGGTTTGGCCTGCAGGTTGTCACCTATGGGGATGTGACAGTGTTCAGTAGTTACTGTTCAGGGTTGTTTCATGCCATTCATTCTGCGGCTGGGTTGCCTAACTGGTATGGGGCCTTTAAAACCTAGTGCAACTGTGATGCTCTTTCCACTGGGAAAAAACACCTAGCCATGACAGCAGACCTCATGCAATGGTGTTTAGAGGAGACAAACAGTATAAAAGGCATTTAAGTAAAAACAAATTTAATAGTAACTTGCTGTTTTTCCCATGGATTTCTTCTGCTAATGGTCAGATCCTTCCCTCTGTCGGCAGGCAAGGAGGTTGCCTTTGCTTCTCAAACCTTCCAGGCCAAGTCCTAGTGCAGAATCTGCTTTCAAAAGTAGCTTCGTATGAAGAGCTGCCTTTCAGCTTCACTGCTGCTCTCGTGTGCCCTAAGATGTGCTAAGGTGGGAGTTACCAGGAGCTGGAGAGGAGCTCTTGTTCTTGTCATGAGGACACCTGCAGCGTCTTGTTCACGTGGTCGCAGCTTAGCGAAACGTGTTGGACTGGCATCTGGCAGTCCAAGCTTAGCAGCTGCATTGAAAGGCAGGACATAATGTTACCATRTATCATGTTTAAGATGCTTTTGCCTTATCTCCTAGCGGCATCCRCAGGGGACGTGAATATGGTACAGCTAAGGCATTAGTACCTAGTGTTGTGCTACTTGCAYGTTAGCACATGTGACAAAAGCTCTCCTAAATATTCTCTGCTTCTCTTGGCTGAAATGGGAGCTATAATGATGTATAACAGCTGTTAGCTCTGCTTCCAGACTATATTGAGATACATTGGCTTTTCTATACCGTTTTATAGAGAATATATGGAGTACTGTCTTTTTTATGAAGGATAAAAACTAGTCTCACTTTTCTGAAAGTCTTGGCAGAAACGKTTGCGTCGTTTTTTACAGGTAGTTCTTGAAAAAGCAATTTTATTCTCCCTTAATAGCAAAAGTATCAATTGTTTTCCCATTTGTCATAGGCTTAAGACTAGTTCCAGCTTCTTTAGCTAAAACATGAGGATTCTGAAAGCAAAGAGAAATAAATTTAACAGGTTGTGTTTCTTGTTTTTATTGATGTGTACGTATATTCAGAAGATGTCAAGAGGAAAGGTGGGTCATTTGACAGGATCATGTGGAGTCAATAGCGCTTTGCATTTGCTGATTCTGAGCTTGATCACGTGTGGGAAAATTGATTTTTCACTTAAAAACGGTGCATATGACACAGCTTTGTAGTGAGCAGGGCAGAAAAGTCAATCTCCTTGGGAAGAACAGCAGTAGTTTTACCAGTGTAGATGACTGTTTTTATTTATCTTACAAAGTTTTCTTTGARGTTTTTATGACTAGATATGCAGTAYTGTGCTAAACAGTACCAGGGATGGGTTTGAGTACTTGAAGTCAGTAATCTACATGGCTAGCCACTTAATACTCACTCCCTTCTGTGCTTACCCTGCCTTTTTGTCAAAGCTTTTATTTTTCTTTTTTTCTTCTCTAGACTGAAACACCATTGYTGCTTTTCGCATATGCGATAGGTAAAAGGAAAGATTATTCCCTTCCAATTTCAGTTCCAATTTCTTCAGTCTTTTCTCASGTCTCTGAGTCCTCTGGTTATTTGCACTGCTCTTGTCGGTATCCCCTCCTGTCAGCTGAGATGTGTCTTGATGATAGTGCCACAACGGGACCCGGCGTTTCACCTCCGGCCGTGTCAGCGCTGGAGGGAGATGATGGATTTCTGTTCACTGTTTGGAGGCTCTGTACTCGTGTTTGTGCTCACGAGTCCTGTAGCTTTTGGCACCTTTGAGTTTTCTACTGCCTGGAGATTTAAGAGGGAAGATCTAAGAGAGTTATTTTTTAAGTGGGATAGTCTTTTCTAGGTCATTGGTGGAAAAAATAGGACAGTTTCAGGACACATTGCCTGCAACCTACACATGATACATTCTTCTATTTTGAAAATCAATATTTGACCGTCAAGGAAAGTAATTGAAGCTCTACTCTGATTTTCAGTGGATGAGGAAAAGTATGCATAATGAGATGCACATCAGCGAAAACTACGTGTCTTGTGCCATATAATTTCCTGTAATTTAAACAAAATGTTCTGCTTGGGYTTGGAAGATTTGATAGGAATGACAAATATTCGTTTCCAAAGTTCAGATATTAGTTAAGTACATGTCCCAGGCTTGCCATCTGTCCTTAGTAGAGGGACAATTTCATTTGTTAACTCTTCATTCCTATTAACTTTCTGAGGCTCAGCTTTGGGCTCTCTAAGGAGTGTATTAAAAACTACAGAAAATAAGTAGAAAATAAGGAGATACCATAGGTCAGAAAAGCCAAGCTATCAGGAGCCCCATAGAGATCATTAAGTTGTCTGGAAATATTAAAGCTACACAGAGGAACTTCARTAAGATTCTAACAGTTCTAACCAATCTAAGTCAATATCTCTTAGTTAATCTGATTTCTTTCTTCCTACCTTTACTGTATGCCAGTTTTTATTCCGGAATCACTCACGGTGGAAGAAACCTTTCATGAATTTCGCATGTTGGATGCAAGCAAATACTGGTCAGAGAAGAATAACCTCCCAGCAGGTTTCAGCGTGACAGGGAAGCTACTGACCTTCTGCATTCCCTGTTCGTGTTGTCCGAGCCTCAATGGCTGTTGTTGGTGGGTGCTGAGCGGAGGTGCGTGCTGAGCATTCCATGTGCCTGGAATGCCGCCACCTTGAGGCTGGATGCACCGCTGGAGAGCGTGGTGGCTCTTCCCTACTCAGGCATGGGATACCCAGGAACATCAGGTTTTGTTCCTGTCCTTACGTGGTACGGAAGCACTTGAGGACAACAAACAGTTGCATATTCACAGCCTCATGAATATTGAAATCCCTCTTTTTCTCTGCAAAGACAGCAACTGAGTATTTTCAGTTCTGTAAGCGGAGTTGTGAGTACGCTCAGCAGGAACTTTATCTGTTTGCCTTCTTTAATATACAGCCACAAAAAAAGCACCATAAGGATGCAGCATTAAAAGATGGTCTTTTTTTTTGCCTACTGGTATTTCTATTTAGAGAGGATGAGGCTCTCTGTTTTCAAATTAGAGTTTTCCAGCTCAGAAACTTGCCACCGAAAGGGCGGCTGRGAAGCCCAGGTGACGGAGCCGTCGCCCCACCAAGCCCGCGCAGAAGGAGTCCAGAGCAGCTCCTCAATCCCCACTTGCTGCCCGCTTTATTTTGCTACCGTGACCCAAACGCAGCCACAGCTGGTTTTTTTTCTCCAGTGGCTTGGAAAGACTGGCATATTGTGCCCAGTCAGATTAAAGCCATTGCCAAATTCCTCATTGAGTCCTCTGGGAAGATAAGCAGCTTTAAATCCGAAATCTATAAATCTTTACATAGCTCATTGAGCTGCCCGAGCACAAAGGCAAGGATGTGTGAGGAGCTGGCTGCTGCTCACCTGCAGCAGGCTGCTGGGAGCAGAATTAGAGATCTGCCCGGAGTTTGGCACAGCTGCAGATGTGTGAAGAAATCTGAAGACAACCATGAGATGTCTGGGGCACCTACACTGAAGAAAGGCATGATAAGTTGTCATGTACCATAAGGACCTTGAGAAAGGTCTTTACTTGTGGCAATGCAGATTAGCATTAGAGACTCAAAATCTTTTCACTGTAAGGGGCTTAAATTGATGGGGTCGATACCAGAGGAAAGTGGGGACATCTTTATTACGGRGTGATCAAACAAGGTTAGGCAAAAAAGCATTTGGAGTCATGGCCATATAGGGATCCCTGTGGCGACTGGAGATATATATATAGAGAGAGAGAGAGACAGAGAGACACTGGACGGATTTGTAGCTGTATGATCATCTCAAGTGGTCTAAGCAAAGATAGTATTGAAAATAATATTACATTACTTAGACATTTGGCCCTAGGCAGAGCTGCTGAAAAGAAGTGTCTGGTTCTGGAGTTTGTAATTCATGAAGGGTAATAAAAATGGAAAGGGTTTARAGGAAAGCCATAAAAACATGCCATATGCATAGGCACAGCATCTCTGTAAGTGAACATTGAGAATTTTATTTATAACTGTTCACACGAAGCTGACACGAGATCCTTTGATATTGGGAACAAAAATACAACAAATGCAACATCTGGAAACCAAACAWACTAAGGATGGTTTAATAATTGCCATATTGGCAGTATTTAAATCAAGTTTGGATATTCTTTAGAAACAAACAAAAATTCCCCTGTATGAATTCACTAGTGTTGTACAGTTTATTACCAAAGTAGGATAGCTCTGGATTTACACYAGAAGACCTGGCATATAAGTGTTGACTGAGAATTCATGGCTTTTAAAAAAGAGGACAGACAGACAGCATTTGATGCTAAGGAAGATTTTCAYGATAAACTAAACGTATTTTCCATAAGTAAAGCAACTACTATTTTGGGAAGAAAGGGGTAGAAAAGAGAAAGGAAAATGTGGTCATATAAATATTATGACCTAGTTTCCTAGGTCGTTTCCTAAATATACAACGAGTTTCCTTGTAGGGATGCAGGGGGTGGGAGAGGAAATTGTTTAGGGTTTTCTTTTCAAATCTAGCATCATTCTAATACACACAGTAACCAAACTGGTTCTAGCAAAACAACAGTTATAAAGCAGAAGAAGCCAACAGAAGAAACAGACAGAAGAGAAGGGTTTCTTTTGGTTTTGTTCCCCAGAAATATAGAAAGATTCAAGGACAATAGAGCCATAGAATTTTATGACCAAATCTTTTTATAAATAAAATCAGTTCACCTTATCACCTTATCCACTACAYATGATGTTCTCTTTTATCAGTCCTAGGAGTGCAAGGTGTGGAAAATGATGCATAAACAGAAAAATTATATAACTTATGTAATTGCTATAATATATAATATATAAATATCAGTTTAAGTTCTAGCYCTTTTCATAATATAATAGAACCCCTAGGTAGTTTTAATATTGTATTTTTTTTTGTTTTCAAGTAGCCTATAGCKTAAGAACTCAGAAAGGATAGCTTTACCACGTTATTTTTAAGCCTGAATTTTTATGTGGCCTGCCTCTGTAGTTGCCTCTGAGGAAGTATTTTATATATTTATTGTTTATTTGGGAGAGAGGGGAGTGTATTTGGTATTTCTGCTGAAAACTTTATAACATCAAACTGCAGCTCTCCAAAGCCCAGSCAATGGCTTGTCCTTCCATGCTTGTGTTGAGGGACAAATCATCTTGCCAGAATATTTGCATGACATCAGTTGATTTACCAACTTGCTAAGTTTGTTGTTTTTAATGCAACAGTTTATTTTAAGTCTTAAAAAATGCAAGTTTTGGACCATGCTTAAAAATGGAAARAATTATTTATGAATACAGAATTTATCAAAGTGACTTGAAAAAGTTTGCTGTTGTCTTTAGAACATACGTGGTATTTAATCCATTAAGGGAAATGACTTTGATACACTGACCTAACGGCATGGCAGAGTTGAGGATATGTGTATGTAAGCTGGCTGTTTAGCAAGATACAGTGGCCAAATGTATTTTGGTCCACTTGGAGCAMTATTCCTGCAGAAGTTTAGTAGCTCTGCAGTGTAATAAAGCCCTAGCATCTAGGCTTTCTCTCACTGATGGCACCTGGGAGCTTTAAGAACTAATCCGTAAGTACCCGGAGATGCGCAGCACGCTCTGTATGTTGTTGTAGAAAGGTACTCACCATAAAATGAARTGCTTATTATAAACACCAAAGCAGTCGAGGAAGCTAATGCATTAGCCATACATCAAGCTTGGGGGGCATTTGCTTGCCTGTGCCATGTGGAAAATACACACGCATCTCCTACCAACACGGTATAGCGATCTTGGGTAAGCAAATATCGTGTCTTTTCTTTGTAAGCTGTTCATAATCAGTTGACAGAGCTGCTACAGTTTTGTATGTGTTTATCACACCTCAGTTTACTTGCTTGTATGGCTGAGTTTTAAGGCCAACCCACACGCACAATATGAGTGATCATGAAATCCTCAGGAAGGTCTTGTGATTTAAACTGCTATGGCTGGCTGTATAGCGGGCTTGACCCGAGTAGCTCTGTGTGACGTGGGCTCAGTGACCCCAACCACTGAGCCCCCGGGGTCGAGAACTGGGAAAAGAGGCTACGCAGCCTGTTCGAACTCGTGTTTGTACCTCTCAGTGCTGGAGCAGGACTGCTGATGTTCAGCTATGCTGGGAAACTGTGGCTAGGCAGGGAGTTAAACAGATATTTATATTTATTTATATAAATTTATATTTATTTATATAAATTTATATTTATTTATATAAATTTATATTTATTTATATAAATTTATATTTATTTATATATTTATTTATATGTTTATTTATATAAATATATATAAATAAATAAAATATATATTTTTATATATATATTTTAAAAAATCTCCAATAGTCCCCCTAAAGCACAATGCTCTGCTTCAGAAGCACTTTTTTCCCCTTGGTTAAACAGCACTACTCAGAGTGCACGTGTGTGCAAGGTGCCCCTTTGTGTACCCGTAATGCACAACGAGCGAGGACCGATGGGCTGAGTGGTCAGGAGAATCACGGCCTGTAGATACTCCATATTTTTTCCCCTTGTCTTGCTGATTAAAGGCAAATGGACAGTGTAGCAACAACAGTCAGACATAGGCTGACGTTGCTTTTTATGGTTGGTGTGGGCTCTTGCCAGTGCTTCGCTTCGCTTACGCGCTACCAGGAGGTGATAAATCCATCCATTCCAACAGCCCTTGCATCACTTTATGATCCTTTATGATCTTTTGGGCTGTAAAGGATTCGCACATATTAGGTGCTGAATCTTAATGTTTTCTAGGAGCAAGGAGGCCCTTCTCTCCCAGCCCAATGCGTTTTGGGAAGGGGATTTTCAGTTCTAGTATCTGTGAAGCTCCCAACCCTTTTCTTAAAAGAATTCATCCAAGAAAAAGGGGATGAGAAGCCCTAAATTTCAGGGAGGATAAAATATTTTAAAACACTGCCAAAGGAAATCTTCCTAGATCAGTATATTTCTTTCCCAGCCAGAGGTGTAGTTCATTTCTCTTCTGATATATGAGGTTTTACAAGATCACTCTTGATTTTCATCCAACAATACTGAAGCTGTGAATGATAAATCCAGCTTCTTGCAGTACTGAAGGACCTTGTCTGTTAAATTACTCTGCAGAGTCCTTGCCTGTATTTGAACCTCTCCTCATGATCTAAATGAGCAGAAAGAGCTAAAAGCAAGTGTGCTGCAGAGACAGTAATGGCAATTGCTTTGTTTTTCATTTGAGCACAAATCAGAGGAAATGCACCTTTATGTTGTGTGAAAGTAGAGAAGACTGCCAAGCAGTTCCCCCTTAACGTTGCGCTTCAGCTAAGGCTTTCTTGGTGGGTTTTTGCAAAATTGCAAAAATAGGAGTGCGGGTCTTTGGTTTACTGCAGCAACAAGAAAAATCCTTTCTCTTTTAGGAATAAGGAATTGTTATGAGAGGCTCAGGAAACCAAGGAGGAATAGCTGTCTAAACGGTAGAACTAGCAAAGACAGAGCTGATAGCAGCTGTTGAGCCTGCACTCTCATCCTCACACAGCTGCAACTTGCAAGCCATAAAGGTAATAAAGATGATAAAAAGAGAAAGAAATAGGAAAAGAAAAATGGATTGAAAAATAGCCTGTGTATCACGCAGCAGTGCTGGAGCTGAGAGTGCTTCCCTTTGGTGGTCAGCTTAGCGAGWGCAGCTTTGGAGCCTTTCCCTGGGTCAGGCTGCTCTAAAATTGCCTGGGCTGCTTTGCATCCTTTCRTTGCTTGGAGAAATGCTTATGTTATTTACCTTAGGGGAAAGTAAGCTGCATTAAGCTGATATTAGACTGGTAATTGGTACCAGCAAAAAGAAGAAAATTCCAAGTGCTGCCCTTCCAGCTTTCCTTCAGCAGCTCTACCTAGGGATGAGTACGTGTGTGAGAGGGTGTTTGCTTGTCTCTGGTGGCACTTACGAGGGGAGGAGAAGCAGCTTCCAGGGCCACCTTAGCATGAAAGATTGCTTATGATTTTCAGTGAGAGGACTAGCGGGGAGACCATCACAGGCTTGGGATTGATTTACACCACCTGCTTTCTTCTTTGATGCCACCATTTAGTACAAAGTCCGCCTTGGAAGGTGGAGAATTCTTGGAAATGAGTCCTACAAAAAGATACATAGAAAGAGAAGTAAAGCCAGCAGTATTGTGAATCTGGTACTGGTGCAGTGTGTGTRTTAATGGTACTAATATTGGTGTATTTTAATTGTAACTGCAAGCCTAATTTCTTCTTGTTCTCCCCTGACACTTTCCCGTTATCCCTGTTCCCACTCACCACCCGTTGGTGTCACTTACAGAAGTGCGACAAGATTTTCCCCTAGTTATGGCTCTGGGAGCATTTTGGTGCTTTCTGCATTCAGTTACAACGTGATGCTGTTTGTAATACTGCTAACATAGTAAAATTTTTTATTTGTCAGTGAGATTAGAGATCAGTCAACTTAAAACGCTATGCACTTACTCAGTGGTACTTGAAAACTTAATGGCAAAACTGCATGAAGACAAGGCAGCTTCTTAATCGGTTTTGCTATATTTGGATGTAAAGCAGGCTGTGCCAAAGGTTGAACTAGAAAATATAAAGGAAAAAGCAACTTCAAATATTAAAGAAAGAGAAGAAAACAAGGTGAAACCTGCACAGACGTAAAAAGGGAAAAGAAAAAATACAGATCCTGTTGCATACTGAATTTATTTTGGATTTAATTAGGTCTCTCAGGAAGATTTTCAGTGAGTCTGAAAATGTGTCATTATAAGGTTTATAAAAGCATTCCTATCCAAATAATTATGCACAGGGCATTCTTAATTAAAAGGTCGTTGACTGCCACTCAGGCTCAAGGTGGGACGCCTGCTGCAGCCAGGCATTTCTAATGCAACCACACACAGACAAACATCTTGTAACGTGTCAAGTTCAACCTTCAGCAGTATCGCATTGGAAGGTCCACCCTCTCTAAATCTTAATGTCAACGTTCCTCTTTTTGTAGGTTGTGTTAACAACGTGGTGATATGGGTCATCAGATTTTGAAATTAAAAAAAAAAAAAAAAAAAAAAAAAACTGTTTCCATAGTGTAAAACTTGCAACGCACAGAGCTTCTACAAAGAGCCATAGGATYGAACACATTTTTGCTTTCTTGCACAGCCACATAACCTGAGCCTAGTGTATGCTAATACATTAAATTGAGGAGTAAATAAATAGTCTTTCTAGTTTAAATATGTATGTATTTAGGTTATTAAAATCCCTCTGGAGAAGGATGCTTTTGGGTGAAAGCCAAGTCTGTGATATCTTCTCTAAACCAACCAGCCGGCCAGGCTGGGCAAACCCCTCTTTCCAGGCAGCAGCTGCCTGTGCARTGGGGCTCACATCTCTCTGGGGCAGAGCAGACAGGTTAAACCCTGTGGTACCTTTGAGCTCTCTGTTCGTAAGTTTGACACTCATGGTCACCCCTGCGCTGGATGTGGCCGATCACGGGATGCAGGGAGAGGAGCCGAGCGGCAAGGAATCCCTGGATTGGCATTTGCACTGACAGCTCCTGGGGGAATCCTGACTAAATATTAGACCGAGGCAGGAAGCTTAACACAACACAGAACTAAGATTAAAAACCTATAAAGGTTAAATAAATATGAGTAGAAAAGTATCAGTCTGCTAAGGTATCGTTCTAGTTAAGAYAAATCATGTAGAAGCTCTCTCCTGCTTGAGGCGTCTAGCTAATGAGTGAAATTAGGTGAAGTTAGGAATAAAGTTGCTTCCGTGGCAATGTTTTCCCCCATACTTAGGTTCTTGCACTTTGTCCTGAATTGTCTCTACTGGCTGGGCAGAGATTAGGCTATCAGAGTAGATGGTGGTCAGAGCCAGTCAGAGCTGAAGGGGAGAACTTGCACGTTTTTAAAATGTTTATTGGGTCAAATTATTTTGTTAAAAATGATTTGCTCTAAACAGTAGGAAGCTGCTTTCTTCATTGCTGTGTTTTCCAAGTAAAATTATATTTTGCAAATGTACTTAGCTTAAGCGTAAAAAAAGCTTTTAAAGAAATTAAATATAAAGTGTTTTGCTTCTGCTTGGATAAAAACGTACTTTATCTGATGCAAAACTTTAGCTTGTTTTTTCTTTTTGCAAACTGCATAATCAGTACATGCCTAYTGCAGTAAGTCCAGGTAAAGTTTGCAGTATTCAATTTGCGAGACGGGGATTCAAATCTGGCTCGGGACTAATTTTAGGGGCTTCCTGGTACAATGATTGTAGATTGTAAGATTGATTTTAGAATGTTTGGGCTATTTTAATTGCTACTTTTTTATATTTAGTTCAGTTTCCTTATGCAGGCAACTAACTGTAGGAAAAGCTGTGTAAATAAAAATAATGCAGGGCCAGATTCTCAACAGCTGCATATTTTTTAGGCACAGTTTTTGGGCTCCAAGCATTTGGTTCTGGTTCTTGCAGCTCTGTGCACACAGGAGCACATARGACCCTTTTTGGGGCTGCATGTCTGCATTGAACCTTTAGGCCCATTCCAGCTGCATCCTGTATCATTGGGGCATGAGGACAGCAAGWCAGATCTCTACATAGGCTGTTGAAAGTTAAGTTAGAATGGGGGTAAAAAATGCTTATCCTTGTGCCAGACAGGAGCGTGTTTTAAGCACAGTGTAATTCTCACCTGGAAACATGACATCTCCTTCAGGCTTCCCCCCTGCCTTATTTTTAAGTCAGTCAGTTTATGAAACTTATGCAGATTGATGGTGCCTTCCTCCAACCTCACGCCCTGAACAAAAACACTTCAGGATTTTTTTTTTCGTATTGCTACAAGTTCATTTAACAGACTGTGACATCTTTTCTTCTTGCGCTCCTGTACAGGCTGCTGCTTTTTCCTTTAACGAGGTGCACAACAAAGCCCGAACGAGATGAAAATGGACAGGGCCTAGCCCAGTTGTGGCAAAGCGGGCGGCTCAGAAGCGGAACTTGCCCGAGCTTAGCTTTGATGTATCAGCTTTCCCGGGATTTGCGCTGGCAGCTGGCAGTGCTCACAGATCACGGCGCCAGAGGCGGTAGTTAAAGCAGGCAGCTCGGGAGAAAGTGAGACGGTGTGTGAAGCTCTCGGTGAATACACCTGACAGCCCTCTTCTAAATCAGAGGAACTTGCAAGGTCTTTTGTCCTACGCTACAGAAATTTGTCAGGTAGAGCCTCAAAGAAGCCACAGAGTGGTTGTGAAGCAAAAATACCTGGTATTTGGACAACTTGAGGAAACAATTAGTGTTTCTGTATTAGTTTGTGTCATCACCCAACTCATCATCCGTGTGTTCTTCACCCCAGAATTGGTAAAACAGAAATATTTACTTGAGCTTCTTGTAACAAAGCGACTTTTTATTGACAAAATCAAGATAACTAGCTGAAATTGAATATCCACTTAGTAATAAGTTAAAGAGGTGCTGTGTTATAACTTAAAAGAAGAATTTATTCTTCTTGTAGATGTGAAAAAAAACCATTATCATAGACTTGTTTTCTTTATTCTTTCAGGCCCTATGGATATGAGTTTTTGGGGCTACAGGGAGGGGCTAAAATGGAAAAAAAAAATGAAAGTTATCAAATTTCAGGTATTTATCATGTTTTTATAAGTCATAYTGATCCATTAGTGATCTTCAGTTTTGTTTAGAGGTTCCACACCGCAGTCACAACCCACAGCAGATGACTTYGCGTTGGTTTATTTGCACACAGTCTACAGTTCGTGTCACGGTGTTGGTGCTGTAGTTTTTGGAGGAACTTCCAAAAGCAGTTGCTTGTGGAGGATATCAGTAGGAACTGAAAGCCAGCTGCAAGTCCTCAAGGAGGACCATGTGGGGAACATGAGAATCAGCAAGGCTGTTTGAGTCCAGGGTTTGAGTCCAGGAAATGGGCTTGCTTTAGCTCCATAAAGTAATACCTAATTGTCTGTCCTTTCATTGTGCTTTTTGTTCTAATGACCAGCCTTGGGGCAAGGGCACAAAATACTTCCTTGTCATCAGGGTGCTCTGTTACAACTACAGGGAATGAGCCCATGTGAAGCAAGATGAGGCTCGGCGTGCGCCTGGGCTGAGCCAATGCTCAGGGCTGTTCTCAGGCTGCCGCCACTCGTGGGCTCCGGTGTTTTTGTCTTGCCTTGCAAAGCTGGGAGGAACCACAACGTGAGTTGAGCTCACTTGAGTTGTGAGCACCAACTTGACAGTTACAGAAAGCTGAGAGGGCAGCTAAACAACAAGCAGGAAAAYGGGAAGAAAGACAGGCTTCCCGAAAGGTCATCCGAGCTAAACTGTTAACTTACCTGAGGGGAAGGCCCTGGAAGAAAGCTGGGAACAGAGAGATGCTGTCTCCATCTCCGTAACTTGCCTGGGGAGCGCTGCTTCTGCCCTGGCTGAGGCACTTAATGCGTGTAATGTGGATGTTACATAAAGCTCTGTGAGGGACCACTGCTGCTGAGCGGAATTCAAACGGACCAGCACACTGCCTATTGCCTCCGGTAGGAAACTTTGATTCGAGGGATTTGTGTAACATCCATGCCTTATCTTGAGCTGTAGCCTTGGCTACAAGTACTTTTTTACATGCCTTTGGCAAGAACTACTCTGATCTGTCTCCTGGAGATAGATCCCTTTCTTCCAAGTAATGGGGAAGGCTGAGATCACTCTTTTCAAGTATGGTAAATGTGGGAGTGAAGAAAGAGGTGACTTCATGTTTTCCTATATAGTTTAGCGATCAAAGAACATCATGCGAGACGCGTGGGATCCAAGTTCAGTTCCCTCTTTTGTTAATGCAGCTGCACATTTCTATATATAAGTTTTGGGGCACAAAAGAACTATATCAGAAACTGAGAGACATCTTTTTTAAACTAGATATTTACTAAAGGAGAGGAAAATCAGTGAATTATCAATATATGTAGCATAACGATTAGGGTGCTCCCCTCAAAAGGGAAAGTATTTATTCCAGAAACCATTTAGTATTTTATTCAAAGGATATTTTATATAAAATAGGCAGCAAGGTGGGAAATAGCTGAACCATTTCAGGCAAATCAGATATTTCCGCCCATCTGGATATATGTAGGTGCATGTGCACACACATGGGCACAGTCTATCAAACAACATTTTGACTCACGTTGTAAAAGTCATTCTTAAAGAGCACTTAATGAAGATAAAAATATTTTCTGTGCTATTAAATCATTCCAGTATTCAAAACCCTGCAATAAAAGCCATGCATTAAAACGCTTTCCATTTTTCCAACGGCTACTCTTACAACATCAAAATGAGAAGAAGCCAATATTTTCCCCTTTGAAAGCCCTCTTGGCATGGGTGTTGGGAATTTATTGAGCACTGTGTGAGTAAGAGTTACAGCCAAGCATGGTTTACAGCTCGGAAGGCTAGCTGAATTAGACATACCCGCCTGAAGCTTTGGACGGGACATGAATTTATAGGCAAAATCAAGTTGTCTGTTTCCCACAATTTATATTTGTATATTTAGTTATTGGAAAGAGATTCCATGTTATGCAAAGTGCCAACCTAGAGCTCATAGCTAGTGTTGGTGATGTTGATGATCTTCCTGCTGGACAAGAAGCTGGGAGCGCTGAACAGTCATTTCCACCTCCCAAGGGGCAGCTGGGCTTTCTATGGCATCATTTTTATTAAAAAAAAATAGTTTCTGAAACTTCATTCTGATTCTTAGTAAACAAATTCTTATTCACAACTTAAATATCAGCTAAACACTGGCAGGTGAATTTTTTTGGATCAGTTATGAATGAAACCAACTTGTTATTCCAGCTTGAATCCAGAGAAAGTTATTTGACTAAAAACTTGAAGTTGATGGAGTTGTTTTGTATTTATTCTGGAGTACAGTATATTAAGTCTGTCCTCTTTTATGTGTCTTTTAATTATGATTTTCAGTCTTAATATTTGAACATATGTAAATTCATATGGGGTTTTTTTTTAAATCAAAACAATCTCTATGCTGTCAGTTCTAAGTAGCAGGCTTCCTCTTTTTCTCTGTGCTGTAGAGTGTTGTGCTTTGAAACATGTCTTCAGCTGCTTGGGAGAGCACCAAGTCTTAGACCTAAAGAGCAAGTTTGAGAGCAAAATGCAACATGAGCCTAAATTGAGGTTAACTCCACCAGGTTCAGGTGTCTCTATTTGTGTGGCATAATGGAATCAAGATTTCATTTTTATATATACACAGACTTATTTTGGAAGTCAAATTTCAACCTTTCTCAGAACACTTTTATATATTCAATAGTGCATAAATCAATATCATGTTATATCAAATTCTGAATTGCTCTTCTCGGATCTTCCCTGGCTTGTACCCCAAATTATTTCCTGGTATTGTAATATGTAATRTGGCTCATGCTGCAAAACATCTTTGAGGACCCCTGCACCTCACAGGAGGGGACGTGTATTGAGAAGGCATCTTGTCTCATTTTCTCCTTTCCATCGCCTCTCAAAGAACTAAACTAAAGCTGGTGTGGTGAGTTTTGTTTCAGCCTTGATGTATTTTCCGCGTTGCTTAATTGCATTTAATAACCCCCGGTGTCAAAAAGGCTGAACATCATGTGCTCAGCCAGAGCCCAAAACACATTTAACAAGGGCTTAGGCTGAACTCCTGTCAATCCAAATGTTTAGGAGCGACGCATGTTAGATGGCTGTTAGGAGAATCATCAAAATCAGTGTGTTTTTTGTTTCTCAGGATGTGATTGCACTGCAGCTCCATTCATTCCTTGCATAATTATCCCTAATCTGCAGCTCCACATGCTCAACAAGTGGAGCAATTGAGATAATGAAGTTGTGCTAGGCATTACCGTAAGCCTTCCTTGCCAATAGTGCAAGATTTGGGGATAATAGAAGAATTTTGTTGCTTAGTAACAAAAATATTACAAATACATTGTGATCAAAGAAAAAAAACCATCTAATTCTTAGGATACTTGTTCTGCATAGAYTATGATTAATATTGCTGCACAACTTTGACAACATACTATGTTTAGATTTTGAATGTGTGTAAATAAATAAATGCAAAAGGCCAACTGTTTAACTGCTTGCTTTGAACTGGTATTAATATATTCATTAACAAGTGGCAAATATTAACTGGTTTCCCCAGAGGGCAAAATCATTCTTCATCTGCATCCACATGTGATATATATATGTATGTGTGTGTATGTGTGTGTGTATATATATATATAAATATATATGTATGTGTACTTGAAGATAGACCACTGAGGCTCTAGTTTCTCATCCTGAATTAATGTATTGCTTGAAATGACCAAAAAAGTTGTATTTGCRAGTTTTTCCCATTATAAATGACTAGCCTGCAGGTCACTTAACAGTCTTCACAACTCTTTTGACTTTGACTAATATATGTTTTTGTTACTCATCCCAAAGTAGATTAGATTAAGGTGTTTTCAAATTGCTTCCCTTTGAGTAATAATAGCTTATTCTGATTACTGGTGTGTGTGAGCAGAGTAGAATTACTGCTGTCAGTAGCTGAGCTGTGACAATATAAACCACAAATATCCTAGAAATCTGTACTTCTAATGAGTGAACAACAGTTTGAGACAAACATTTTTTCTGAATGCTATAGACAAATAAGCTTGTGTTGAAATGCATTCAGAAATCTGAATTTAACACTTTCGTAATTTTCATTTTTATATTTAAACAAAATATATTATTTTTCATTTTATTTCTGACAGTCTTCATAATACGAAAGATCATTAGAAAAATGAAAACTATATTAATTATGACTACAAGCAGAAGGTAGTATTGCTCTTGAATTCAAGCTGACTTCCAGGAAGAGGCAAGCATTTCAAAGGTGCTGAATTCTTTGAACTCTTGTGGAGATCCCAGGTTGCTTGTGCCTGGAGTAAAAGGTTAGAAATGTTTACTGTTTGCTAAAGGTCAAGAAAAAAAAAGTTTATAAAGCAGCTACTACTATTGAGACAAAGGAAAAACGTTTATTTTTGCAGAARAGGCATTAGCAGCATTATTCCAGGGCTTCCTGCCTTCACAGAGAGGCAGTGGTTGTGACTGCATTCTCATCATATCATAATTTTTATAGAAAAAACTTTAATTGTAAAACTTGATATTCTTTGGACTGAAGTGCTAAAACTTTGTGCTTCATTGAGAGGTTCATTTGTGGAAGATTAAAGTACACAGTTTCACACATGGACAAATTTTAAGGGAAGTGAATCCCAAATGAAATGTGATTATTTGGTTTTCAAATGTATTTGCATTTCAAGTACATTTGATAGAGATCCAATTACTATAAGCTCTGAGGCAACCTTTTTAAGTGGTCATTTTAAATTACACTATTTAATAGTATTTGTCTTTTTTTCTGTTTGAAATATGCTATGAGAGCTGGGTTTAGATGGTGATTTCAGTCACTTGCACAAGATGTGTGAATATTCACAGGTTTACACATGGATTGTACTGCGTTGCAAGAGGCTGAATTGCTTTTATTTCAGTTGAGAGGTGGACAAACTGACCACACTGTACACAAGAAACTAAAAATGTGTAGTTGCAAAAATCAGGAGGAACTTGAAAGTAGCTTTTAGCTCCTTAGGAGTACTTGTTATATTAGAAATTAAATCCAATCTCTGCTCTTTTGGAGCATCATTACAAGTTCACGTGTGAATGCCACATATTTTAAATTACCAATCCTCTATAGACTTACTGGAGGAGCTTCTTGGAGTTGGTTTCTCATGATGTTCAATCAATAACTAGCTCAAATGCCTGTCTCCTAATTTTCCGTTCACTGGCCTGAGCAGTGGAGTATGAATTTCTATGGCTAACCTGAGTAAAGATATTTTAAAGGCATCTCTGAAAGCTTTGTATTGGAGGTATGTTTCACCTACCTGTTTTCTTGCTCTTGGCGCAGTGATGGTGCAAGCTCATAGCAAACATTTTAACTTTGCCCTGAGCATTTTAACATTGCCGGATCCTGTATTTTAGTGCAGGTCTGTATTTGGACTCATGCAAAATCAGGTCATATCTTCTGAKTGTTGTGTTTATGAAAAATGTTAAATGTTTAATACAGCCTTTTTTTTTCTCCTCAGTAACTGATTTCTTTTTTTTGTCTCTAATTTTGATTAAGTCCTTGCTGTGTGTGGCTTGACATTATTTGTAGTATTTTAGCACATACATGATTGTATATAATACAAAGAGAAGGCAGAATATAAATAGGATTAAAACTTACAGTGCAGAATGTAAGTAGGATGATGTAGTAAAATGTCAAAATTTTAACCTAGAAAGACAAAATAAACTTTGTAGAAAAAGTGCTACGTTCAAGTGTTATTAAAGCTTCTATTTCATGCTATCACATATTTTGCATATGCCACAGATTTTATAGACAAGATACAAGTTTTCCTACCACTTGTGTTTATATTGCAGAAATATTCTTATTGACAATCTTCCTGTTACTCGAATCAGAATAAACAATATTATGTTTATATTGCAAAAATATTTTTATTGCACAACCTTTCTGTTATTTGGATCTCTCTTTGTGCAGCTAATTTTCTGTTTATGAGCAAGGCATAATAAAAGGATGAAAGCAGAAGATGGGGATAATGACAGCCAGAATTCTTAATCTTCTCAATATTTATAACTGGTTTCTTTCTTCTTTCTGAGCCCATACAATCTTAGGTGCAGCCTTTAAAAGAAAGCAGGATCACTTAGCCTGTGAGCAGCCTGGTAGGGGCCACTGAATGTGGCTCCGATGGGCACAGGAGTTGGGGGTGACCAGAAACACAGGCACCTTCCAAACCACCAGAGTCTCGGTCATCTGAACACTGGGGAGCTCCGATGCTCGAGTAGCATGGCACTTAATTAACACAGGATAAAATTACCCAAAAGACCTTTAGCTTTTTGCAAGTCTGATAATGTCTAGTGAACCAAAAAGGCTTTTACTATTTAAATTTCTATGTACTGCATTAGGTACATCGATAGGAATTTTGTCAGAGATAAAACTGTTGAATTGAATAGTAATTTSTGTGGTTGGCTATTGAGCCCTCTTGGTTTGCAGTGCACTAACTTCCAATTGAAGAGTTTCTTYAGTGTATACATTTGATTGTGATTTAACAACAGAATCAAAGCAGAARTAAAAAGTGTAGTCCTGCACTACAAATGGCAGAGGCTCTAAAAACCTAATTTTTGCGAAATGCAATTCACACGGGATAGCTTTATCCAACGTCACTCATCTTTGTCTCAAGGCACCGCTGAATAGTTTTTGGCCACTGTGACTTGGTTATGCCAATTGAGACAAACAGGAAATATTTCTGGTCCTTTCTCTCGTTTTTGACACTGAATAAATGCCACAAAATGCATTCTAATGATTTCCTAGTAATTTGTAAACATTTCAGCCTAAAAACAGACTGAWAATGACCATATTAATACATGGAGTTAGCTTTGAAGCTGATGATAAATTCTGAATGTCATGAGTCATGGAGTGGTAATTATCCTCTCTAATGATGAGCATCCACTAAGAACTTGTTTTAGATGTACCGATTAACGTCCRCTGTTTGGAGGAGATTTGTCAAGATCATGGCAATTACTCTTACTCTATTTTTTGCTGGTAATGGAAATGCTTGCATTTTATGAACAGTTACTGGATTTCATTAGAAAGCAACGTTTATAGGGCTATTTTAAGAAAACCATGGAAACTTTTCWGGATGTACTAAAGCACGTGGTGCTGATATTTCCTCACCGTCTCTTCTGCCTGAAGTCACGCGTGTACAAGCAATATTTCTGCTGCAATTTACTCTTCTGTCCGTCTGCACTGTRTCTTCCTGAGTATTGTCACCWGCACCAGTAGAGGTGCTTGATTTTCAATTTTTTTCTTTTTTTCTCCTAGCATTTAGGCCATTTAAAGCAAGTTAAATCTTTCTGTGTGMTAGTCCTGTCAGYACTGCAGCCTTGTACATCCGCTTACTGGGCTCCCCTTCAGACACTTTTCATCCTTCAGAGGTCTTCAGCAGGACTGCCTGTTGCAGAACAGATGGAGGGTGAAGGAACAAGATACTTTCAGTAACTACTGATGAGCAAAACTTTTTCTTCCAAGGGAAGATAATTGTAAAGCTTAGATAATGGGTAATGTAATAATCCAATCAGTTGTCTTAATAGCAGTACTCAAAATGCTGCTTTTGCTCATCTCATTCTCTCTTGAATTATAGTRCTTGCATTAGTAAGTGCTTGTGCATTGCTCTTAAGTCCTTTTACAATGACAAATATTGCTTATTAGCTTTGCAAGTTTCCTTTTCCAGGTAGTTCTTATAAATAAACTTGCTAAGAAAGAAAAACAGCAGAATGTGAGGCCAGAATGTTTAAAGTATTTAAATATCAAGTATTTATATCCCAGTAATGAGAGTTTTACAAGTCTCTAAATATTCCTCACTGATGTGAAAGACCATTTAGTGCTTAAAAACCTTTAGCTTTCTGGCCACTACTTTGTGACCAGCTTATGAGGCATGGTGCTTGCTTGCCTGTTAAAGAGTGTGCAGTTCATTTCTCTTTACAGCAAGATAACATTTAAAAAAAAAAAAAAACACTTCAGATAAAACAGCAAAGAGGAGTGATCTTTAGAAGTTAAAGAAATGTTACATTTTGTTGGAAAACCTTCCTGCCTAGTGTGCAATTTGGTTGTCTGAAGTTGTTCGTGTGARGAATTGCTACTAAACCACACATTGCTCCGTTAGCCTTGCAGGGATGAATTGTTGGAAATAAAAATAATATGAATCTTTCAGGAAGGTCTTTTTGAAAACAGTCTCTGCAGTTTCATTTCTGTGGACATTTATAGGATCTAGATCCGCGTGAGGAGAGATTTTCTGTTTTTTAAGACAGTCATGTAATTGCTGCCACAGGATGTATTGTTCCACCCTTCCCTTGAGCTTTGATCTGTGATGACACTGGTAGGAGTTTGCAACTCTGTATTATCCAGTGGACAGTTCGGTTTCAAGAGCAAGTGTTAATGTGGCTATTTAAGGGGAAAACACAGCAAGCAGGTACAAGTCATTTAGATGRTATGAAAAAGAAGAAAATACGGAATGCAGTGATTTAGGAAACATAAAATTCAGCAAAGTGCCAATACAAGTGTTTCTGATGGTTCAAATGCAGCCTAGTTTGAAACTATGAAAAGTAAAATGGAGAAAGAAAACCAAGAAGCCAAGAAAGAAATTGTTGTTTCTATATATTTTTCATGAGTGATGGAAGAAAAATCAGAGTGAAATAATACCCCGGATCAGATGACTGTATATGCCTTTCTGCTTGCTATATCCAAGAATTCSGTCTGATTTATACTTAGAAATTGTAACTGATGTTTTCAGTGATTGTAACTGTTCTAAAGGGTCACAAAGCTGATAGCAAATTATTTTCATAGTGAATGTAATTCCTTTTATGTCCTGAAGAGCTTGTTGCCTGTATGTAGCTGTTTCTTCTTTAATATTTTCTACCAGGCTTCTTTTGTGAAAACTCTTTGGTGCACATGTGCTGCAGTGTTTGTGGGTATGTTCATGGCAAATACACAGGTTTCACGTAGGTTTGCAGACAGTCGTTCCAGGGACATGGTCTGCCATGCACGCTCTTGCTGCTATTGCTTTCTGCAGATAACTTTAGTTCAGAAAACTTTTTTGTGAACTGCATTGCCCWAAGTTTGCCTGCAATTATTCCTGCTCAGCTCCGTCCAGCTGACTGAGGCAGTAATTTGTTCCCCTTTGATTCCTAAGCACTCACTGGAGTGAGACAGGAGCTTCACAGGGAGCGAGTTTCCCATCTGCTCTCAGCTCCCATCCTGGTGTGTACCCGCAGATAAAGTGTTTGAGGGTTATGAGCGGGCATGTATTAGATACCTGGCACTCTCCCCTGCAGTCCGTAAGCTTCCTTGGCTCATTGRAGACAGAAATCTGCCATCTTTCCTGGCAGATTTTAAAGCTCCTCTCAGCAGTGACACTTGAGCCCTTCACTTTGCCCCAAAACGAGGCTCCCAGAAAAGATGAAGTGAGACAGGGACTGAATTAGGGGCTGGCAACGCTATGGGGGCTCTGGCAAACAGCGGCTGCAGGAGAGATGGTACCAAGCTGAGGCTTAGTGAAATGAGGGCATGTCTGAGCAAAGCCAAATAGCAGGGCAGCATCAGAAATGCCACYTCCTGTTCTCCTCTGTGTGCTCGAGTGTACAAATAATCTGGTTTTAGGAAAGCCCTCTTTAGAAGACCTTAATTTAAATCAAAGTACCTTTTCATCAACTCACTTGATATACAGAGCCACTGCTTATGTTTGCAACCCACCTCTGTTTTAGGGCAGGTGGGACTTGTTACTGTTACCAGACACTAAGTCCCACAAAAAAACATGGTGTGATGAAAGGGAGRACGCTGGTGCTGCGAGGCCACAGAGGTCCTCAGGAATGAAAACAGTGTTGATATTGATGGGATAGAAGAAATGCCACCATGCTTACTGGTGCTTTCATAGTGTTCTGCAGAGTTTCGCTAAAGTAGCCCTTGCTTTAGAGAGAAACACACAGTAGGGCTGTTGGAATAAGAAATTATGAAGAATTGCTAACCCATGTTCAAAAGATACCGAAATACCTCTGATCTTCTCATCTTCAGTGAGATCTTTTCCAGAAGATACTATAAGTTTATTGTTACATAAACAATTTAGTTATGGGAAACCCAAGAACACAAATCATATGTTGATCCAAGAAAAAGAATTAGGCCTAATCAAAACACCACAGTTTAGTACAACTAAGATTATATTTACGCTCAGGCAAATTATCTGATTTCCAGTTATTATTAGTAATACCATTAAAGAAGTTAGAAAGCAGCCTCCSTGGAGCCCCGCGCTGTCATGACAAGGCACATGCTGGGTTCTTTGCCAGCACCTTGGTGACCAACATGGGGTCTTAGCCCTTCGCAGGGCAGCTTGCCTCCATTTGTTAATCCTTCTCYGCATGCGATAGGATTTCTTTGTAGGAGGAGAAGCACGTAGTTACACAAAACTAAGCAAGATGCGAGGCAAACCCATTTGGATAACATATCCAAAGCTGAGGAGCCCGGGGTAAGAAGCAGGATGGAGCGCTGGTAATGGCAGCATTAGAGCTGGGACGCACTAGGCCATAATCCTTAGGCGCTTGAGCAGGTTGCACGCACGACCAGTGCTGCTTATGTGACTCCTACAGACACATCGAGGCAACGTACAATAAGCTCAAGACAAGGCCTGACAAGTCCTAAGGCCTGATGTGTTTGAATTTTTTATATTTCTGGGGTCTATTGCTAGCACTTGGCAATGCCAAGCTGAATAGGCCATGCCAAGCTGAATAGKCCATAAAAGTACTATATAAATGAGTAACTGAATCCGTGATTCCCTTGAAAGTGCAATTTACACTCCCATAAAACTCTTGCCTTAAAGAATTTCCTAGTGAAGTTAATAAAGGGAGGACGTTACCCTTGCACTGAGGGAAATTCCCCATTAAGGGACTCTCTTATCCTAAACTTCCTTTGGGAAGCAAAGTGAAGTGTGCCTCAGTAAAATGCTGTTCATTGGTCTGAACATCTGCAGCATTTCTTTGGCGAAAACGCAGTCATTTGTGTGTGTGTCCGGGTTAAAAGTGTTTTTCCTTTTCATTTCCAGTCCCAAAGCAAACCAAATTAAGAGATATATTGCTGAAATGCAGTCTGCTGTCTGCAGCAGAACTCAAAGGCCAATGTTTCCTTCCGCAGAATAASAGCCTGGCACGAATAGAAGTAATATTTGTTGCAGTGTATTGTAGTTATTTGTACTTCATTTTTCATTTATGTACTATCTACTCTTTTTTCTTTTGGTTTTCTTGTATTCGATTTTAGCTACTCTTTTTCATTTATTCACCAGTTGTTATTTCCATTTCTTGTATTTGCTTTCAGCCTCTTCCAAGAAAATTTGAACACAAAAACATACCTCTAAAAAAATTTAGAGTTCTTGTTCTCTGGTAGCTTTAAAGTGAAGCTAAGTGTTCTCCTTGATCTATAGGCACTCTCYTGGTTTACTTTCCAGAGCTGCTGAACACTTACTGCTCCAACGAGTAATAAGTGAATCTAGGAGYAGCCCATCATATCGAAACATTGAGTCACATTTCAATTTCTGGCAATTTTTTGTTTGCTTCTTGAAGCAAGTCCATGAGATCAGAGCAGTTGTGGAACTGTCGTATGTGGGTTGGTGGTGACATGGTTTTCCTGCTCTGCTTTTAGCCAAAGCATCTCCCTCATCTGTCTGGGCTTGGGCCCTGCCCTTAAAGGAAGAGTGGGACGTTAGCACATTGGGGAATCAACTATACAAAAACACAAAAATGGGGAGGAGAATTTAAGTTTTCCACAAAAGACTTGCCAAAGTGCAAAAGACCAAGTAAATTCAAAAATACTTGCRTTTTTCTAAAAGTTGATCTGTGTTGCATCATCTCTGCATAGTAGYACAAAGCTGGACAGAAGTCTAAGGGCTGCACCATAAATGGACCCTAGTCTGTTATTTTCTGCCAAGTCTTGAGTTTAAAGAATATCCATGGTGAGGGAAACACATAGGCAGGTGTGCCAGTGGGCTTTTGTGGATCAGCCAAGATGTAGATATAAAATGCAGTTTTGGACAAGGATATTTTTCATAAGTAAATATCTTTTATGCAGATGTTACTTGTCTGTAGTTTAATCAATTTAATATGCCATTTGTAGTCTTAAAAGTAATAAAGGTAAAAGAATTGTGTTCAGAATGAAAGCACTTAGTCTCTTTCTGAGGATCCAGGAGGTGCTGTAAAGCAGATACAACCGGTCCAGTTTTGAAATGTCTTTACACTTTCCAAGAGCAATAAGACATTTTTGTGGCAATGATTTATTTTTCTAAAATCTGCTAATCCATTAATCCATTACTTAGGGAAAATTTGAAAAGGTTACTAGGAGGCAGCTGTGTTTGCTGAAGTGAAGGTTCTATCTGGCAAATACTGTTGGTGTGTGAATGTGGCCTTYCATGTGGAGATGGAACAAACTCAGACTGCTAAGGGTCACCTATCTAAAGCTGAAGAACAACCACCCATGTCTTTTTCCTGGCATCCTGAGCTGGCCATTTCAGTGTAAACCTTTGTGGTGTATTAAATAAAAACTACTGGATTATTTTCTATCTATCTCCTATCTTTAGATGTTTCAAGACATAGAGCAGTTTAGGGGAAGCACTTTGTGGAAGGATGCCGTACCCTTCAGAGTTTGAATCTGCTAGTTAATATGCAATATATATATTTTTTTCAACTTTGGATTTTAGCTATTCATCTAATATTCGTTATGTCTTTTCGTTTCTTAAATTCACGTGCTTAATGAGGAAACCTGCCAGACTAAAGGGAATTTGGAGAACATCAGTGGCACTGCAGAATGGTTGTGACAGCCGAGATAGGAAAAGACAGGTTGATTCAATATGTAAAACAAAGAGGGAAAAGAGATAACAAAGAAAAGGAAGTTGATGTCTCCTTTTCTAAAGCTTATTTTTCTTCTTGTAAGTAAAAAGTGAAAAGCCAATCCTCTATCCATGGAAAAAAAAAAAATGTGGTGTTACTTTTTGATTAATAACTCATACTGATGCTAGGAGTTGCACAATTATGCATCAGTGTTTGCCTCATTATGTAGAGAAGTATCGTCATAGCTGATTAGATGGTGAACGGAGAATGGTTTCCTTTTTCCATAATTAATTCTCATGCCTTAGAATATGTAATCCAAACAGCAGTCTAGTTCTTTCACTGTATCACTTTTGTATACCCAGTTTTGAAGGAAGGTAAACGTTTAAATGATTTWAAAAAAAAGAAAAAAAGGACAAAGAAAATTATGGCATAATTTCAGAAACAGTGTTCAAGCACATTGCTTTCCTTGCTGGTTGTCAGAGAATTCTCATGAACTGCAGCTTTCTGAAAATGTCTTTTCTGCAATTCAAAGCCTGCTGTTCTTTCACAGTGCTGCATGCCATAGCAATCACCCAGAAGTTTATACTGAGAGTGTAGCAAACTTTTCCAAAAGAACAAATGAGTGAAAGACACTCCATTCTGAGARCTACAGTCTGGCTTAGTAAAGACAGAGGCTTGTTAGGATTGTGTCAAAACCTCAGAGGGAGGAATGCGTTTCTGTACTAGACAAAGTTAAAGGAGAAAAATAACTCTAGAAATAGAACTAGGAAAAGTGTGTGGTTGATGGAATGCAGCAGTCAAGAGAAGTAACTGGATGCCTGGTTCAACAAATAGAAGAAACAAGTAGAACTTCTTGAACCTGCAATTGCCTGAGTTCCAGCCCTTAAGATGTTTCCTCTAGTGGTGTGTTTCCTACATTGTAGGAAATAAGGGTATTTAAAAGTTTGTGGCTATATACATGCCTTCTGGTATTTGAACAACTAGAAACTTAAGATCTCTCTCAATGGGTTGGGGAACTCTCACAGAGTGTCCTCATGCTGCATCCTGTTACTACATGTAGAACTTAAGAAAATTCGTTATTTCTTAGTAAAGACTTGGTACTCAGGTCCAGTCCRTATGAGACTTTTCTACTGTGCAAGGACCAACCTATGTGCGTGATGCACCATTACTCCATGGTATTTTTCCCAGGATACTTCTCACCGTGCTCAAGCTGCACCAAGATGTTTCCTAGAAGTTGGCCTTAGGGGTGTCCTTGCAAGGAGAACTTCTTTTTGTGACTAGTTGTGATGACCAGTAGAATTACTTTGGGATGTAGGAAAYGGTAGCAGAATCAGATCCAATTTTAAAAGAAAATTACTGGTGGATTCCTAAGTTCTGGTGTTCCTTTGCTTTGAAAATGTAAGGACACTGCAATGGTCTTTCCCCAGTTCTGTACTATAATCTGTCCTTGGCATTTGAGAGGTTAAAAAGAGCAGGGCCAGAGTAAACGAWTTTCTGAAGACAGCACCTACAGTAGAAGCCAGTGATACATTTTGGAGGAAGAACTAGAAGTACGTCAAAGATAGTTTCAGGCAAAACAGAGAAAATGTCAGTGCAATGACAGGTCTCAAAATCTGCAAGTCTGTTTGCAGTTTTATAAATATGTTTTTAAAAAAAGTCTTGTTTTTGATAGGTTATTGTCAAGTATTGTTTACAATTTTTTGCAATTAATGTTGCCAGGGCGTAGCAGTGTTACCATGCAAACAAGAGTAACTTATTGATCTCGAGTCAAAACTAGGCTTTCTTGGATTCACTTCAAAAATAACATTCTTCTAATTGGCCCTGCAACCTGGAGCAATCTTAGCAATGTGCTTTCCTTGGGGACRAGTTACTGTATAAATACCTATGTAGTAAACAGACCTGTTAAAAATAATCGAAGTTTAATGCAGCAATGTCATCCCCTTGACAGATTTGTATCATATAATTGTGCTCCGAGAATGCTCTGCAAGGCAGCTGTATGTTTCTTTGCTAYGATACACTTATCGTTTCCCTGATAACTTGAACTGCTTCCCCCTGTTTTWTTCTGAGCTGTAGCCAGTTACATGTGTTGCATGCAGTGCTGTAAGGAGGTCCTAAAGCAAGTGCAGCCATCCGTGGGAAAATCCTCCTTCTATTAAAAAAAATAAATAAAATAAAAAACAAAAGCTTATGCAACCTCTTCTGCCATCCTCCTCCCGGGCAGTGTGGAGGAGCATCTTTGAGCAAAAAGAAAGAGAAAGCCACATTTTAGCTCAACAAACATAATGTTATTTTAAGCCCTTCACAGCTCATGTGAATCCTGTTAGATTCAGGCCTAGGCAAAGCTGTGGCAAAACTGTATGGGAACAAATTATTACAGGTTCAGTTGAACTTTGCTCCGTGAGTGGTGCTGCTGCCACCAGTGGAGTTACTCTAGGGAGTGCAGTGTTCGGCCACGTGCCGTTCAGTGTGCAGAACTTGAACAGCCTCTAGCAAGAGCGGCTTGTAACATTGCTTTTCACTCTAAACTATCGGTGAAAACCCACACAGTTAAAGGAAAGGGAAGCAGAGAGTCAGCAGACAGCAGGTGTCATTTCCTGGCTGGAGTCTAAAATCTCTCCTCCATATAATTAATTGAGGTCAGGTTCTTACTAGAATTTTATTTTCAGCAATTATTGTATTTACATTTCAGCACAAAAATAATTTTCTCATTTTTCACATCTCATTTTAGGATGTTTTGCTATGTATTTTTAACCAACTTCTTCATCAGGCTTAAGGTGACTAGATTTTGTAATATGTCATTAGCCTAGTCATTAGCCTAGTGAACAATATTATTCCTCTACATATTATAGCTCCAAACCARTTTGGATACAGCCAGAGGAACAGAGCTATAAAAATAGTTTCTTTCCTCACTCTTTTTTTTTTTTTCCCAAAAAAAATTCTACATAGGAAATGCAGTATTGGGGAAACATGCAAAAATAGGTACATGCACATCTTCAAAGAAGAAGGTCATGGTCTTTCCTCAGGCAATTTGAAAACCCTTTTCYGAATATAGACACTGAAGGGATGTGAACAGCCATGGTATGTGAAAGACAATTGTTTTAATATATCCCTCAAAAGAAAGACCTGCTTTTAACTGTAATATTTAGAAGAAAGAGGCTGGGTTTTTTTTATATCTAATTTGTCAGTTATGGCTACAAAAGACAAAATGCTGCCAATCAGGCCAAAAAGCACAGATGGATACTAGTTTTAAATACTTGTTTGGGGATCTTTTTTTTTTCTTTTGTATTAAGCAGATAACATTTGTTGACAAGATGCAAATACTTGAGTAATTTTAGGATATGACGTATATTGGGCATTGGCTAATTGCTAGAAGTGTTTAACTGGATATTTAAAGTAGGATTTTGGCAATTTTAATATTTTGGAGGCTTTGGGGCCATGTGTAACTATTTGACCATTTTGCCTGTGGGTAGGAGGCAGCTGCTTTGCCTGGTGCTGACGAGGGTGGTGGATACTCRTGTGAGCTTGGGGCCGGTTGGGCAGCTTCATAGCAAAGAGTGAAACCCCCTTTCTCAGAGCAGGGCTAATGGCAAAGGCGGCCGATGACGGTGTCTGTTCTCAGCCRTGGAAGAGGCATTGGTTGCAACCCTAGCACAGCACCAATTAACTGAACGTGGTGTTGGCAAAGAGGTCCCAGAAACTTCTGTGCTCTCTGCAGACCCGTTTTAGTAAGTCACAAACAGAWGAACTGATGAAAGAGGAACAGAGAAATACCTGAATCTGTCTGCTGATTTGACTGAAACTCTTCCTTGACCAAGAACATCTTGGCAAGTCCAGCCTGTGTCACAGAGTCTGCAGTCTCAGTCCCTGCTTTCATAGAATCATAGAATGCCGAAGGTTGGAAGGGACCTCAGAGGTCATCGAGTCCAACCCCCCTGCTCAMGCAGGGTCACCTAGAGCACGTGGCACAGGGCTGCATCCAAGCGGGTTTTAAAGATCTCCAAAGAAGGAGACTCCACAACCTCTCTGGGCAGCCTGTTCCAGTSCTTTGTCACCCTCACAGTGAAGAAATGCTTCCTTAAGTTCCTGTGGAACTTCCRATGCTTCAGTTTGAAGCCATTTCCTCTAGTCCTAGTTCATGACTGTTTGAAAGCCYGTACGCTACAAAACAGGTCTGCRCAGGGAAGTTTGTCTTAAACCTATCATGAATAAAACCAGGCTAGGCTATGGATTCACCTGCTCTCAGCAATGCTGACTTTTAGAGGCTGTGGTGAAGGAATGTGCTTCTGCTGTGGACTTCAGACAGAGGCTTTTTAATGGACTGTGCTTGAAATTCAACAGCTAAATGAAGGTGCTGTCTGGAGCTCTACGTTCACGTTCATTTATGTGCAGCTGATGAAAGGAACTTTTGCATATTCAGGTTCTTCTCAACAGCATTTCAGTAATCAGCCAAGGACTTTGGCTCATTATTAATATCAAAAAAGAGGCTATGTTTTAGCTTGCCCTGAGCCATCTACCCAAACATCGTGCTAACAGGAGACGTTTCCAAGTGGCTAGCACTAGTGTCTGTTTAAATAGCGCAACTTCCAGATCAGCAATAACTACACAGCATTTCCCAAGTGACCTTATTCTTAGGTCATCTGAAAAACTGTGTTTGGAAAGAACGGATTATTCAGTGCTGATCTGAGGTTGCCAAGTGTCAAGCAGTTGTAATTCAGCAGTCATTTGTCAGTCTAAGTCAGACTTACTGCATCCAGCAATTTTCATGATATCTGACTGCTTCTGGCACTTGCCTCATAGTCTGGCATGACTATGGATCAGATGCTGAAGTCAATCTGGCAGAAACCTCTCCATTCTCCCTCAAGGGTTATTCAGTCAGGACCAATTAGGAATAAAAACTTTGGATATGGATATCTGAAGAAATGATGCTAACGCAGTCTTCTAGGTGAAAAGTTAAGTTTTGTAAGATAACTAGAAGTGCAAGGGGGCAATGGAGCAGGTCACCCACAGAGGTAACCAGTGGAAAGTCCAAACCTGGAGTCCCGAAAATAGGATAGTAAAAGAAGCAACTGCCTTGATTGGCATTGATTTTGCATCTAACCAGTGCTTCCCACTAGTATTCTGCAAATAGGAAACTCTGAGAGAAACTGGAAAAATGACTAGGCACCCAAAATCGTATGCTCGAATTGTGTACTTTCCAGTAAACTTTTAAGAGAAACAGATTTATTGAAGATTAGGTATCAGAGCACTTAGCAGTTCCCTGGGCTCTCTTAAGGCCCTTAGTGGAAGAGCATCATTATTTGACAACTTGCTTGTTAAGAAACTGGTTGTACTTTGGGGCAGAAGCTGAAGGTGCTGCAGAAGTAAGGAGGGGAAGCCGAGTCAGGAGAGATGCTTAGCAAAGGGGGTTTCTTCCTTTGCGTTTGCTTCTGTTTTTCATGGTCCACACTGCTGTCAGTCAATTCGTGAAGATCATCTCCAGCTTTTGTGTGGTCTTTAAATCTCTCTTGATAGTTCCTTAATAACCTTAGGAACATTACTGGTCATAGAGCACACAGCACACGTGTTGCCAGGTGGTACTGGTGGGATGAAACATTCCCCATATGCACCCAAACAGAAGGAAATACAATTCTGTTTCATTAGTACTGTTTCTCCTGGGAAAGGCAGACYCTTGCTTTCAAATTTGCTTCTGGGCATCAAATTAAATATCGGGTTAATCTGCTTGAGCAGTTCTTTAATTGCTAGCACCAGGCAACAGTATCTCTGTGCTTTTCATAAAAACTCCTCCAGGCTTTATATAGAGAGACCCAAAAAAAGGAATTACAATGGGAAAATTTGTTTACAGACCGTCGCTAGAGGAGGCATAATATTGCTCTTTATTATCACTTGTCATACCAGTGACAGCCTATAAACTTTCTGCCCCTGCGTGACTCTCTATTTGTCACCAGCTGTGCCAACTCTTGCTCTGGCAGATGCCTGGCTTGCRTCCTGTATGTGATTTATAAGTTCATTTGATCAACACTGTGAAGAAAACAATGATATATTTTTGTTTTAAATTACAAATTAGACATCTACTCCCCATAACCAGTGACAAGAGCTTTGGCTCCAAAGCGCACCCTTTATAGCTCGCTGTAGAATTTAACTGCTGGTTTGTCTTTCATGCCTAACTCTGAAAGTGAAATTTATGTAATATTGCAGCATATGTATAAATGAAACCATCGTACCTTCTTGTTTTACTGTCATGGCAAGCTTGCTTGAACTGATTCCTCTGCTAATAAATGGGCTGAATGTGTTGTCTCCGAGAGATTTAGAGGCCCTTTTACTTTGCTTTCTGTTTTGCATGCAACACTATAATTTCTTTTAGAGAATTTCTTCAGAATTATAGTTTGCTCTGACATTGATTGATATGCGTTTACTTGGACACTTGAGTTTACTCGCTTCTATATGTATCATATATAGGTTATGCTTGTGAAGCACTTGCTCAGGAGATGATATCGGCAACATAATACTTGGGGATGGTAATGAAACATAATGGTACTCTAGGAAGTAGATTTGTTTCTCTTCTGTGAAAGACATGTATGGAGCTCTGGGTAAAACAGCAGTTGATTTTGATATCTGGGGAAAGGCCAGGTTAAGAAATTCCATGATACCTTTCTTATTTCCCATCAAAGAGGGAAACTGCATAAAGCCAACTGATAAGCAGCTGTACAGGGATCATAGTGGTCGGTAGCCCAAATTCAGAACTGCATCGTAGGGACCTCTGGTCAGCCACAGAGCCAAGAAAAACTAAGAAAGGCAAGAGAAGATTGCTCAGTGTTTACTCCCACAGAGAACTGAGTTCAGGATGAGTCTGAGTTCGTTGCTCCTGCAGTCCCAGGGGAAGGGAATATCCTGTTAGGAGTTGTCCGTGCTGTTTGCATCGATGTGGCTTGGCTCTCAGCTGGGCATTCCTGCTCTACTGTGCACGTTRAGGCTTCTGGGTGGAAGAAAGCAGATGGGAAAGGGTTAGGAGATCTTTCCTCGGAAAATCAGGACTACAGAACCTATGCTACCAAATGTGTATAATTCRTTTTACTTTGGAATTATGTAAATATCCTATCACTTTGAAGCTGCTTCATTTTTTAATAACCATAAGCAGGTATAATTTAGAACACAGAAAAGAAGAAAGAAAAAAAAAAGTAAGGAAGCAAGAAAAAACAGACTGTTTGTCCTAACAGACTCTCTTTCTTTAATTTTGGCTGCAAAGCATGTTTGTGTCTCTGTTCTTAAGGTCTTATTTCCCTCTCCTATATTCCTATGCTGTGGAAATAGCCTCAGCTAAGACCATGAAAATAGAAAAAAACCAATTCAATAAATATATATTTTAGGCAACCTTGCATGTGTGYACCAAGTGATCTAAGGCTTAATTTAGCCTCAGTTCAGTCATGATAGTGAATTGAAGCTGCTTCCCCTAGTGAGTAAGGGTAGCACACTTGTCCTGTAAGCATGATTGATCATAAAAAATCAGTGTTCAAAGACACAGGGCCTCTATTGCCTTTGTGACTGTTGGGGAATTGGGCTATTTTCTAGAAGGCRTATAGCAGACAAAGAGGCAAATGTATTGAAAAAAGGGATACCACTTTATTTCAGAATGAAAATCCAGATATTCTACAGTCAAGCATGGAGCAGGAAAAACACAAAAAAAATCATAGCATCATAGAATGCTTAAGGTTGGAACGGACCTCAGAGGTCATCTAGTCCAAACCCCCTGCTCACGCCTGATGTTTATGAAATGTCACTCCTTTTTTGTTCTTTCACATTCCCCCTTTTCTCACAGTCATTCCAGGAGACCAGTTCTCCACACTTTTGATTACTCCTTGGTTTTCCAGCTACTTCTATGACCACAAAGCACCGTGTTGGCTCAGYGGCTCTCCCGAGAGCTCAGTTTCTCCCATCTAAAATGCCAGTGAGCTCCGTAATCCTTGCAAGCCAGGGTCCCCAGTCACAGGCCCCTCTGCTTCATCTGCAGTGGATTCTTTTGGGAAGTGCTCCGTGAGGTTGTCTCCCAGTAAATCCATGTGACCTTTTCCTGCCCCTGTAGGTTTGCTAACAACACACCAATAATTCARTGCTGCTTCTATTTCCTAATCTACAGGTAGATTTGGAAAGTCTTTTGTGTTGATCAGTTAGGAATGAAAAGAGGAGATGAGAGAGCATGTGCAGGAATCCCTATTGCAGTGGAGCTTAATTTTATTTTAACACARAATCTTGTATTTTTTACTTGTGAGGAATAAAAGTACCAGATTTTTCAAAAGTAATGAATCTGACAAGCTGATGTTTTATATCAAAGCAAAAGATTAGTATTTCTGCTGTAGACCTATTCAGGTGAACTCTTTTTTTTTTTTCTTTCTTTCTCTCTTTTCATTTTTACTGTTTATTTTTAGTCAGAAAAAGTAGTAGTGCCTAAATGTGCTCTTCTGTGATGCAGACAGAGCCAGGTAGTACAGATAAGAGAATCTATCAACTGCTCCACATTTGCAGTTTAATTTTATTAGGAAGTCAGCTGCCCATTTGCTTCAAGCTGGTATCCAACTATTAAGATCTCTCTTCATGTCTATTTCCCTTTCCTTACCTAAAAACAATCTAATCATGCTAGTTTAATGGTTACCTTTTAAGACTTGTTTTCTAGGCATTTTTCTTCATAATTAGTTGATATAGGAGGCCCATTTGGAAAGGCCACTGCTTATGATACCATATGCCAGCATGTTCATCTGGCCTTGGGCTGCAGGAACCGGAGGATGGATGAATATCCTGCAGTTGTTTTGGCATGATTGTATCATGGGTGGCTGGGTGCCAGCAGCAACTGCAGTAAGAGATTCTGAGTGGTTTTTTTTTTGTGTGTTAAAACAGAGCGTTTGCACTTTATGGACCATCTCAGACAGGATTTGGGGCAGATGCTGGAGGATGTGAAGCAACAGAAGTWGATTAGTCGCTTGCAGGTTGCGCACCAACCCGTCCTGATGTTGGCTCCTCCAGGCCTGGCACCACTGACCCTTTTTTGCCCTTCTTTCTAGAGCATTTGAAAGAGAAGCTGGAGGAATACATGGTCCGTTTTGCCAAGGTGAGGATCGTGCGTACCAGGAAGCGAGAAGGGCTCATTCGGACCAGACTGCTGGGAGCCTCGCTGGCTAGAGGAGAAGTGCTGACATTTCTGGATTCCCACTGCGAAGTCAACGTGAATTGGCTGCCTCCCTTGCTTAGTAAGTGTATGAGCATTCATCAGCCATTAACATTATAGCTTTATAGTGTACAGTAATATAGCTTTAGCCATCAAAGCCATGTCCTCTAGCAAGCAGGACACACTGCATACMGCTTTGCAATCCCAAGCACACAGATCTGCGGTGCTTCGTGGGCACTGCTGATCACAGGCATGGTTTTGCTGCTATATATGCTGGTTACGTAATAGCTGGAGAGTCAGTATAAAGAGAATATGGAGTAATCTGAGCTTAATTGTGGGTTTCTTGAGGAATTAGTAAATTTTTGAAATACTACTTTGGCCTATGTTAGGTTTTGAAGTTAAGTTTTATTTTATCACAACATGCCACTCAATGTAGGATTACGCAATGACCATACTATACACCTGCAAGCTTTGGTTATGCAGGTGTTGTACTCCTTTGTACTCATCTACATTCCATTAAATCAGCCTTTGCTGTAAGTGTAACCTCTGAGTTAAGCCCAATAACAACTGCATTCACAATAGGAAGCTCAGAAAGAATGATTTGCTGTTGACTGCCGTGCTGTATTCCAGATACAGCTGGCAAAGTTCCRATCCTCAACAGAATGGGAAGAATCGATTGTTGTAACCTAAGATGTCAGTGAGGAAACAATACACCCTTTCCTGCACACCTGACTACGTGCACAGTGTGTGTTCTCTGCAGAGCGAGTGCTATTTTTGGTAGCAATAACAAAATTTCAGAAGTTGCTATTAAAGAACTTTGTATTAATTAAAAGAAAGTGTTGTAAGTACGTGACAGGTGAGAGTCCCCCTCATTAACAGTTATCATTTCTTGAAATTTGTTGCTAGGGCATTTTGAGCAGCACAATACACTGATAAGGCAGTTGCAGCCAAGAAAAAATACTGTTCTTTTTGACCYGTGCACTTTGAGAGAGAAGAACAATAGCTGCTTTTCCTTCGGATTTCCTTCAGATCTGTAACAAGATAATTACAAAATTCCAAACTTAYGTCATTTGTAGCTTCCACATCAAATTACACACATACAGTCTATTCCCTTGTTAACACTTTCCCCTTAACAGCAGCATCAGTTTTAAAAATAACCTGTCTTCATGTAAAGCCTAGATCCTTGATGCCATAAAGGAACAGGAGGAAATAGGAGTTTCTGCCAGACTTTCACAAGCAGCTCTGACAAGTAGCAGTTAAACACTCTGGATGTACTCTATCTGTACATCCCTCTCTCCTCTGCCTTCTGATATTATCCCAAGGTACCAAATACAACACTCACTATATACATCACCACTGGTGTAAAAAGCTCAAGCAAATTCTTAGCCTTGGCCTCTGTTTTCTTCTATTAAATTACTGCAGGTTAGATGTAACCTATTCTGTTCTCTTCTACTCTTCTATTTTGCTGACTTAGACGTGATAGGAAAATTGCAGGTTGAAAACCAGTTCCATTTCTTACCTTCTTTTCAGAACCAAAGATACATCTGGCTGGGTTTGACCCCATAAAGTCTGAGAAATACATGAACAGTCAGATAAGAATTGTAATTGCACTTAGGTTGCAGTTGGGCATTAAATTGATGGTCACAACCCTCAGCCTCAGGCCACACAACTGGCAAGATCAGGCAGGCTTAATGAGAGAACAAGACCCAAATCTCCCCAGTTCTYGAGTGCAATGAAATCTTTCTCATTCTGTATATAGTGGAAATACTCTTAGCCAGCCAGCCAGAGGGTCCAAAAATTAATCTGGAGGAACACGGAAGCTTGAGATCAATAAGCTTTATTTTGAATCAAAAAATAAAGCATAACTTAAAAAGGACAAACATAGGATGAACACAGTGAATATATTTCAGAATGTCCTATGCCCTATTTTTCTAAAGGGAAGGCAGAACCTTTTCAGAGCCATTAAATGGAAAATATTCATTATATTGAAATCTGGCTGCTGATCATAGTGCAATTAATATCTTTTTATCTTTCAGTGTTTTTCTCAAGGTTATCTTGTAATTCATTCAGTGTTGTTTAACTAAATGACATTAGCAGAAACAAAAGCAGAGGTTATACCACTATTTATTGCTTTGAGGATGCCTTTCATCTTCATTTTATCTCTGATTGTATTTTCCAAACATGAAGTCTTCAACAAGAGCTGAATTCAGCCCAGCTCTGGACTGAGGCCTGTTCATCTTCACTGAGCTGGACATATTTTTCAGTGTTTCAAAATATTTTTGTCAGAATGTGACCTTATAAGCTAGAGGATGGGAAAAAAAATGAAGGAAAAAAACACAATCAGAGCCAATTCTCAGCTACTTATACTCATTTTCAAAATTTACTATCACTTTTTAGATCAGAGAAAGACTGTGTGGCTTCAGGACTCATTAGGTATATAAGCAGCTCTGAGGAGTTTTTTGTGGGGGGAAAAAATGTTAATTTCTATTAAAGTCTTATTTTGTTAAAAACAGATGCAAAATGGCTTTTCTGTATTTTCTTTAACCTTTATGTATTTATTTGTTTAGCTTAARTGGATTTCTAAACTGAAATATGCTGTCCTTAAAGTGACATCTCAGTGAACGTTGCCTGATGTTCCCTGAGCAGGCAGCTGTGATGGTTGGCAAAATATGTTGGCAAACACAGCTGTTTGTTATCACTTCTCAATAGCAGAAAGTCAGCAGAAGGGAAAATGCACCTTGAGCTCTGGAAGATGTGGTTGGGAGCCCAGCACAGTACAGATTCATGATCATAGGTCTAAGGTAAGAAAATGAAAAATGAATGAGCTGAAAGATCCAGGTGCATCTTTCCCTCTGCTGATGTTGTTGCAGGAGCAGTAAGACGGGAGATGGTCAATAAAGCCTTAGATTATTTTTCCTGAGCCAGACTTAAAGTTGCCTCAAGATTATGTTATGCTTAGCAAGTTATCAGCTACCTGCTAACTCTAGCTGCCCCTTTCCATGCAAGAATTATTACTGGCACGTTACTTGCCCGTGGGGAAGGCTAAGAGCACAAACACAAATGCAGGTGACAAATCAGATAGCAAAAGATAAAACACTGAGCTGCTCAAATGTTGTCATTGTCTTTGATCATGTTTTGTGAGYAGGGAAATTAGGACATTTGCAATGTGGCATCGTTGCTCTAACCAGACCCAAATGAAACAAGCATCTGAAACTAAAGGGATGCAGCTTTCTCAGGGTGTTCTTGAGGCAATATTGAGGCTTAGGCAATGTTAAAAACTCCTTCCCTGTATTTGCAGTATATATATGGAAATACTGCATGGAAATTTTCAGATCAATAGGAATTTGCCCAAGGATGATGAGAAAAGCTAATGGAAAAGATGCTGTAAAACATTTCAGCTGTGTCTTGCAGTCTGCCCCGTTAAGAGCAGATGAGCTGAAGATTGGTGGGTTGCAAAGGCAGCAGTATTTTGCATCTGTGAGGCTGCATCTGCGCTCATGTGAAATGTAGGCTGGTCATGCAGCTCTCTGGTCTGCTTCCTAAGTTCGTACTGGGGGTTCCACATTTAAACCCCAAAAAGTATGTATGCAAAAATCATCATTTCAGGCATACTGAAGGAAGCATTGGGGATCAAAGTTTGATTGCTTTGTATTTTGTGCGCACATGTACATAAAGTAATCCCCTTTAAAAGYCAAGATCTCCTTATGGTTCTACATCAACTGTAAAAGATTTTTGAGAATGGGCTTGAGAAGTAAGTTCTATGGATGCATGAAAGAACAGATAGGTAAGTACCATCTTGCACTTAAAAACCTTGCAGTGATGTGGGAAGGAGGCCTGGCATGCAGTTTGGGCATGTGACTTGCATTTCCAATCCTCAGGCTATTTAGAGAAAGAGGCTTTAAAAGATCCAGAGAAAGGTGCTGACGTGCTAGGAATCAACCTTGACCTGCTCCAGCCAAATCAATGCTGTTTAGCCTCTCCCCTCCAATCAATCTAGGGTGAAATATCACGACCAGCATATTACAAACTCTTTAACTATTAGGAGGGCCATCACAGGAAATAGATTATGTAAAAATGACTCTACATAAAGATTTCAGATARCACTACACAGTGTAGCAGCAAATGCATTTGTGTTGGGCAATATTAGCAATAATGCCACCATGAGGCTTCAGATGAGGTTCCTCAAAGTTTGTGAGAGCCTGTGCTTTAAATTTAATTCATTATTAAAGGATTAGAGTTAAAAAAAAATTAAAATAAAATAAAAAGTTGGACTTCCTTCCAGGTACAGTAATTTCCTGCTAGTGGTCTACTTCTTTTGCCATTTAAACAGTGTCTGAACAAATAAAAGTAAGCATGAAAGCTGCCAATGTTTTGTTTAAAATAAACATTTTTAAATTGCTGTCTTTCAGAAGGGAGCAGACTAGAGGTTATTAATGATCACAGCACTCTTACCTACCTGACTATTTCATTTTTCATTCCACACTCAGTCTTTTCTTTTTTTAGGCTATTATCAGGCACCAGCATAATCTAAAAAAAAAAAAAAAAAAAAAAAAAAAAAAAGGATAGTCTCCACCTGGACCTAAAAAAATGCTAAATTTTGTGAAGAACATAGGCTGCTATTTAAAGAAAAGGTTTATTTTACTTTGAATATTGAAAATTCAAAATATAAAAAGACAGCCCTTTAAAAGTTCACAGATAGCCTTTGATATAGTCCTTTCATGTTACTTTGCCAAAGCAGGTACAAAGTTTTCCTCTACCTCCTCAAAACCTTATTCTTTTACTTAGTTCTTGCCATTGGGGTATCTTCTTTACCTTTATTTCCTTTCTGAGGAACTCTGCAAAACTGAGTTTTGAGTATTTACCAAAGGCAATCACAGGGTCACTCTGTTCTCATACCAGAGACAGGCCTTTCTAATTTTTATAAAAAAAAAAAAAATATTCTAAAAAAAAAAAAAAAAAAAAAAAAAAAAAGAGAGAGAGAGAGAGGAAGGGTAAGAATAATACAGGGGAAACCTCTTTATACCTCAGAACAAGGAACAAAAAGGTCATAAAGCCTGTTTTGTTCCTGGCATTAGAGGTCATTTTCCATTTGTAGCATTTGACCTCGAAGTTAGTGCACCGTGGTGCTCAGGAAGAGGCTCGATAGCTGCAGAATCTGAGATTTGCATTTGGGAACACAGATCTCTCCTGCAGGATTTTGCCATACACACKCCATACTGCTGAAGAAGTATTTTTATATTTTGCTTGCTGGGTTGTTCTGTAGCTGACAGATTGGGGACAGCTCAGAGTAGTAAAGTGACAGAGATATAGATGGCTAGACCCCTGTAGGTCTCGCAGGGATCTGCCTCCCTTTAAAGAACTGTAATTGCTTCTAATCATTGCCCAACTGCATTAAGTCCACTTTAGATAAAGGTTTGATACAAATTTGAAAAATGAAATGATTTGGGGACCATAGGGATTGAAGCAAGCAATCTTCAAACACCAAAAAAAACCTGTGGGATTCGCTCCGCAGTAATGTGATAGATGGCTTGACTAGACACGCCGTTTCCTATTTTCTGCCTTCATTTTTCAGACCAGATTGCACTAAACCACAAAACCATCGTGTGTCCTATGATCGATGTCATTGACCACAATCACTTTGGCTACGAGGCCCAGGCGGGGGATGCCATGCGAGGAGCTTTCGACTGGGAAATGTACTACAAAAGAATTCCGATTCCTCCGGAGCTCCAGAGAGCTGATCCCAGCGACCCCTTCGAGTAAGTAGCAATAGAGGAGAGAGCGAGACTGGGAAGCAGAACGTGCAGACAAAATAGCTCTAGCAGAAGAAGGCAAGCCCAGGAATTTCCTTGTAGGCTAATTAGCGCTAATTAAAGGTAATAGAGGCAAACGGCTGTAAACCTCAAACCCAGCAAGAAGATCAGGGCAGCAAGTTGCAGAATTCACGAGCTGTGCTCGGAAATGCAAAGCTTCCTGGTCTCTTCTGCCCCGGTGCTTGTGCATAMAAGCAACACATACTTGTAGTTCCGAGTGTGGGCACGGGGCAAGGAATAAATGTGGCTACAGTTATTCCCTTTATTCCGCAGAGCATCTTCTGAATAGACTTTACCTTGTGTTTTCTTTGATGGAGATTTATGTAATATGCATGTGAATAGCCAAGTCCACATTCTGCTAGCAAATGCGTTATTTATGACTGGTAATATTGCTACTGTATATATGTTGCTGTAATTTAAACATAGGGGTATCAAGCCCAAAGAGTATCAAGCTGATTTGGAAATARTATTTTATATGCCAACCTCTGATCCTAGTACTGTATAGATCAGCTCATTCATGGGAATGATCTTCAAGGCTTCACAAAGTTAGGTCCTTTTTATTTTATTTCTCTTATTTCCTTTATTATTTTTTTCTTCCTTTCGCATAAAGGCTGAGTGAGTTTAATCCTCCTTGGCAGGGTGGGGAGAGAGGTGGCTCAGTATGGGGAGCYCTGCAGATCTCTCATGCAGCCTGCATCCCAGCAGGGCTGGCACCGAGACCTGCTTTGATACTGTCATTATCCCTGGCYGAAACTCCACGCTGCAGATTTTTGAGGTTTAAAAGCTCAACTATGTCCCCTTCCCAAGACAAAACCTGGAAACAATAGCCTGGAAAAACAATTTCTCTGGCCTGGACTCTGAAGTATTTGGTGGTAATAAGTCTGGTTCATGGAGAATGTTGCTTATAGCCAAGGGATGACCAGCAATGTATTTTAAAAAAAAAAGTTGGTGATTGGCATATGGTAGACTTAGCTTCATTACTCTGCTTGTTCCTCGCTAGTTACCCATCGAGACACATCAGTCTTCATTTTGCATAGTATTAGTGCTGATGAAAGTACTCTTCATCAACTGCCAGTGTCACCACACCTCAGCGCGGACGCAGTTCATGTAATTGCATAACTCTCCAGAGCTGCTCGACCCTCCTTTGCTCCTCCACAAACCTCCCTGGTCTTCCAAGCAGCTCTGTGCTTGCCACCGAGTGCATCTCGGTCACCAGGTGCATCTGATGAAAGTCACCRAGTGCATCTTGCGATTTGGTTCAGCATTCATTGCCTCAAATGAGAAGAGCAGAATTGTCCTTTAAAAATCAGTATGATTTTTTTGCTGAGGTGAGGACTTATTTTGTAATTCAAATAGAGCATTGCTTTTCTTCTAGGAACTTCTCTCTTGACTACTTCCAACTYAAAAATATCTCAAGCTTTAAATACCTTGATTGGTGAACATGGCAAAYATCATGTTTAGGTATCAGTAAGTTAATTGACCAAGACAGCTTCKATGGCAGTAAAGAGACAAAACAATTTTCCTTTGGGGGCATATATATGAAAACTAGAAATGGCTTCAGCCAACACCATAATTATTATATTAGTGTTTTGTAAGCAGTAGGGATTTTTTTTTAGTTAAATATTTTTCTATCGGTATGCTAATAGCTTATTTCTTACCAGCAGCATCAGATCTGAGCTAATCCTTAATGAACTGTAAAATTGCCAGTATTTTTAGTAAGACACCAGCAAATACTGGGTATGTGATACAAAAATAGTGCTGATGATTTCTTTTTTTTAACCCCTTACTTAAAATGCCAGCAGAGTATGTAAGTTAAGCAGAAAAGGTCACCAGTCTAAAAAATAACGTACATTTAAAAAAAAGTACACAGAGAAGAAATCAAACTACAGAAGACCTAAAAACAGTCATAATATTATTGGAATGATGTTTTTGCTTTCCATACCCACATCATCAAAATACTACTGCGGTGGACAGGAGCAGCGAGGTGCTGTCAGGTGGATTTTTGCTGCGACAGGAGCGTGCAGCTTGCGTAAAGTGCAAGTGTCACAGAAGGTTCTGGCCCTGCCCCATGGCAAATTCAGGTACAGATGGTGCACCAGCACCATCCACAGAACCACTTGGTGAACTGGTGAGTATCTCTGGATTGTGCTGCATTCATCCCTGCAATTTCTCATTTTGGTTTACATGCCATTTGTCCCTGGCAATGCCAGACTTCCTAGAGGCTTCACTGAACCAAGATACAGCCATATAAAGTATATTTTTAAAAGCTCCTGTGTGAGTTCTTGGAGATTACCCTGTACTTACTGTGTTGTTTCAGAAAATGTAACAGCTATTCCATCCTGGGATAAATGGATCTCATTAAGTCTTTAAAATAAGCTATTTTTCTAGAAGACATGTTGCTGCTATGCGGGATATGTTAAATCAACCTCCGTAGCTCCATGGCATGTGCACAAGGCAGATCAGTGCTCTGGTGTACTGTGGAGAACTGTGTTCATCACCTCATCATGTCAGTCATGCACAGGGTCTTCGTCCCAGGTCTACTGATGAGGCAGCAGAATTGGAAACAAGCCCTGGAATTTTCCTCTAGCCCATTACTAGGGAGCACCAGAGATCCYTGCTCCTCTGGGACGAAGAGAAAACCTTGGCTGTCTCAGTGACCTGCTTCCCTGCCGTGGCAGAGACTGGGGCTTTGCTGGGGTGCCCTCCTGTTCCTGGTGCCCCTCCTGTGGTGCAAAACACTCCAGTCCCTGGAGGTGCCTAACCCAAGCAATTGCCACTTAAACTAATAAGGTAACTGTGTTGCTGTAATGGACTATGATATATAGCGTGTCAGATTATATGATTTAATAGCCTGTCTGGACTAAAAGCTCAGTGGAAGTCTAAAGCAGAGGTTTGATATGCTCAAGCCTGATGACTCTCTATTTCCTGGCACTTAGGTAACATCAATTCATGTTATCAAATGTCCTATCAGAAAACAGACATTGGTGTACACTGTGTTCTCAGCAATGTTTTTTAAAACAGATAGGAGAACATGAACAGCTCATCTGAGAAAAAAAAAAAAAAAAAAAAAAAAAAAAAAGGAAGTTTGGAAAGTTAAAACTATTGAAACTGTTAGGATTAACGTTACACAAATGAAGAGGAAAGAACTGTGGAGCTCCTCAGAAGAGCTTTGTGTGCACAGCTGTCACATCCAACAGAGAGTGTGAAAGGTGAGAGAAGACCCAGCAACCAATCTGAATGGATATTCAAGCCAGAAACTCCAATCAGTGAGAGTCTTACAAGACATGAGAATTTCCAACACTTCTTTGGGAAGAATAGTAGTTTTCTTGTATAGAACTACCCCTGTTCTGTTTGTTTCTTTTTACAATGCTCTGTTTGCCTTCTAAGGTAGGTTTGTCATTTCAGACCTTTCTAAGGGGAGAGAAAGCTAGAGAATTGTATGAATCTAGCAGAGCACCAGAACAATAATTTAGCAAATACTGCCCTAGCCTGGAAATGAGGGACATTCCTCTAACCTACCTGTGCAACCTTTGAGGAGACGTTTTCATTTTCTGCACTCAATTTCCCATTTGTAAAGTAGAAATAGATTCACTTCAACATCAAAGTGCTGCCTTGGATATGAGTATGGCAAAGGTTGTAGGTCTGAGGGCTCGCAGTAATAGAGGCCATGGATGTGTTATGGATGTCATGTACAAAAAAAGAGTTTGCGTGTCTCAAGGAAGAAAATGGCCAGTATATTACCTGTTCCCTGGTATCACAGGTTCTCGAGCTTGGATATGGCTTATCACCTTAATGCAGTCAGTCACAGGCTAGCCTGGGAGATTGCCTGGCACTTCCAGTTGATCTGCATATCTAAAATCATATTATTATTATTATTATACAGACTGTTGCCAGGTCAATATTGTATTTGAATATGACATAATTTGGTTTATTTGGTACACTTTGTTTTTCCCTGCGGCTCCTTACTTTCAATACCCGTACATACTTTTAACAGCATGTCGATGCAAAGGCACACTTTGCTAAGGCTGTATGTCAAATCTGGCAAGTACTTTTACAATTTTATGATCATTTTCTGAAGTTTAGAAAGTGCTTTGGACAATGATTTCTGTTCTATAGCTCCCAGTGTTTTATAGTCTGTGTCTTTTATGGCTGATTTCTGCCTATAAACATATTCATAAAACCTCTCGCAACCAGAAACAATTGTCATTTTTTTAGAAAAGCTTGAGTATAATCTACTGCTTTGATCTGTGCTACAGGAATGTTTGATGCCAAGGCATWATTCTGCAGATAGCAATCTCCAACCAGTGTGAGTTTGTATAATTTAAGGGCTTTATTTATTGTTTTAATGAGCTGTGGTCTGTAGAAAACTGTTAGTGGAGATAACAACCACTTTTACAAGCTTCGATCCCTCTATGGCCCTGTGAAAATATCTAGATTTTTGTAATGAAAAATACTAACACCTATACACACCCTTATGAATGAAAATACAAATATTCTAGTATTTCCTCCTGCTTTTAGCAGCCGTAGAGGTTCTGTACAACTGCTAGCTGGTTTTCCCTAAGGTATGTTGAGCACTAGCCATCATGCTGCATCTCCTCCTCTCCCCTGCAAAACTCATCGTTCTTTTTCTCCCAGCGAGGCCAAAAACCCAGCAGAGAGTAGCAGCATCTTTGCCTGCCAGGATACAGCTCCTGACCTCCCAATTTCTCATCTATCCAGCATCATTCTGACTGCCCACCCGGCTTGGCATAAGCACCTCTTAGCCCCAGGGAGTAAGAGTTTTTCCTGGCCTTAACTCTAAAACAAATTAAGCTGCCAATGCAGTACATGCTAGAAGCATGGGAAAAAGGGCTAGGAAGGAATATTAGGGAGACTTCTGCTTTGTCCCCTTCCCTCCCGCCTCTATAGCATTCCCAATGGACTGGGCTGGCTTAATAACCTGTGATGCAGAGTTTATAAGCCCTGCAGAGGATTTATTCCAGTGTTTCAGTRTTTTTTTTTCCCACTGTTTCTAACCTGGAATTTTCTCATCACAATTTTAACCCCTTAATGTTTTGTACTGAATATCATATACTGAGAAGACAGATGAACACTTGTAAACACCTCAGAACTGTTGTCAGAGCAGTTGACCGTTTTATTTCAGTCTGACCTTATGTTTTCTAGATCTCTGGTTGTCATCTTTCCAATTAACACGTAATACTGAAACACATACTAAACCAATCAAAGCCTTGCCATTTCTTAGTGGAATAGCTGGGAGATACAACATGTCTCATGGCTGTGTTCCTGTTTATGCATCCCAGTGGAGCATGTGTTTCCTTCAAGGAAATTGAAGTTGTTGATTCGTGCTAGGCTTGTGTTCTGGTGTAATCCCCAGATCTGCTTCTGTAGTCCTGCTGTCTARCCAAATTCTCATCGCTCTCTTCTTGTAATTCAGATTTTTCCTTTTTGAAGATAAGAAATTTATCTTCATATCAGTTTTAAGTGCTAGACATAATAAGGTGATGTATCTTCATTATCCCTACTTTAGTGCTTTGTACTTGAACCTTTTGAGTTGTATGGCTTTTACTTTTTTTTTCTCCTTTCTTAATTTACCAGGATTGTTACTCCTGTTTAACCTTTCAATTAATTAGCATTTTTTTCCAATATTGTTATTTSTACGCTGAATAAATACCCTATGTGAGGTCTGCACAAATGGCAGACTCTGTGCTAGGACCTCGTGGGCATCTATTCTAAACTGGTGCCATTGTGCAAAAACCAAATACCCRGCACACTACAGGTTATTGATGAAACACCAAACTGAATCAAATGCAGGCCAGTTTGCAGATGCCCTCTCGACAATTCCAGTTTGATCTTTGATCACAGCTGATTGCTTTTTGGTTRTGGTTAAACAGCAGGACAGTCATCATGGATTGCCTCCACTGCTGTAGTTTTTAACCCTGGCCATTACCTCCTATTTAGTTGTTCTTTTTCTTATTCAAGCCTCAAATAAAAAGTTAATGCAAATTTTATTTAAAATGTCAGAAAAGAAAAATATAGATATTGACCAGATGAAGAATTCAGAAATGAAAGAGATGTGAGAACATTCTGAATTATCCCTAGACATYATGGTGTCTGTTTTCTGTTCATATAAGTAGCAAAAATACAGTTATTTTTGCTGCAAAGTATGTTTTGTCAAGAGGCAAAGGCAAATGCCTCTGGTGACTTGTGAGCGATAATTATGATAAATACCCCAAATCTTGCTGTGTTAGTTTATTTATAAAATGCTATAATTGTCTTTTGAGAGAGCAGGAAATTACAAGGCTCGAAAGAGTTGACATTTGTTGTTCCATAAGCTGCCAAGGCAGTGTCCTTCATTAGGCAATGAGATTATTGTTTCAGCTCTGCTCATTTCCTAAAAATACCTATGTTCATTGTAGGAAAATAGCACATAACTATCCCTTCAAGTGAATAATTCTGAAAATGAGCACCTTTGGTGTTTTCTGTTGCCAAACCGGTGTCAGGCTTAGAAAGGAACTGTGGGTATTAAAGCATGCAAGTTAATTTACTCCCTACAGGGAATAAGGTCTCCACAAGGAAAGAGGAGACCCAGCTCCCTCCTCTCGCCTGTTTCTACAGCAGAAAGTTGAGCTGATTCTGCAGGACCTTCCTGGCTACCTTTTTGTGCTCTGTTTCCCCTGCATGTAAATGGCCTGTGGACGTACAGTGAATTTGGGAGTTGAAGAGATGGTGACAAGCCAGCAGCACTGACAGTAACAACACTTTTCTTTTTTGAACCATTGTGAACATGCAAAGGAACCTTGCAGGATAACCAAAGTAAACAGCAGGGAAGAAGGTCCTTTGGAGCAGCATGTTCAGCGCAGGGCAGGGCTTTCTAAGGCTCACGCAGGCACCAAAGGAAAGCAAACTGCTTTAGATCCTCTTTGGAATAATATTTTAATGCTTAGTTCATTACGTGAGGATTTTTTTCCACAGAATGACAGAGTYGAAGCATTGTTGCCTTTTAACTTTGGCAAGTAGAAGAGTCCTACATCTTAAGTTCCCTGTCTACACAGTTACAATTACAGTACATATAATTAAACACAGATTTATAATTAAGTTGATATAGTTGAACTGTATTATTCCATTATAGTTTTCATTTGACCTTAAATCAAGCAGCATAAACAAAACATGTAGTTATAAAAGTCAAATTAAGTGGGCTTTTTTATTGCCAAAACACAGGGTATTGTGACTGTCTTGATAAAACGGGCAGTACTCAAAGAATATTCCTGAATCTCTGCTGGAAGGTAATAAACACACTTAGGATTCCTGTAGGCATAAAAGGACTCAAAGCTTGTCAAAATGTAGATACTGCAATGATTGAGACCATACACGTTTTATGTGGTTTTGTTTATTTTATGTTGTATAACACACTACAGATCAAGCTTGTAAGATACTTGACAACACTGCTCTGGTTTTGGAAAATATGTGCTTTGATCATCTATTTGGCTTTCTGCCTTTTTACTCCTGTTAGTATTTTGCTGAATAGGTAAATTTCCGAAGCACAGCGGGCATGTTTGACCATAAACTRTGAGCCTGCTGCTAGGAAGCCTGATAGATGGCCCTTAACTGCGGACAGATTTCATCTGTCTCATCTAATGCTTATTAAAAAAATCTAACCTAAGTTAAATTGCATTATACAAACCTTGGAATATGTCAAGGACCACCAAAAAGCTCTTTTCTGGTGTAATTATTGGACTTATATCTCCACCTACTGGTTGACGAGGCAAAGTTCCTTTCAAATGTTTAAGTGAAAGTCAAGCAGTGTTTTTATAAGCTGTATTAAAGCTTCTACTGGCAAATCATTTATGATTTTTAGGGGGATGTTTTGTTCAAAGTGATTTGACTACTGATTAACGATTAAGCCACATAGTTCAAGGTTGTTGGCATGAGCATACCTTGCATACTAAGACCATAACCTTGGTCTTAATAAAGGTGATGTGGTAAGATTTTATTTTGGGGAAAAAATATTTTTAACAATGCTTAACTCCATCTCAGAGCCATTTAGTGGGAATATGCTAGCACAACCAAGAGTTGAGGACACCCTAGACCTCTCAAATGTTCTTTCTATAGAACTCAGTGAGGCTTCAGAGCATAATAAGGAAGATAACACTAGGACACAAGAGAAATGATAAAAATAAATAAATAAATAAAAAGCTGTTGTAATAAAAGACTCAGCCAGGTTAACCCATAGTGTGATTAGCAGTGTTGGTATCCCACAAGAAAAAAAGTACAGAAAACATCCTAATTGCAATTCAGGCATTAGCAAAGAGGAGAGGTTGAAATTTAGCAATGAAAAGCGCAAAGTCAACATGAAGTGATAATGGGAATTTGTTTCACAATTGATTTCTTTAATTGCTAATAGCAGAAGAAGAGCAGTGCCATTTGTGGGAGCTGATCACAAGCAGCAATGACCCTCTCTGGTGATAACTGCAGTAAAAAGGGCAAGTGCAGTCCCCGCTAGAGCTAACAGCAAATAATTTTTCCAGAAATGGGAAAGACAACTGGGAAAGACGTTAACAGCCATTTTGCACTGTGTCTGTAAATAAATAACAGGCACCAGCAAAATCATTAAGTGCCTAGTAAGAAAATAGCTGATTTTCGTATGGTTCTCATTTGACCCAGATAGGAGAGAGAAAAAAAAAAAAGTTAATTTTGGGACTTGGTTAAAAGAATTTGCAAGTTCTGCATGTTGTGATATTGTGGGCCCAGTAGAGAATCCAAGAATAGATCTCCATTAAAACTGAAGGAGAAAGACATGGAGTTCAACCCAGAGTCCGTGCAGCACAAGAGCTGATTTAGTAGCAAGGCACAACACCAGCAGGACTAATGGGCTTCCTGCAATTTGACAGCAGCAGAGTTGATGCCTCATAAATCTCTGAAAATGCAAGTCTTTCTGGAAATGAATTGTGCCCACTTAAGCAGCCAGGTTGTTTAAACATATTTGATCTGTCAGATACCTCCTGGTCTGTTTCTAAAGGAAAATCATATCCTGTTTCAGCCTTCACTGTGATGGGCTTCTTCAGCTGCTTCTCATCAAATTGCAGGCTCATCAGTCCTCTGGTTGTCCCGGTACAGCTCTCTATGGAGTTTCATTTCTCCTCTTTTAAAAAGAGCAGACTAGCTTTTTTAAATGGCATCATACAACATGTGGTTCTTAGCAACGCAACAGATCTGCTGAAAAGGTCTCCATCTTACAGTTGCATTTGCCTCTTCCAAAGCCGTAATCCCTGTCTCTTTCTTGTTTCAGCCATGCCTAAACTGGTGGACTTGGCTTGTCCTGGAAGTTTGGGAGAGCTGCTCTTTTGAAATTTCAAATAGTCCAGTGGTGCTTCTGCTGAGGACACCGGCATAAAATAGGCAGGGGAGGGAGCATCAAGACCGAACGAACGCGTTCCCAAGGTTCCCGTAGAACTTTGCTATTTCTTTTCCAATAACAGAGTCCATTTGCATTCAGTAAGCACTGCTGTTTGTTCACTTCTACTTCTAATGAAGCTTGAAATTAACATCACTTTTAGTTTACTCTCTTATTTGCAACAGTGCTGATGATGGTGATAGTGTGGCAGTGGGAACAGTTCTCATAAAGCTTGAGAGAAGTTGTACATCATTTGGACATGCTGTATATGTTGGCAGGAGAGGTGTTCTAGGATCTTCCTGCCTTTCTCATATACCTAGAAATTAATACCTCTAAATTTAAAATAATATTTATTTGGGGAAAGACATTTCCATATGAACTTAATAGAAAATCTATTTTGATTCTGAACTGGTAGCATCACTTTTAAGAGATGTTTTATAGAAAGCTCAGTACAATTCTTTCATTTTTATTGTGGTTTGTTTATGTAATAACATGAAAAATATTTTTTATGGCAGCTCATCATTGGGAAGTTCCTGAAGATCATAGGTGAGCACTAGCACAGTGGAGGGGAGAGGAAGGATTGGGGAATATAAGATTTTAATAAGTAAATTTAGCCATCTGAAAACATGGCAGAGRTGACCAGGTTTTTGATATTGAAGACACCCTAATTTGACATTTGCATATTTACATGTTAAGGTAGTAATGGAAGAAGTAGGCTTTTAGGTGGCCTTAATCCATTTTTCAAAGTTACATGTTTCAGTCTTAAAAATATACTATTTTAGAGATTCTCATGTTAGGACCTGAAGAAGAGACCAAATACGTGTAGATGAAAACAGCCGCGAGAGCAGAGGTGCCCCATGCCTGTGTCAGAGGCAGGGCTGGTAACTGAATTGCTGTCAGATTTGTTGTCTAAAATTGTTGTCTACTGGGGATTTTCATGACAGCTTTCGTTTCTGCACATTCGGTATTCTCTGTCTTTGAATTATTCAGCATTGCTGCTGCTAAGTCAGATAGTGTCTCGAGAGCATAATTAGCCAAGCAATAGTTAAAAACAGGAAAAAGGAAGTGTCCCAATTRTATATTCATTGTTTTGTGGTGAGTACTTGGAACTAAAACACCACCGGTGGTGAATTCGTAGAGACCTTCAAAGCATCTCTGAGAAACTCTAGAAAAGATATTCTGTACTTAGTGAAGTTAATAACAAAACTCCCATCATCTGAAATGGTGCAAAAATGAAATCTCCCCATATCTGTAAAAACAAATAGACCGAAACTAATGTTAAAGCGTGATCTATTCTGCATCTGCTTTTTAAGAGGAGCATAAAGACATGTGTTAAATGCATTGGTTGTTATTTTTATGCATCACGTTTTTTTGGAAACCAAATTCAGTTCTCATCAAGAAAAACAAAAAGAGAATATTTGACTAGTCTTTGATCTATTCTTTTATTGCTGGAACTATATTTTGATTTAAAAAATGTCTGACATTTCAGGATTGGAAACTTGGTAAGCATTTGAGTATTTATTAAGTGTCTAGGTGCTTTAATATTTGTTTCGTGGTAAGGCAAGGTATTCTCAGTTGGTTTCTTTTCAATTCCAATAGGTTAGCTTAGGTAAGAAAGCATTGCCCTTGGCAATCATAACGCATTTCGGACTTGCAGCAAAATGTACTGGCCAGTACTCAGGCTACATAAAATCTCTTTGCCATGGCTGGGGGATGTATGGAAGAAATCTGCTTTGCTGCTGGTCCTATGGCAAGTAAACCCACTTTGGTTTTGATTTGTGTCAGATAGTTAAAATGAACAATTGAGGATGTTTGTGAAGGACCATGGACGCACTGCATTAATTTTTATTCCTCTGGGTTGAAACAAAGCTATAAGAAGAGGAATGTGGTTTTATTTTTGGTTTTTCTATAAACACTTAATGAAAAAGAATTAATTTTTTGTTTGTTTGACCTTTCACTAGGAGTTTTAAGGATGCTCCTTCTTAAAAGCTTTAGTGAATGTATAATCCAAGCATCCCAGTGAGGTAGGAAGATATTAATATTGAACTTAACAGAGGAAGCACAGGACAAATGACTTAGCAGAGAAGCGTGTGGCAAAGCTAGGAACAAAGCAAAGTTTGCTGTAATTATCGGAGATGCCTCCTCCCTGTCTAGACAAAAGGCTTGGGCGTTTTGGATTTAAATCACTTTGATGCTTCATACAAGTACGATGCCTCGGSTTTGGAATAACTAAACAGTGCTTTCCCTCTGCCTTATGGGCCTTAGAGGGCTGTGCTCCTTCTTATTCTTGGGTGGTTTTGTGTCCCTGGTAGTGCCTTCGCGTTTTCAGCTGTCTGCATTTGAATTTGTCATGCTACCATCCAATTCTCTGTAAGCTATCACAGACTAAACTTAATGCTGCATGGTACTGAGGTGTTAAATTGAAACAGAAGTTTCGATAGAGAGAGACCAAATTTCTCTCCTGCATCTTATGCTTCTTTCTCCCATTTTCTCTGTTACAATTCTTTTTAAATGAACTAGTTTAACCTGATAATTAGCACTTTTGCCTGAAAATATTAACATTTTCTATGATATTTTTGATCATTTAGCTGTCTTGTGAATAGATTTAAGCAAATAATAGAAAAATAAATTCCACCATTATAGTATATTACACCATTTGGAATATATTCTACCATTTAGTGCTATATGTGCCACTCTACCCATGTGGGGTTTTTTTAGCTGATGTGTGCACAACTTTATTATCTCAAAATGCATGGAAATTATATTTCAGTTTTCTGTGCACATGCCTTATTTGAAAGCAAATGGGCAGGTCTGTGCTCACAGGGAGGCAAGGAGAATCTGCAGCCTTGTAGCAGGTGGCTCAGCTGACAGGTCACAACAAGCAGCTAAGAAATCAGAACTTTTGGTCCATGAAGATAAATCTCCATTAGCTGAGTAATTTCAAGCTACAGAGATACTCAGGGAAATATGTTTGCAGGCACTCTGAGTCTAAGAAAAAAGTTAATTTCAACCAACGAAATGTTTTGAATTTTGGGTTTCTGAGTATATGTGCCAGTATTATGGAAAAAGTAAGAATCAGAAATGTTTTGTATTAATAAAACCTAACTTTTTTTGCTAGAATTTTTATATCGTATACGTGATATCAGGGGTAAGTTTGATTACTGTACGGAGCATCCTAGAGCCGAGGCTTCAAGCCAACCTGGCCATCTGCCCATGTTAGTTACCTGCGGGAGAGAAGTCAGAGCTGGCTCGGGCTGCTCCAGCTGTTGCTTTTAGAGGGAAATACTGGATGTCACCAGAGCTRAGCGCACCGTGCGAGCACCCTTTCCTGCCTCGAAGATGGGTCCAACACACAGGTAATGAGGAGAACCAAGAACAAGACAAGCCGAGGAACTGATCTTTGGGCAGAACTCGCTGACACCCCCAGGATCCTAAAATTTGGGAGGCTTCTGGGAGTGCTCTTGCTCTTGCAGGGCTGACAGGCATGAGGGTATGCCAGGTGACGGGCAAAACCGGTCCAGCGAGCAAGAAAGAGGAGGATTTGTGTGATGAGCGAGATTATGTGAACTTGTTATGAAATCTGGACAGGTTTGTTGAGTGACACTGGATAAAGGAAAAAGAAGGGTGAGGGATGTTACAGAACGCATACTTCGTGTCCGGTGGACCTAGCTAATAGGAAAGAGGAGACAAATGCTCTTTTCTTTGAGCATGGATCGAGAATGATAGAAGAATTACTAAATAAAGCATCTGCAGGTACCTAAGAGATGACAGAACTATAAATGTGGGCCTAGCAAGAGCTGCTCCTTCCTTAGGAGCTTATCTTCCCTGTGATGAGGGGCGCGATGCCCYGAGATGTTCCTGCCGTGGGGCAGCCCAGCGCGGAGCGTGTCGCGCTGCCGACTCGGCGCTGCCTCCGCACTCRCAGCATCCCCTCCCGCAGCCGGGTAAACTCACTGACGTGGCAGAAAGCAAGCGCAGAAAAAGCTGACTGGATTTTTTCCTAGYGTTTTAGGGAATTAAGCAGCCTGAGGGGCAAAGTGGTGGCGTGGGGAGGGGGGACCGCATGCCTGCAAGCCAGCAGAAAGTGTGTCTGACTCCTTCGGTTGCAGCAAGTTAGATCAGCTAGGCAGGGCCAGGAGCATTTTAAGCTACTTACGGAAGAAGGGGAGACGGTAGAGGTGATATTTCTTCGCTTTATTAATATTTCGGCAATGCTGGTGCTACTTTAGCATGAATTAGATGAAGAGCGTGGATAAATCTTTAATATTTGTCAGTTTGGGGAAAAATCACCATCAAAGAGTAGCTGTCAATGGCTTGATATTAAACTGTGAGATATTTCGCATGCTCTCAGCAGCACAGGTCCCCGAGGCAGCCGGGCTCTGCAGGGCTCCGTGGCCTGATGCTGTTCAGTGTCTTCTTTCATTATCTGAGCAATAAATAGTTAGTGCGTTTTTCAGAATCTTGTGGATGGCAGCAAGCTGGGATTGGCAGGGGGTTACAAGCCTGGAGAAGGCAAGATCAAAATGGAGGTTGATCCTGGCAAATAGAGAAATGATTAGAAGACAGTAAGATGAAATTCAGCACAGAAAAGCGTCAGATTGGCACAGCTGAGTGCCACGTAAATGGATATSAAAACAGCTGTTTAGTTGCCACAATGACAAAAAAAAAATGATGAAAGGGTTGTTCAGATTTTGAAAAGTTGAGATTTCATTGTGGAATATATTGACATCCATGAGAAACAGCAGGTAATTATTCTCGTCTGCACACTTGTGAAGCCTGAGTGCATTACCGGGCCCAGATCTGGTCACCTCGCTCAGGAAGCATGGGGTCATCTTTTGGGGACTCCAGTTAGAATAAAGCGAATCTGTTTAGTCCGGGAAAAATAAAGCAGGCTGAGGAGGAGGGCAGGATTGAGGAGGAAGAGGGCATGGCATCAGTTGTCTGATACGAAAAAAAGTCATTAAATGGGGGATAGTGATTTCATTGTTCCTGAGGAGAGTGGGACAGTTTTTCAGATATTTGTAGTTTTGTTCCCATTTTCTTTTTTTGCTGTGTTTTGCATAAGACCAAAGGCATTGCAGAAGTGGTTGAGGGGAAGGCAATTCTAAGCTGTTGGATATAACATTAGTTGTATCAGGCCTTAATATTTTCAGATGTGATATATAATAAATGTTTTGGTAATGCTATTTTAAGTAAACCTAATTTAGTAGATGAGACATGGGGAGGAGCATTTGTAATTCACTGAAGTACTTCGTTTATGCGTTTACTTCCTATGGAAAAAAATAGCATAATAAGTAGAGTTTTGGTGTTAAAACCGAAGTCAGTTTGCAAAACTGGCTTTGCCTTCTGTAGTAATAACAGGAAATGTTTAACTTTGAAAATCATTACTTTAAAGCTTAAGAGTTATAATACTGAAATGTGATTTTGGCAAACGTTTGAATAAAATATTTAGARCTAACAGTAACAGCATCTGTGACAGCATCATATTTCAAAGGATTATCTAAATGTTGTTTTAAATGCGGCGTAGTAACCCTGAAAACATTTTCTTTCGTACTCCAGATCAGTATTTTAATTCTTAATATTAAAAATAAGTCTTTTTAAAATAAAATGTCTATAGCAAGTGACTTGGCTGCCCACTGCTATTTCAAATTGTCTAATTGCACTAATGCTGTAGGAGACAGGCCCAGCTAGGAGAGTTTAATGATAGAGGAAAGCCCTACTCATGTCTCACTTCCTAAACAAATACCTCTTCAAGGTATATGGGCAAGAGCTCATATTTCAAGGGTTTATTTACACTAACAGACAAGTCATGTACTTTCTGAGAATATATTGTTTTTCTGTTTTGTTACTGCCGCAGTAGGTTGCATGATGACTTTTTATTAGAAAATATATTTTAAAAAAACTTACATTAATCTTCATCCAGAGAAGAAATTAGTTATGTTTCATCAATAAAACTCTGTAGTTAGAAAGCTTAACTCAAAATCTTTCATGTAGAAAGAAAAATTACCTTGACTATACTGCTTTCTGTGAAACAGAAACTTTATTTTTTAACTTAGACTATTTGTCAAACATGTGATAGATATTTGTTGCTGAATGCATGGCTCTTGCCTTTTGTCTGCATATTGAAATATGTATGCACATAGTGCAAACATGTCTTGACAGCRGAGTAAGCTTCATTATTCCACCAAGTTCTGGAGATCTACTGTAGGGAAATTGGTTCCGTTACATGGTGTTCATCATGTGGGCACCATTGCTTATGGCAACAGGAGTTTTGGGGTGATAATGTTACTTACTGGGAGTTTTGCCTAGCACCAATCTTTAGTATTAGTGCACAGAAAAAAAAAAAAAAAAAATCTGGTCTTGAAGAACTACCAGGATTGCATATATGTGTTTTTTTTTTTTTTTTTTTTTTGGGACTTACTATGTCCATTTAGTGTTCCTCAAGTTGTAGAAGCAAGAATAGTGTAACCTTTTTTTCACTTATTTTCAACTTTATTCTTAGTCATTACTTCACATAGCACCTGTGCTATAGGTAATGACCGTGTCTGCTACAGCAGCCTTTGCTTAACAACTGAACCCAACCAGAGGTGGGTAATGTAGCTCTGTATGTTGCATCTACACAGGGCGCTGGGCTATGCTGAGCTGCCTCCTTGGAAAATGCTGTAATGAAGACCCCTCAGCAAACAGAAGGGTCCCTAAAGGGTGTCAATATAGACAAGGTGATGTGTGAGGGAGGMAAGTCACTAATATAGAGCATGCTGCACTGGATTTGCTTGAAGCTGCTATCCCTGTTCTGGAAAGAGAAGTAAAGCAGACAGAATGCTGACCTCTGTGAAGCTTATCTTTTTCTAAGAAAATGTGCTCAGTCTTTCTTTCTTGCTGTTACTTATTGCCAAGGAATTGTATCTTTGCAACTATGACGGGCTTTGCTCCCCAGGAATAGTTGCATGCACAAGTGATTGAAAGATAGTGTCAGGAATCCACTTCCCTGAGCCCCAAAACGCAGCTCAGTTTTGACTGTATTGCTTTTCTGCCTCCACTGAGAGATTAAGCCTCACCACTAAGACAACAAACACAATTACAAATAGGGTTCATTTAACTGTTCTTGTGAGCAGAATTTTTCCCTTTGGCTTGTTTGCTTTCCTTTTTCCTCCTAATATTAGTTGCTAATGGAATAGCATCTTCTGTAATTACAGTGGATGTGAATGTTTGCAGTGCTGTGTTTCAGATTATCGTATTTAATAGCATCCCATCCATAACTCCACGAGAACGCTATGAAAGAAATTTTGTCGATGCTAGTAATTTCAATGACTGACCTGCAATTCCATGTTTTATAATCTATTTAGCTACTTGTGTTTTGCAGTTGCTGTTTAGTGTGTGTCTGGGAAGGCTTGTGCATAACTTGTTATCTTTAAGTCTTTCATCGGGTTTATTTTCTTGTCAGCAGAATATGGCTGAGTGCTACAGCAACTGCTTTGCAACTGTGACTGTTCTCTCTTATKAGCGATAACGACAGCTAACAATTTATCATGCATGTTAAGTTTCAGTATGTGTGGTTGTGTAACTGATTTTTTTTTTGAAAAATCTTTTCACAAATATAGGACAACAAATGTCAGACCGAYCCAATTATTGTTTTTATGGACTTTCTTCTACAAGCCACAGATGAAATGTTTGAACGTGTTCATTAGCAAAGTCCTGCTCTTTATAAGCTCTTCCTTCCTATTTCTGTTTAGTCAGTGAATATTTTCATTTATGGAAGTACTGTCTGTCTCTTACTGGAAGGGCTGTCCCAAGTGTGGGGAATCCAAGGTGGTGTTCAGGCCCAAGCTGGTCGCAGAGGGAGCGTTGCCTTTAGGAGAGGAACGCTCCCGTTTTGGAGGAGCTTTTTGAGTTTCCCGGAAGGGAGTTTGGGAATAAACTAGCAGGAGTTTGGAGCAGATGTTCAAAGCACTTGGGTACGGGTATCAGGAAGAAGAAAGGTACAGTGACATGGCAGACTCGAGCACTCCTTTCATCAGGGGGCTTTTCCCTTTTGGAAAGGCACACCTCTCTCCTTTTTAGTTAACATATTCTGATCCTGTGTTGACCCTGGCCACGGTCACTGAAAAACTGACTGTAATTTCAGAGATCAAGGATGAATTAGTGAGTGCTGCAAGCAGATGATAAACATACCTGCAGGGCTGAACTGATGTTTCCTGGCAATAGGTTTCTGGGCAGCTTCTGAGCAGTTTGCCTCCCTAGGGAGAAGAGATGATTCGAGGTATGAAGCCCATCTATGTATCAGCACCGACTGTGAGTCACAGTAGCATCTTGATCTCTTGCTAAAGTTCAGGCTCGTGCTTCCAGTGATAACCCAGGCAGCAGAGACCTGGAAGCAGAGGAAACGTGGAGGCAGCTCCGAGTGTGAGCTCGGGCAGCCGTGGACCGTCTGAGTGTCCACATGAGGCACTTCCATGGAGAGCCATGAAACCCCGTGGGTCCGAAGCACTGAGCACTCCCTATAGCCTGTCTGTGAGGAACCTAAGTTACCACTTAGGAATATCCGTGACTTACTGAGACTAACAGGTCGGAGCACCAGGACGGTGTAGGCCTGTTCACTCGTGTRTTGAGTGTGTCTGAGATAAAGGCGATCAGGTGGAACTGCAGTTTCACTGGTGCTGGTTACTGCCGTTTCCAGCGATAGACAATTCTGAATGTTTTGGTAAAGATTTGCTTTATAAGGTTTGGAGTGTTTCTTAGTAAGCTCTTGGTGTAAAAACCTTTACAGATTAGCTGCAAGTGTCCTTATTACTGCCCAGCTCATCTTGCTGCCAGTTTTCAGATTTCAGTACCTTTCTGTTTTCTCATTTGATTCACATTTTGATTTTGATACGGTTTTCACTGGTAGATTTTGGGAAATAAGCAGGATGATTACCCAATTTTTATTCCATCTCTTCAGCCATATTACTTACATACACGTAAAGCATACAGTGCCTTAGTATAGACACAAAGGAATAATACTTCCTGGAAGAGATATTAAATAAATTCTTTTCTGTTTGACTTGCAAGTGCACATACAGGTTGGAGTATTGGGATATGAGTTAATGATGTTGCAGTGCTTATATGTTGTTGTTTGCAAATTCTCCTTGCAGGTCCAGAATTCAGGTACAGCAGCATAATTCCACTGGCCCTGTATTCTGCATGCACTTAAGCTAAAGATCAGGCTGCAAGTTTACCAGACATACTGCTTGGGAGCAGAACCATGTATTCAGTAATACAGATTTCCAGTGGTTTGCATCTAGATGTGAACATTTCTCAGTAAATAGTGTAATAAGTGTTCTTGTGACACTTATGGAAATATACATTTGTATTTAGATTAAAAGGAAAATGTGATGTCTCATTTGGGATAGACAATTTTCCCTTCAGCTGCACATCAAAATATTCATGACTGAAAGAGTTTCTAGCAGAAGTGAGCATTTATAACAGCAATCAGCAACTCCTGCCATCAGAACATTTTACTAATAGTTAATGAAATTGTCCACTCTCCAACATTATTTTTGAGAACAACCAGCTCATATCCAAATTCTGAAAGCAGAACATTAGGTATCACTCTTTACGAGGAAATAAAATAAGATATTGGGTATCTTCTGCAACTCCTGACAGCCTCAGTGTTGAAAACCTTAAAGATATTAATCTACCACAGATCACAGTGTAGCTTTGCTCTCTCTAGCTCATTATGTGCCAAGGCACATTTCCCTGCACTTTTAGTACAGAGTGAATGAGCTTATGCAAATGTGGAGAGATATCCCTAGACCAGGCTTTCATTTTATTTTTATTATCAAATGGAGATTTTTTTTCATGTGATTTACTATGATGATAAAAGAGGAAGGTTCATTTCCCTTGGTTTCCACAGCCCTGCCTGCCCATCTTCACAGCAACATCAGATTAAAAGCAGGCACTGGTGGGGGACAATGAAGTGCTCAACCTCATCAGCTTTCAGCTCCTTCATCCTTTACTGTGAAGTGGATTCCAGTGTTTTTCTGTCAATTCCATTTTTGAAAAGCTGCTTTCACCGCTCTTACAAGAAAATGTTGTTGTGCCTCTGGTGCAGGCAAGGAAAAATCTRATTTCATTATAGTTAAGTGTCTACCTCCCCATTACCCTCTATAATAGTGTAACATAGTAAATTATAGAGCTTTAATAAATAGCAAGGATGCTTCTAGGAGCTCATTTCCAGGATCCCAGAATACCTTTAGCTACATATCTGCCTCCTCAGCCATCGTYTTTGTTGCCTTCTCATAACCTTATAGTAACTTTATTGAAATTGTTGACCAGGGACAAAAGGTGACCTGCTTTTTGTAGGAACGGCATGAAGCTGCTCAGGATCCAGCCCTCCTCCCTGTCGGTAGGTTATCATTCCAGGCTTTCGCATTAATCTCCACAGACAGAAATCAATGAAATAYTGAAAGTACCTTTATGTCCCTGTTTCTTGCTTGGGTTTGGAGCACTGTGTGTAGATAGGGATCGAATGGGGGAAGTTGCTGGCACTGCTACTCCAGGGCTGATCAAAGAGGGAATAATCATGCACATCCCCTGCTCCGTGGCAGATCACAGGCCATATCCTTAACTGTTTGTCTGACCCACTTAGCCAGGTGTGAGGGCCCTGTCTGCCTGAATCAGCMTCACTACATCTGTGTTCATGGCAGCCCGAGGAAAAGGCTGGTCCCCTCCGCCTCTTTGGCAGATGCCTTGTGAAAAATGTTGCTGAAGAACCAGGAGTGTTTTTATGCATACGTGCAAAGCTTGTGTCCTGGGCTGCCTTTAGATCTACCTTCATATGGAATAAATTCGTGATGTTTTAGAGTAATCAGAGTAACTTGGGAGTGTATGACCACTTAACAGCAGGCTGCTGCTTAGTTGATTTTCTTATCGAAACTTTTTGAGGAATCTCTGTTGGGAAGAAAAGATTTGAATTTAAGGAATGTTTTGGAAATGAGAAAAAAAAATTATGGTTGGAGCAATAGCTATGTCTTAAAATGCATCATATAATATCTTTAATAAAGTCTTAAAAATGTCATTGTGTTTAAACTTAGCTTATGATGCAATACTGGACATATGTAAATAGCTGAAGTAGAAGCTAAAAGTAAACCCTGGAAGAGGAAGGTGGTTTGCTGTAGTGTGTGCATCTGCGCCTGAGGGGGAAGGCAGCCTTGTACGTGGATAGTGGTTCTGCTGAACTGCTGCTCCTATATATCCCGAGAGAACATCCTTGAAAGTGGTAAGGGAATTCAGTGAATTATTGCTGCTCCCTAATGCCTGGGAGGCAGTGGCAGAGTTGTTGTGCAGCCAGGATAGATAGCCTAAAGGTATACTCGTGGTCATGTTTTTCTTTAAAAATAGAAGTTTAATCTCAAAGGAGATGTCCATTCAGCAAAGAATTGCTGAATTACTTGTACAAGACGCAGGTTTCCTAGTTATCTTGAACAGATTTTTCCTACATAAAAATGTGCACTGAGCGCAGATTTTGGCATAGCCTTAAAATTCCAGCCTCGTGTTTCATAATATACCAGGGGGCAGAGATGAAGTAGGAGGTGCCCTGTGCCTCCAGCTGAGTGGTACCATCCTTCTTCATAGCTAGATTGGGTTTTCGCAAGAACCAGAGGCAGGGTGACTTCTGAGACTTGCAAAATTATTTGTGTGGGCAAAGCATTGCTTATCAGTTTGAATGTTGGTCTTGTGTTAACTTAAAATGCGGAGTCTTAACATTTTTTTTATCCTGACGAGTTGAAAAAGATTATGTCTTTCATTTAAAAGAAATATATTATCTGTGTAGTTTCACGCATAAATCTTTCCAGAAACTGGGAGGCCTAATGTAAGTGCCTATTTTAGGGACAGCTGGTRATATTTTGCCTCAGATGGATTTTTAGTCTTGCACTCAATTTTCAGAAATGATGTTTTCCCAGAGGACAACTCTGAATGCAGGTGATAACCATCCCTACAGGAAGACATTGTAAATTGGCAGTCATGTCAATAGGAGGTTTTTTTCTTAACCTTATTATTCACTTATGATGAGGTAGAAGAGTTTTTTGGTTTTTGGTCAAACTGTTCATCCTCAAGATCTCTGACCACTTGCAACATGAATATGGTTCAGCAGATGTTGTGCTCTTAGTTTCCCTTTTCTTTTTTTTTCTTCCATTACAGCAGTCAGGCCTGAATCTTCTCAGACTGCTGCTTTATTAGAYTCATCTCTTTGATAAGACTTGCAACATAATATTCCAGCTGTTCTTTTGCACCTCAGCTGTGTCCTTTTGAATATCTGTGCCTGTAGGGCACTTCCAGCAACTTTCCTTTCTTTTCCAGTTCAGGATGATCACTGGTCATCTCCTTTAGCAGTATTTCACAGATTTTCATTGGATTATGAGAGGTCACAGATGGGGATATTTTCTCTTTGGAGTTTTCCATCTCTACGTAGCTGACCCACCACCCATAGTTTCATTCATTTTCTAAGTATAGGAGGGGAGGCTGAATAGGCCTCAGCATCATTGCTTATATAAAGGAAATTTCTCAGTGAAGTTTAGGCATCTGAATGAGAGGGACTAGGCAATATGCTGAGAAAAGCATGCAAAGAAGSCACGTCATGAAATCACAGTGAAAATCTTTATAAATTCAACCTCAAGCCATTTTGGATCTGCCTTTACAGATGATTCTTGGGTTGAACATGGTTTTATTTCCCCCCCCAAAATATGATAATTAGGTAGTAATTGYAGTTACATAGAATATTGTGTTAATTCAAAGTAACACCAGTTGGCTGCTATACGTTGAAGCACAGTGAACTGTTTCAATACATTGAATTGAATAATTTTGAAAAGATGGATTGTATAAAAACAAGGTTGATGCCTGTTTTTTCATTTTCATACTCTAAAAAATATTTGCTTACATGTCAAAACATTTTTTTGATTTTAAATAAATTGAGAATATAATGCTGACTTTAAAAGTTCCATGAAAACTAACTGATGATTTTGTAGCACTTTCATAATGTCCAGTGAAAGCCACTACATGAAAATATATTTTTTATCAATTTTTTTTCATTTGTGTCAATCATGGAAGCCGTTTGCCATACCTTAGAGAGTAATAATAGCTCTTAGAGAGTAGTAGTAGAGAGGCTGTTGATTATGGAGGGACACAGGCTATGRAAGTATGAAAGGATTTTAGCCCTGCTCCCCATCCTACATAATCAGTGCTGGGTAGGCTGAAAAGTAGCAGAAAGTCAGGAAAACCTTGTGCAGCTTGGGTCCACACAGCTTTGGTCTGTCACAGCTACCAGCACTAGTGGGTTTTGTTCTTCAAGACTGTCACATTAGCATCTTGCACGAGTTTGGGCTACTCAAGTAAGATGCTGTTAGCTCTGCTAATTTTCTTTGCAAGTCAACTGTGGAAAATTTAATTGTCAACAATGAAGAGGAAGACCTAATTTTAATTGAATTGTTAAAAAAGGAAGATATTTATCATGGCAAAGTTAGTCATTTTGTGCTAACCTGTAGAGAAGTGCTCTTTTAGACTTAATATTGTAGAGATTCTTTTGAACAAAATCAGGAGAATGTTTAGCAAAGAAACAAATGTGAGAGGAATTTTGGTACTGTGCCTCTTAAAGGTCAAAAATCTCMAAAATGACTTGTCCACTATAAAATACTGTTTGAGGTGCCAGTGGGTAGAAATGTATAAACCGTGGATACAAATACACATGTGTATTTTGTAGACAGGATAGAGTCTGCATGCACCTATATTAAAATATAATGAATACAGCAAAGCACTCCTTGGAAAGGTATTGGGGAAGGAAAATTAGCATGAAGGTATCCTAGGTGCTTTATACAGATAGTAAGATTATATAAGTGTTTAATCAGGAAATGCAAATTATTGAAAGCACCTAGAAAATTCAGGAGTCTGCACAGTAGAATAGCACTATAGAGGTTGGAGTTGCCCAGGAGTAGCTTTGGTTTGATTTGTGAAGATCTTTGGAGTATTTTACCATAAATGATCCGGACTGCTGGGGTACATGTATAAGATAAGAAAAATGAGTTGGTAATTTGCAATGTTCTGTGGTGACCACTTTGTGTGCACATGGCATGAAACGGCAAGATGATGTGCAAGGGAAGGGATTTATTAGCAGAGCTACTTCAGGACAGACCCTTGCACAGTTGATCTGCCACACAGCAGTCCACTGATTTGTGCATGTTTTAAGATACTATTTCTAGACACTTTAGGGAAATACAATCTGGACATCAGGGAYGTGGTTGTTTTCAAAAGATAGTTGAGTATTTGTTATAGTCAAAGCCAAAAATTTATCAGATAAGAGGAAAAGTTGTTTAAGGTCTGCACTTTTATTATTAAGAGAAAAGATYATATCCCATAATTTAACGTCACCGGATACATTTTTTGATAATTTCATAAAATGGGCAATTATGTTTTGATAAGAGAGATTAAAATGGCAAGAAGAAGTAATGATGTATTACAGAAGGATGTGACACAAAAGAATGACATTTTTAAAATATTTTTTTAAAAATAGCTCTGGTTAAAAAAAATCAGTATGTAAGAGAGATTTCTCTTTTCAACTTGTCTTCTTGAAAAATTAATTGATGGCTGTCATAGTCTGAGCTAAGTTTGCTTGGATTTTGACTACATCAACATCTTTTTCTCTGTGTGGTATGTTACTCTTCTGCTTGGTGATCTTTCTCCAAGCGTCTTTTCTTGACCTACATGACCAATATGTTTCACAGATGGCAAAATGACAATGCTGATTTAGCATTCATCACATTATCATCAATTGAAGGAACTTGTGATAATTCATATTTTTGGCATTTATTTTAATCTGAATGGGATTTCATCAACTCTTCACCGTCATTCCTTTTTCTTTCATTTCCACATTCACTTCATTTCACGTGAGTAACTGAGTCTTCATCTCTTTTTGTATTATACCCCAGTTTCTGTAGCGTAGCCTGCATAAAATGGAGAAATCTTTCCAGTGCTTTTGTTCAGTAGTTCAGCAGAAAGTGTTTAGTAGATGTGACTTATTCAAARCAAAGTACATTAAAATATGTCGTTGACTGGATGCTCCTTCCAGATTTGCAATTACAGGAGGCAAATTTCAAGTTCTGCGCAGGTGATTTCCGCGAGTACTTTCCCAAAGTGTCCTGGTATGCAACATCATCTCTATTCAGGGACAGTCAATGGACAGTGTTATGTTCTCTTTATGTTGAATAATAAACAACAWAAACCCATGTTAATTTAGTAAAGATAAATGAAACTCAATAGATGTGTAATATAYTGGGCATCTTCAGGCTCAACAACTCCAGTGTACTCGTGGCACCCGTCGTCTGTCACAGTTGCTTTCCCCTTTTCATCTCTTAAGTGACTTTGCATATGCCATTAATGATCTTCTTTCCTTTTCACATGTTCGTAAGTCAGTCAGGTCCACTGCACCWAAACCCTGACTCTCATGCTGTAACGATTACAACCCCCGTTAAGCAGTTCACCAACATGGTACACTTGCTTCTAAAACAAGTAATTTCACGTTCCTTTTAATTCACTGTCATTCTGTTACCTTGAAAATTCATAGATGATCTCTCTCTTTCCTCTGCAGGAGCCATTTAGCCATTTAACATTCTTCACTGACTGCATTTAAGCTATTGCCATGCTGCTTTCAGAACCTATTTTAATCTGTTTGTAAGCTATCTTGTCTTTATTTGTTAATCATTTGCCTGCCTCTTTTTTTTCCCCCCCAAAAAAAAATTTTTGGCACCTGATCTAAATTAAATCAAATTCATTTTTCATCTCAACAGAGGGATCTATGAGATCTTGTGTTATTTTTATATCTGCTGACTTTAAGTTGTTATTCCAGGTATAGTTAGACTGTGCAGTATACATGTAGGAGGTTTTTTACACATACTTTTAAGTTTAATAACCTCAGTGTAAGTTTAGTAACCTTAGACCTTTAGTCTTTCCAGGCTGCTATTTTGGGAGACTTTGTCCTTTGAAATCTCTGACTAGGAATCCTATAAAACTTCCCACTGTAGTTACCTAATATTATGCTACAGTATCTCAAGCCAGATTGTTTAAGTGTCTGAGTAAGATGTTTCATGGAAAAAAAAATGACTTCTCCCAACATAGTTTTGTACTTGACCTTTCTATACGGAAGCTGCAAAACAAGAGATTAATTCTTCTGCTTTGGGCTCGGTGCAGTTCTTATCTGTGTGAGGGATACTATTGACTACAAAAGAACTTTTCATATCAGTAGTGATTGTGGAGTTAGACTCTGTCTTCATATTTTGGAGACAATCTAAGGCCTGTTCTGCAGTAACTGTGTGTGGAATGGAATGCATTCCCAGTGCCAAACAGTCAGGTTCCCACAGCATTTTGCTCTTCCCACTCCAATAAAAGCCAGAAAGCCATTCTTTTTTTTTTTTTTCTTTTTTTTTTCCTTTTTTTGTCCTGTCCATCACTCTTTCTGCAAAACAACAAGTGTGAGAATGTATGAGTGTGTTGTGGAGCAAGAATGAATAGATGAATAGAGCAATGTTACATGAAAAATCAATTTTTAAAAAGTATATTGCAAGAAATTTGCATCTGCTGCTTTTTGCTAATTGTAATAAATATTCTTAACTTTCAAGAGGTTTTGTTACCCAGTATAATAACATGGAAAATCTATAGACTAAGTATAATCTGTGAGGTTTCTGCCCATTATTTCTCAATTTCAAGTCTCTGTTTTTYTGGTTTTGGATTTTTTTCTCCATTTTTTATCTGACTCGCTTGCTGAGAAGATTACCTTTTTCAAAGTCTCTTCAGTGTATCAAGAGGAATCCTTAGGAAAGATACTGTACCTCGTGGAATTGGCACAAACCTGCATTTCCCCAGTGTTTTCTGGGACTTCATTTCTCCAGGAAAGATTTAGTTCTAAGCATTCTTTATGCAACTCTGTCTTTATAAGTGGACATTGTGTTTGGATTATTTAGAACCTGCAGTCACAAGGGGCATGTTGTAATTAGATTTACTTTGGTAGGAACTGAAAATGTATTGTAGTAGTCAGAATCTCAAGGGGGGGGTTTCTCATAAAAACTCTATTGAATTTTTTCGTATGTGGAGAGAACAATCAATATCTAAGGTATGAACTGTCAATAAAAGTAAAAATATTTTAGCATTCAGTGTATGCTATAGAGCATGCCCTTGCTAGTTAGATTATTGCAGCTTTTTTAGCAAACCCACTATGTGTCTTCAAAAAATGCTATCTCCAGAGGCAACTAGAATTAGTCTGTTAAAAACAGAGCTTCCTAGTTTTAARTGCCGCTCTAGGAGGGCAGGTGTTTAGCCAGCTAGCACTGCTCCATAGCCACCCACTGCCTCCTTTCTGCCCTCCTCTAACCAGCCCCCATGGGACCGAAATGAATTGACAAGTTGTGCTCACAATTGATTTCCAAAAGTRTGTTCATTTAGGTGGAATACAGAGATTACATTAAGCAATTCTGCATGTTTCCAGAGTCATTTTCTTTATTCAGTGTATCTTTCATGGGTTTGCTTCGTAATAAACAGAATTTGTTTAGAGAAGAAATCTGTATGCATGTGGATTATCTGCCATGCCTCACACAGCCTCTTCTTCAGCTGGAGTCCCTTTGGGGTGAATAAGGGGAGATGTTGCTTGTCTGCAATATCCTTCGTTTCCTCCTTCCGTAGTTTCAGGGTTATGGGAGCCAGACAGCCAAGTGCACACATGTGTGTGCATGCAAGCATCTTGGTTGCTGCTAACCTGGGGCCCTTGTCAGCCTTGCCACTTTTTCAAGCCTGCCATGGTGGTGCCTGCCTTTCAGAGTCCACTTTATGTCTTCAGGTCTCCTGTTACAGTCTGCTTTATGTCTTCAGGTCTCCTGTTATGGCTGGAGGCCTCTTTGCCGTTAACCGAAAATGGTTCTGGGAGCTGGGCGGCTACGATCCGGGGTTGGAGATATGGGGAGGAGAGCAGTATGAAATCTCCTTTAAGGTAAGTCATTAAGTCACTTTATACAATACTTTCTTACTAGTTTGGTACAAGGCGCTGTTTTACTCCTCTGCATTTTCAGTTCTGAAGTGCTTTGTGATCATGACACTTTGGTTCATACTTTCCTTTCAACATACTGTGTCTTTTAACTAAAGCGAATTCAGTATAGTGCTACTGTGTTTCTTAAGCAATTTTCTTTGGTTTTTGAGCTATGCCATTAACACGTGCTKCAAAGGCCTTAGAGAAATCACACTGAGTCACTTTTCCCTAACCTGGTAGCTTGCCACCATCRGGAGAGGGGAGTTTTCCCTCCTTCTGTGCTTCAAGTCTGTCCTCTTCCTCCACTTACCTGGTATTGGCTTTGCATTTAGTTATTGTTATTTTTATGCTGCATTTATTTTAGCAGACTATTGACCAGATTTAAGWGCTAGTTTTTAAAAATGAGATGATTTTTTAATTGGATTTGGATAATTGAAGTGACTGAAGATAAGTTTTTTCAGTGCTCAAATTATGTACGGTCAGCCATGGTATTTATGGGGGGGGTGTATATACACACCTCTTATTAATGTTATTTCATTTGGCAAATAAGTGCATATGATTTGGAATATCTTGCATCAGGAAGATTTCTAACCAGCAGCTACTTAGCCATTCTCATTCATTTCTTCTTTGACTCAATTAATTCTTAAATATTTTGTAAAAACAGGACTGGTTTTCATTAAGAGGTTGCAAAAGGAAGCTGCTTTGAAATGTCCCTTAATTGTGGGAAGTTTGTATTCAGGCTGCTGTTTTAGGCTGATCTTTAAAATTCAGTAATATATACAGGTGTGCCTTCTATGTTCTTCATACATCATTTTGCTTTTAACTTTGGGATCCATTTGTATGAAAGCAGCTATATAAATGTAAATAAGTAAATGATCTAGCTACCCTAAATGGAGACCATGCTGAAGACATGACCTTCCCAGCATCAGGCTCATGATTCTTGAGCTTAATTCAAATACAGTGAGGTAATTATGAGGGACTGTGTGCCCGAGTGAGAGCTGGCACGTGCCCACTGAGATGAGGTAGCGTCTGGTTCCTCTTGAACTGGCTGCACCGTCTGCACATGGCACTGAGGAGCGCTCGCTCGTCGCTTTTGGTCCTGCTCACTCTGTGATCAATTTTAAACTCCACCTCATGGATCAATGAGCTCCTGATCACTATAGTGGTCCTTCTGATCAACATGGTAACAGTAGGCCGAGTTTTTCTAGAAGAGACAAGCTGTGGCATGTGTCTTTGGTTATTGCAGCAGTTTGCCTGACCCTAAGGTTTGAGTGCAAAGATAACCTTGTAGGTATGTTAAAGAAGAACTCTGACATGCATATATATATATATATATATATATGAAATATTTTGGATCTATATCTAAATTTACTAGTGGCAAACGTGAAATCATGCTAAGGAAACAGTGTAGGTCATGTTTGATACTCTCTGGACTAATTTTATTTGGAGAAGGATTTCCTTGTTGTCGGAGTGGAACTTTGCTCCACACAAATGTTTTCATAGGAAAAGAATCACTTGCCAGTCAAGATGTTATTACMAAAGATCATCTTTTCAACTCAAATTCTCTGCAGTCTTGTATGAGGGATATYCACAGTCATCCCCACAACACAGTATTTGCTACAAAGCAAGTTGAGTGCCACATGTGTAATGTGGGCTTAGAGAATGATAGAAATTGGGTCTTTCAAAGGCTTGTGATGACTGAACTGTGCTGGTCAGGACTTGAGAAAATAGTCTTTTAGGAGTCCTCTGATACCAGTTTCTTCATCATGAACTTGATGCCAGCTCTGCTTAATTCTACTTCACCCTTCTACTACACCCTGCACACCCCAGAAACTTGATACGAGAGGTTTGGTGCTGAGACAGAGTCACTGCTCAGAGGTCTCACTAGCAATACCAAAGCAGTGCTCCTCTCTGAGTTCAAAATAATACGACAGAGTCCAAGGGCTGATTAAGAAAAAGTAAGATCAGTGAAGGAGAGAAAGAAGAAAGAAAGGATGTGTCTAAACTTATTGAGCAAAGTGATGGGAACAGAAAGCCTCATGTAGGGCTAGAAGTGCCCTGCTGGACTTACTGGCTCAGGTCTTAACCATTAACCCATGTGCCACGTAGTTGATCCAAAACACAGGTCAGGCAGTTGCATGGGGAGCTGGGCAACAATTTGCTGACAAGAAGAGTTTGCACCAGATTTATAAAAGCTGCTTGGATGGGGAAGCCTAGAAGGAAAGTGTTGATCTCTTGTTGCTCTCTGGCTTTGAGCTAGGAGTGGCAGACGCCAGGCCCGAACATAGAGCGCTGTCCTGACCAAMCATCTTTTTCCACGATGGAGGTCGCCTTATCAGGAGTTAAGAGAAGTAAAACGTGTGTTTAGGGGGGTGGAAGGCAGTTCTAGGTGAAAAAAAAAAAATGGTTACCTCAGGGAGTGAGTGAATCGGCAGTGAAACTAAATTCACTGCAGCCGAATTCAGTAAGTTTCTGCAAAATGCAGTAGATTTTATAATATTTCTGTGATGTTTGGAATTGTGTCATTGCAGGGCAGGAAAAAAAGATTCAGAATGAATAACCTAGTTATTCATGAAAGTACTCCTCCAACTTAAAAGACACATTTTAGAAGTTTGCTTGACCTTTGTTTCCTCAGCTGTCAAACCCAACTTTAATTTTTTATTTATTTTATTGCTCATTTTGTGCTTGGTAACACTGCTGCAAAGGATTTCAGCAAGCACAGAGGTGTTTGCCGTGTTGATTAAAYGCTGTTTCCAGTCAGAGCACTCGCATGCATGTTCATTGGAGGGTAAGGCAGCTACACAGCCTGTGTCTCAAATAWATACTCTTCATAAAATAGTTTCTTAAATTCATTTTTGCGTAGGAAATATATARTATTTTATTTTTCTGGCAACATAAGCCTCAGCATCTTTTTGTTTTAATTAAAAAGATGCATGATATCCTACTGATATTGTTGAGCATGCACTAAGCTTGTGATAGCTGGCAAGCTGCAACTAGTGACTTGATGAATAGCTTCTCTTCTCTATTACTGAGGAAGCCGCTGTTTAGGAAGTCCTAAATACTTCTGTTGGAAAGACACTGTTAATGTGGTAAGCTCCAAAAGGAAGAGAGGTGAAAGAGAACGAAGGGATTTTCTATGTTTCCTGAAGACCTTGTATTCTTTAGGAATGTCTTACCATTGAAAATCTTAATTCATATCTTAGCAAAAATGCTAAGGTGGTATCCTCACCTCTTTGACGTTAGTCTCCTCTATTTAGGCCTAATTTATCCTTATACATGCTGACACATCTTCCAGGTTTTCCTCAGCCTTTCTTCGTCCTTATTCATKCCCGGCACTGCTGGCAGTCTTGGTGGGAGACGGAGAGGAGGGGAACCCAGTTAGGAGTTGTTAGGGCAGTTCTAATCTATACCCAAGTGTTGACAAGCAGGCAATGTGACCACCTTCCTCTGTATTTTATGCAGTGCTGTTATAATGTTGTTCTTATGAAATCCACCAGTTTTACTGTTTGCGACCCCACTGATTACAGATTTGGCAGTAATTGATTCTATTTTTAGGGGTTTCTTTTTGCATTTGCCTSAACAGTATCGCTGCATGGAAAAAAGTTCACAGTGAAACACTCTTCCTTTTCAACAACTGCCAAATCTGGTCATATTTCAACAAGTGCAACTGAAAAATCCCTTAATATATTCTTATTTTCTACAGATTTTTCATCCCCGTGACAGTAACACACCTCTCCACACCTGGACAGCCTTTTTGCAAATGCTCAGTGCCCCATGCTGATGACTTTGCCTGACATACTTCATATTCTTCTACCACCAGTTTACTGCCTGCCTTCGCCCATCTATTTTAGTGTCTCTTGCCATTGTCTGTGTTGTTTCTGACCCTCAGTACGAGTATATTTCTCAGTTAGTTTTGAAGCCTGATCCAAGATCCAATCTGTCCCTCCTCAATCTTTTATATGGTTTGCTATATGTTTATATTCCTGTTCCACGGCAGCACATCCTTCTGCTCAGAAACTGCAGGAATTGAGCCTCTTACTGCAGCAGTTATGATTATGAAGTAGCGTATGGATGGCAGCGTCACTCTAGTGTGCACTGTATTTACATTTTAGAGACACTGCCAGGGCTGGATTACTCACAAACTAACTAGGTAATGCAGATTTAAAAAAAAAAAAAAAAAGAAAAAGAAAGGAGAAAGTAGCATTTGAACAAAGTGAAGTGCAAAGAGGGTGTCTTTGCCAAAAATCTCACAAGAGCTCTACAGCAGAGCCAGAAAATGCATCTGTGACATCAAAGCTCCAGTCGAGAACAAAACCAGCCTAATCTCTTTTAAAGTTTGCCTTAGTGCTTGCYATTTGCTTTCAGCCATGCCTGTAATTGTCCTGCAGCAGTCTGKTGGAAGGAGCTCCATGAGAGTAAATTGTGATACTAATTGTGTACCAAGTCAGCACAGAAATGACTCTTGCTTTGATATTTGCAAACTGACGGTTGTTGCTTGGCTTTTGTTGCTGTTTTTTGCCATTTTTTTCCTTTCTCTTTTTTAACGTGGTGTGGATTCCTTGCTTTTGTAAGCAGGAGGCATTAGCAATCTTGAGCTTCATTGCTTGCTTGCTGGCTAAGCAGAGGCATCAGCGCTGGGATTTCACTTCGCCACGTGTCCCACACCACCTGAATTCCTGTTGCGGTACGCTGGAAATCTGTAATACTTAACAGAGAAGTCATTTTCCAATTTCTTGCATTTAGTGCAGGTGACATAAAAACGCACATTCGGAAGACAAGGTTGCCGGAATTGATTTTCCCAGGAAAATATAAAAATGCCTTTAAAATCGTTCTGAAGCTGAAAGATAAACAGGAACAGCTGCTAAATGTCCTTCAAGGCAGCCCAGGACTCATTTCAATTACCTTGCACCGTGCACCTCAGGTGCAGCACAGCATTTTCAAGTTTTATATCTATCAAATATAAGCCCAATACAAAGTGTTATTTCCTCCCACATGTTATTGCCTCAGCATGTCTGACAGGTGGTTTTTTTTTTTTCCCTAATGCTCTTTCCCTTTTTTATTCACATCCTACTGCGTTAAAGGAAATGTAATATATGTCTTCTTTAGCACTCGTCTCAGTTAAAGTAACACTGGCCTATATATATATATATATATATATTTATATATATATATATTTCTCCTTTCATGTGTTTTAAATGTGTTCAGTGGCTGACCTTCCTCTGAGTCCAGCTGCTCTGCTGCCCTTCAGAGCCTGAGAAACCTTGTGTCATCACTTCAGTATCTCACCTAATCTCTGAAATAACACCTTCAATTAAAAAAATAGCAAYGAACACTAAATATAGGTCTGCAGTTTCCTCAGCACACTAGGCTATTTGCAGACAACAACACATAAGAGATTTCCACTAAAAAGGGGTWTAAAATGATAGAACGCACAGTGTATTGTCAGAAAGAGGAAATGTATGTTTTTAATGGTGCCACTGCCTTATTTTAATGTTATCATTTTTGTAATTCTTAATATGTTTAAGAACATGTTTTTCCAGTGAATTAGTTGATGTGAGATGAGGATTAGAGCCTTTCTTTAAGACGGACATATTACAAAATATTTGGGGAAAGAAAAATCATGTCTACCTGACAGATCAAGTCTGCTCTAGGCCGTAATGAGCTTTTTTGGCGAGGAGTCAGGGCATTYACTTGGGCCTGCATTTCAGACCTGCTGGTGAGTTTGTTCCCTGAGCAGGGCTGTGTTCACTGCAATTCCACGTACRATATTCACACAACATCAATAGGATATTGACACAACAGCAAAAGTGTTGAGATACTTTTGATTCTGTCAGCATATAAGCTTCCATTTGGCTGAGTGATGCCAAATTTACCTTTCRTGCCCTGTGCTGCTGGAATGCAAAGTTTGTCCCCATATCTGGCATGTTAGCATGAGAAATGTCAGGTAAAAGAGTGTAGGGATGGACGTTTTCTGTTCTCCAGAGGCTTCCTAGCGAATGTCMAGTATTTGTGATGAACCTTTTGTTGAGGATCTGATTTCTGTTGCTTGTATTSGTTGATATTGAGCTTATCAGCTTTGGGATGAATTCCTTTCTGCAGCTCAGTGGTAAAATTTTCAATTGCTTGTGTGCTGTTCTGCGTTAGCCTCAGTCCCAAACTTATTTTGCCATCACTCACGTWTACTGAATGCAGCAAATCTAGAGGAAATCCCTTTGTGTAGGTGATGGGTGCACCTGAGTTCTCTTCCACATTAATGGAGATGTTTCATTATATGCCTGTCTACCTCTGATGCAGTATATATTTATCATATTGCATATACATACATATATCAATAGATATTTATCATCAATATTTACTCACATTTACGTTACTGTCTCAGGAATACGCACATGTATTCAGTATCACAGTGCATGATGCTGGTGGTTTGAGCGGGTGATGAGATACGTGTTCCAATCACCAGGTTAGACTTGCATGGTTTTCCCTCGCCAAAGCACTGGGAGTCGTGCCCTGGTTCAGTGTTACTGCTCCACCTGCCTTCCGTGGTTGCTCTACCACGACGTGCAACCTTGCTTTCTCATATGCTTGTTAAGATTAGTCAGTCACACCAAAAGTTGTGAAGAATTCCTTGCTTGCTGCCCATCATAAAAGCTGCCAAGTACTTGCAGCTCCCATAAATTTGGGATAAAATTGTGGTTGTTCGTACTATAAGCATCAAAGAAGTATATTCAGATGATTCCGATTGTTTAAATGTGAAAAATTAATGATAAAACCTCGTGGCATGCCCTTCTTTTTCTATCTGTGTGAATTTGATCATCAGGAAAATGGTTTGTATTGTTCCTTTTTCCTTTAGAAAAATGAAGATCTTAATGCTAGAGCTCCATGTTCACTATTCAGTACAATTTATAAGTCAAGTGTTTTAGAATATTTCTGGTTTTATTTCTGATTTGCTTCTATATGTTTCAAACAATCTTTCCATATGCTTTGAACATTTTTTTTTTTTGTCTTTGACACAAAGAAATCTTCGTTGTGAGGCGGGGCGGCTCTCGGTTAACCTATTAGATGGGTTTTGTGAATTTAATTTGAATGTCTGCTGCTTTGCAAAGTGAATTTCCCAGGTAGCAAAGAGGAGTCTGGCACATTATCTAATCCCAGCTACTGAGCGTGTACAGAAAACCACCACTATGAGGAGAAAGTACAGAATTGTATGGTTTTCACATATCCCACTATTTATTTATTTATTTATTTATGCATCATTTATTTCCAGGAATCATTCTTTCCTTTGTTTTCTGTTTCCTTTCCAGGTGTGGATGTGTGGAGGTGGCATGTTTGATGTCCCATGTTCCAGAGTCGGGCATATCTACAGGAAATACGTCCCTTATAAGGTTCCCTCTGGGACCAGCTTAGCACGAGTGAGTAACTGGGTCCTGCTACTTTGCTCTTTCATTCGTCAACAGCCTCTAAATTCCCTGTGAACTAGTTCCCGCATCCAAGGGTAAAAACATTAAAAAGTAAAATGAATGTTGCTTCATTTTTTTCTGGAATAGGATGTGCAAATGCTGCAGTTAGGCTGCCTCCCCRAGATAACATTTCCAAGAGTAAAATGACAGCATAAAAATACAGGGTTAGYGATTTCAGCACAGAAGTGCATTTTTTACTGATTCAAAAGTACATAGGAATAACCTTAGGCTTCTTGAGTTGCACAGTACTGTCAGTCATAGTTTTTACAAGCAACACAAATCTGAATGTTCTTTTTCTAATCAGTCAGCAAGAGGCAGATTCTTGCAAAATGATTTTGTTTTTTGAGGCAAAAGAACTGAGTAACAGTGATTAGAGTGAGTGTCTAATTATTGTATAAAACCTAGGGAATACAGCCAGCTTGGTACTGTGTCACTGAGAAATTACGAGACATCCAGCCATTTCTCAGAGTCTGCTGAGAAACATTCGTATCCATGAGGGCTTTTTCTTTTGCTCCAAAGAAAATGTTCTCTAACTTTCTGGAGATGTTCATGGGATGACAAAAGATAGGAAACAAAGAGCACAGATTTAGCTTCCAGGCACATACTAGTATTTATTCGTTCTTGACTTCAGTCTTTTCTGTTTTAGAGATTTTTTTCTTTTTAAATAAAATGACATTAATATTAAAGTCTGTATATTGCYATAGGGTAATCTTTTATGAATCATATTTTTTCCTAATAACAAAAATGTGGTATGAATAAAAGAATAAATTTCTTGCTTTAAGGGGTAGCTATTCTTGGCTTTGTCAATGTGGGCCAAGGCTTGCTGTAATAATTCTACAGGACAAAGAAGGGGAAAGTGGTGTCTGTGCTGAGAAAGAGAAAAGGTTTTGCCTTAAAAGAACACCTGTGCAGGCAGTGGGACATATGACACAGTGTTGTTGTAAATGCTGGTGGCAGGAAGTGTTTTGACTAGATTATGAAAGCAAAATCTTCACCTAGTGTAGTTATATATGTAGTCTTAAAATTTCCCACCCAGATTCCTGCCTTCGTTGAAATAACTTGCTTTAGTCATAGAATTTTATATATATTTAAATATATATATATATATATTTGCTTGCTTTCAAAAAATGACTTGTGAAGTATAGCAATAAAAAACATTCTCATAAGAATGAGATTTCTGTCCATGCACAGACCAATTGCCCTGTACCTTATGGGAAAAGAGCYAGTCTGCTGACAGGGCAGGTCTTATCTTTCTTGTTCTAGTAATGGATTATTTTGCTGTGTTGCTGAGGTCAAAAATGTAGCTGTTGCCTAGGGAAATTTCTGGTATATGTTTAATATTGTTTGAAAGAGAATTTAATTTTTTTCTAGTAAATTATTCTAAAATAAAATGTTGTACTTAAGATGTGCTGCTTCAAGGGTTCCAAAAACACCACTTTAGGTCTGTCTGCTTTAGCGTTTGTGGCTGTCATTAGAATGCCGTGAGCCAAGGAAGACAGATCATGGACATTGAACCATAAAAGTCTATGTGTAGCCTTAAGTCTAAAAGCATTTGCTTTCTTAGGTGAAAGGAACTTTCCTTAGGAACTTAAGGAAAAATTTCTTGGCGGTGAGGGTGACAGAGCCCTGGAACAGGCTGCCCAGAGAGGTTGTGAAGGCTCCTTCTGTGGAGATCTTTAAAACCCGTCTGGATGCAGCCCTGTGCCATGTGCTCTAGGTGACCCTGCGTGTGCAGGGGAGTTGGACTAGATGACCTCTGAGGTCCCTTCCAACCTTAAGGATTCTATGATTCCATGATCCAAGCCATAAAAGAAAAAGCAAGGATTTCAGTGAATAAAAAATTCTGCAGATAGAAACCACTTGTGATTTTGAATAAACAGCTCAAATGGACCTGTTAACCAAAATAACCCTGTGGCAGTATGGATTTTGCAGTTATATTTGGGCTATCTGCATCCTGCACTGTGCAAAGGATGGCTCCAGGAAGCCCAGAGGTGGCTGTAGCCCCTTTATTAGTCAGGGGTGAGTTTCCATTCATCACAGATTTCCTCATCCTGTCCCCCCAAGACATTAGCAGGAGGACTGTGGAGACTGGAGTTGGGAAGAAGATGGAGCTTCTAGACAATTTCAGGCCTAGTCCAGTCGAGATCATGGCATGGATGTCCCTCAAGCTCTTGCCACCACTGATAGACTTCAGGCAATTAATGGGATTGCCGTAACAAATATCCCTTAAAGTGATTGTGTTAATATCCCCTTGGGTTTTCACTTCTCTATGTCTTATCCTGGCAAGGTGCATCACCTTGCTAGTTTCAGCTAGCTACTTAATACTTGGCCGATCGAGGTAACTTTGAGCTGTGAGCAGTGTGAGGCCTGAGGATCGTACATGCTTTATAAAGCAAAAGACTTAAAGCCTGCTTAGCCTCCCCTGTCACTAAATAACTGCTGCTGTACCACATGTTAATATGTATCATGCCAGTGATTTTTCTGTGTCATTATTATCATGTTTCTTATCTTCTCATCTGCCACTCACAACCTGCAAGGCCCAGACATACTTTTGGCTGACACCCCATAAATTGAAAAACATCCACATATAAAATACTCTGCCAGTAAAACTGTTCAGCGGTACAGAACACAAGGAAGGTGAACTGGAAAAAAATCCTTAGCAGATTTATAAAACAAACCATGAGCAACAAAAGGAGATATAGCAGAAAACAATTCTGGAGATGTCTCAGGATGCTGCTGCTTGCCAAATGCAGTCAACGCCCAATGTACAGGTAATTGCAAATAAAGCAAGATTAATGGGCATGCAGATGTCAACAGTCATTCTACACTGTAGTGTGGGAGTGCCACATAATGATCATTCATTCCAACCTGTCAACCTCTGCAGCTACTAATAACTGTTTTGGTCTGTTGGTTTTTGGTAAAACATAGACATGTGAAGAGTGAATCCCCAAATCTTAAAATCCTGTGCTAGAGGCTGCCTCATTAAGAAGTTCTGAATTGTTTTACTGGATTATTTTAGCAGCTTTGGTATTTTTGAGAAAAGCTTCATATTTAAAAAAAAATAGCTATGCCATTTTGTCTTAATTATCTAATAAGATAGCCTTTAAAAGGTGACTTGCAWTTTCTTGTGGGTATACCTCACTTTAGCTCCTCTTTTGGGAGGATTTTTCTTATATTCATGAGTCTGTAAACACTATTCAGTAAAGTCTACCAATAAAAGCTTACTGGTCTTTAGGGTATGAGGAGATAAAATCAAAATTTCAATATATGTCTACAGAAATTTCTTTCATTTACAGGTGTTTTGCACAGTCTTTTAGCATTTAGTACAGAGCATTAGAGTGTTAGCCCTTTCTGAAGACAGRGAAGGGCAAGCCCAGTGAAGTTCACATGTGGATGCTAATCCAGCAGCGTGGTGAATCCTAATCCTACCTTGAATTCCTCCCTGCACTCCAGGCCTTGGGATCCCAGAGCACAGTGATCCTCTGACCCAGCAGGCACTCCGTGATGGCACGGCCTCGTTGCACTGTGTCRCTGAACTGGAACTTGCACGAGTTTGGGTTCAGGAAGTCAGCTGATAAAGGTGGGTTCAGATTCCCACCTGAACCATTTGCACAGCCTTTGTCTGTGGCTCCAAAAGAAAAAAATTACTGTAGCTGCACCATGGGGTGCTCTGACCATTTTTCACCGTTGCATTTTTGGCAGAGCTTCCTTCAATATTGACTGCTCTTTTTTTTTTTTTTTTTTTCCCCTCCTGTTTTGGTTTCCTTAAAAACAGCACTTGGACATTTCTGTTTTCACTTTCCCTCCAAGTTACAGAAACAAGGGGAATCAGTTAGGTGAAGTTAAGTCCATCAGGCTCTAGTTTTCCAGTGACGCCAATACCAACTGATAGAGGAGGTGTGCTCTTAAAGGGCAGTGCAGGTTCTTTTGCAATCACCCTTTTAGTACAAAAGGCAACACAAATTCACAAAAGCACAAATTCAGTTGGGATTCAGCAGGCAAAATAAGCAACTGAAACATGAGCTCAGAATAAGTAAATTTATGAATCAAGCAAGAATTACCTTCTTGCAACAGCACAATTCTAATGTATTATAATGGTGATAGTTATACAATGCAATTTTAAATTTGCATTCTATGTTTCTTTAATTTAGCAGATTTATGAATTCATCTTTAAGCTAATTAAATTAAGATTTCAAACACAGAGCTTACAAAACAAGTTTAAAGTAATATCTACTAWTTCTTGAATACAAGAAAACAAAGTAACTTTAAAAAACACTGTTTTCTTCCATCTGCATACATGTTTTGCTTTTAAGATAATAAATGCAGTAGGACAGACAGTTTAACTATTAGCTATCTAAAAGAAATACAAARAAGACAGATAATTTGATCTTACTGGATAACCACTGGGATCAAAGTGGTGGCAAMTACTTTCCAGGCTTCATTCAACAGACTAGCACCGGAACTCAAGTTAAAGAGCTTAATAAATGGATTTGGAATCAGACCCCTCTTCCAGGCTTAACTGCTTAGGTGAGCTCTGGTCTAAATGTGCTTAAGTGTATGAGTGTGAGCATCACACTAGTCAACAAATTTGCCAATATGTTTTCACTATCACAGTGCTTTATGCAGAGTAGTAGGTAGTAAATAAATGTTTTCCTACCYGGATAGACTGAATGGACTGTAAAGTGCATTATATGCTTTTTTATTGCAAAAAGTGTGAGTAATATTGGATGCACTTAAGTGAATATAAACCTTAACCAATAGTGGGCAGTTGCAGAAACAAGCAAAGCTGTGAGATGAAGTGATTTTTGTTCACAGTGAGCATGTGTGGCTGTATTTATCCCCTTCTAACCAGCCATTCCCGAGCAGTCTGGAGCACATGATGCTGTGCTCTCACCTCGCTCTCTCCTGCTATTTCCCTGCCGGGGGTCAGGGAAGCATCCTTGTGGCACGCCGTGCCAGTCCAGCATCCGCGCCAGGATCCRCTGCCCATGCAGCCCCAGCGAGCAAAGCACATGCATCCTTCAGTCAGCAGTTTTTAACTTTTATTTTTCCCCCCCAATTTGTAGGTCTTCAAAATTTTGCAGTGGGGATGAGAAAGAGCAAATTGATGTCTTGGCTGTTTTAGGTAACATCTGTGGAATTTCAGTTCAAGGTATTTGCAGATTACAGACTGCAAACAAATAGACTCTTTCTTCTCTGCCAGCTGTTCAGTGCTAACTCTCACAAGAGCTATTTATAAACACCACCAGCCTCAACACCTCGTTAGCATGCTGTGACRAGCATTTCTTTTATATCTGCAGACATCTCTTTATTTGGTTGCTTTATCTTGCAAATAATAATAATAAAAAAAAATCACTGGAATGAAATCGGAGAAGGTTTAATCCTAGTTTAAGTGAAAAGAACCAAGACAAGGTGGGGGGGAATATTGGCAAACTGTAGCACTGCCTAAAAATGAAGATAAACGCAAGATAAGCAGCAAGGGAAAAGGATGAAAACCTGCGTTTAGACTTACCTGATGTGGCCAGTTTGAATATTCAGACCTGCATGTCTATAGTTGGTGTCCAGGAGACTATGTAAGGAAATGAGAAATGTGTTCTGACATCTAAGGAAGGATGTCTGCTTGAAATTAGGATATTGTCTTTTTCCYTGTTAGTGCTGTGTAGTTTTGTGTGTGTTGCTGCCTCTGTCGTAGTAATCCGTACTCCTTGGATGGGTTCCTCCAGTCAGACCTTGCTGCCCCTCTCTGTGGAGATTTACCGTGACATTACACTACCTGTTTTCCAGGGGAGCATCAAATACAGTTGTCTTGGCTCAGTGAATCCCAGKGTGCTGCTTAAATACTTTTTATGCAGGGCTGCATATTCTTCATTCCAGCCAAATGAAATATAGCAACTTCCAGAAGGAAACAGGGCACCCATTTTGTGGTAGTAACAGCTCTGTGCTCAGTGAGACCCTCTGCTGTATTTCACAGCTGAAATACCTTTGCAAGGACCTGCAAAGCGTAACTTAGACGTGCTGATATTTGATGTCTTGTATTTGATTGGTGTGACTGAATATAATTGTAGGTATCTTGGCCAATGAAAAAAAGGCCATTGTAAGAAATAAAATCCCCCCGTTTTGGTCTGTATCTGCTAGATGACATCCAGCTTCCTGGAAAACGTTCTGAGTGTATGTCCAACAACAGGAACTTGTTACAGGATCCAAATGTTCTTCTAGTTGCTTAATGTTGACCAAAATCCATAGTACTGAGTTTTTCCATGACAGGGAAAACACTTTCAATGAGAAAAAACTTTGTCATGGTTTTCCTGATACAAAGAATGAGGTTGGTACAAAAAAAAAGTTTATGCAGGTGTAGAGAAACACATAATAATATAGTGCAACTGGATGAAAAAAAAAATCCACTTTATAACACTCTGAGAAACTGAAAATAGATACCACATTTTTGTTGTAATTTAACTATTCTGTCTGGAATAATATGTGGAAGTGATGGAAAGGATGGAATTACTCAAATTTCCAATGTGAAATAGTATATAGGTAAATTTCTTTCATGTAAATGCTGTCATTCCTAGCCAGTGCACCAGCATGTTTCTAAAGCACAGAACTACTGTCTACCTTTTAGCATCCAATCTAGTCAAATTTTGCTTAGAGGGAATATTTATGAATCTGTCCTTTTATGTGTCCCTGTCTTAGTCTGTTTTTCCATACCCATAGCTGCCTTCTCAATGGACTTGTTCAAATAACAGCATGTCTCTTGAAAACATACTTAAAGAGAGGCAGTTACTTTATCAAAGAGATGAATCTTCCCTACTCGCTGAAGAAAGAGAACGGGACAAAATGGTCCATGAAAAAAATAGCAAGTAGAGGGGTCCTCATTTATCTCTCTCTTTCTCCAGTCAAGAAAAAGTCAGGTTGATTTTAACTCTTTTATTGGAGTCCAGATATTTCTAGGGAAAGATATTTGTGGCAGTTTAATTTCCTGTCTTGCTAGGAGCATTGCTGAATGAAAGAACAAAGCAAAGTCACAGCCCTAACTCTGTGAGTTCCTGCAAACTTAAAGCAACCTTGTCCAAAAGGAATTCCAGAAATCCTATTAAAGTTGTAAGAGTGTCAAAAGGGCAATAAAACTGAGAATGCATACATGGGGCAACTGATACAGCTGATGAGTTAGCCTTATTGGGGTTGCCCTCACTTCTGCATGAATCTCACAGCTTTTTGGTGACAGCTGTCAAAACCTTCCATATAGAAATATGCATATGCTGAAACATCATTGGGGTTTATTCTTCTTCATCCAGCAGTTTTTGTTGAAAATGGTAAGTAGAGATAACTATATAGAAATAACTATAACTAAAATAGATATAACTGTAACTAAAATAGAAATAACTATTAGTCTGTCACGCATACATCCTGAGAAATGCCTTGGATGCCCATCAGAAGTCACTATGACTTCCTCACATTGTGTATCAATTCATGTATATGAGTTTGCTTAACTCATCAATATTGAATTGTTCTTTATTTAGTCTCTCCTAGTTAGTTTTCTTTTAGTTTTTTGTTTTCTATTAAAAATCCAGCTTTACAAATGTGGACACCGGTAGCATTAAGTGGCAATTAGTTTGACAACTGAGCCAAGCCACCACAGCAGAGTTTCAGCTGCAAAGACCCTTACTTCATTTTTACGTTTCGTATGCATTGAGATGAGACTCAGACCGAAGTAAAAGAATCTGAGCTAGTATGATCTACCTCAAATGCCCCCCAAAAACAAGTCATATTTTGATAACTGTATTCAATTTTGATAACTGATATTCAGTGCCATTTGAGAAAATGACATTTAGTGGCGTCTTTAAAAGATTAAACAAAGAGTAATGGAGACAGAGATCTGAAAGATTGAAATCCATCTCTTMTTTTGGAAGTTCTAAATCCTGTGTTGATTAGCTTCCCTAGGAGATTGGAGTGCTTAGATAATGCAGGAAGGCATTCACAGAATGCTGCCTGATCTGCTAGACTCGCCAAGTCCTTTCATCTCTGACTTTCTGCAGCAGTATTCACACGGATGTGACCAAGTCCTAACAGAGTCAARCTTCTTAGCACATATTTTACTACTTGACCCTGTTAGAATTTGTAGCTGTTCATTCTCACACATCACACTTGTGGAGGCTTAATATGCTGTCTTGCTCAGGTTGTATCCAAGCATGCATGAGGCTCAGGCACAGAGAAAGTGACAGTCCTCCCTTCTCCACAGCGCAGAGCATTCACCCAAGTTGCGGGAAGGCAAATCCAGGACACTTCCCAAAGAATGGGAATTCACACCCCTTACACTCAGTAGGCCTTCAAGTGTTCCAAGATGAGCTCTCTCATTTATATGCATGTTGACAATAAGGTGCTCGTTACCTTATAGACCAGAATTTCACTACCATAGGTGGCAGAAGAGAGTTGTATTTCTAGGAGGTTCTTCATACAGTGCTAAGCTACTTTTCACTATAGGCAGCCACAGAACTCGGATCTGCAACTTCCTGGAGCTCATTCACCTTGGAAAGCCTGTAATTTTGCACCAGGAACATGCTAAGTAACCATATTCTAAATAGTGATGTATGAGGTGTTTGCAGTTGTGTTGCTGTGAAAGGTTGCCACTGATTAGCTCACCGGAACACARCTCTCTGACTCTATTCAGTTCAAGTGTGAGGATTAATTGCAATTTGAAGTTTTTTAGTGCTGGTCTGAGCAAGATTATGTGAAAAGGAAGCTTGGTAATTATCAGGGCAATGTATCAGCCTGTGTAGTGATTAATACAGATAATAAAACCATGATAACTTAGGTCAACCAACCTCATTTAGCTTACAACAAGGGGARGCTGAGTGGTACCTTGTTCAGAGAGAGCTTCCTGCCAAGCCACCATAGAGTTTCTTATGCTTTAAGCAGTCTGGAGACTTAGAGCTCACAGATCAAGAGTCTGTGTTTTGAAAAGAAAAACTTAACGCTGAAAGGACTGACTGCCTCACGTAGGCTTAACTTATGATGGCAATGTAAAATTATACTAGCCATATATAGGCTGGTTAGGAGATGTGACAAGGCTTTGGAAGACTTCTAGCATATGAGGGAAAGAACAGTTCTGAAAGAACAGGGAAACAAAGTTTGGAACAAATTTGGCCGATGAGTTTTGACTGATACTTGAGGAATGGTGAGGGAGGACTGTGCTTTACATATTTATTTATTTACTTTTGTAAATGCAATGTTTTAAAGGGCCTCTATCAGCAAAGCAGTGACAGAGGACTCATTGGAAAACAAAGAACTTTTGATGGGTGAATGAAAATTTTGAGCTAATGGTCAGATGTAACAGTATGAAGTGTTTCCATTGGACTCGTGGTTTACTCAGTTTTAATCATCTAAGGAGGATGATTTTTTTTTTTTTTTTTAGCTAGCTAACTAAAGGAAAAACTCTAGCAGAGTCTACTCATAGTATTGATGAGGTAAGTCGCTGCTGGAGTTGCTGACAATTTTTCTTTCCCAAGGAAATTATTTTACTGTACTTCTACTATATGGTTCTTTTTACTGTATTAGTTGTTAGTATGAAAATAGCACTATTAGCTGAAGTGATTACAAAGTAGTATCATACTTACAGGCTTAGACTGTATTTTCATTATAATAAATGAGGTGTGTGTTATGTATGAGYGGAATACACTAGGAAGATTACACCTGTGCTCACAATTTTGACTTCCTGGTTTAATGCACATAAATCATATTTTGGTCTTGTCTGCAAAGTCTCATCACATCATATTTTCACCTGTCAGAGCATTTTTGCATTATAGGATTTACAGCAGAAAAGTGAGATTGCCACGTAGAGACTGTTCCAGAATTTGGTCTGTTTGTCTTRCCCTGTTCTTTTATTCTTGAATTCTAATTTCATGTGAAGAAAGTAATTTAGGCTTTTATGAAATTGCATCAAAGATTGACTTTATATGGGGTGTAAGTAATTTTGGAATGGGAACATAAGTGTTATGATTTTAATTGGGCTTGCTTTATGCTTGCAGATTTTAATGTATTTGCTTCACAGAGACAAATTGTCTAGTAATGGATCCTGCAGTGTCACCTAATGTACTTTGTTTGTTCTATATCTTGTTGTCTTTGTGTTCAGATAAGCCTTATTAGTTCAGAGACATTTAGTTTGTATAGATTAATAGAATTCAGGAAAGGAATTCTAAAATTAATCTTGAAAGCACATCAGTGTAAGCATCAGGCTTACTTATATGCAGAGAATGTTCTAAGAAAAAGCGTTGCTTTATATTGCTAATAATCAGATGTATATTGTCCTCTAGCTTGTTACAGGGCAAATCCCAACATTGTGTGGTTAGCTTTCTATAAGAAGAATAGGACAGAACTTGATGATCTCGGTTTTACAAAAAAAGCAATAAGAATCCCCTAATGTTTCAATGTCATCCAGTGAGGTGTTGCTTTCTTGGTAGGATAAGAGGTTATTGGGCAGCTGGAGAAGTGTAGAATGGCCTAATCCTCTACTCATCTCTGACATGTGCATATCAATTATTTGTGTGTATTAAATTGCAGGAGGAATTTTAAAAGCAAACAAAAATACAGAGAAGTTTGCCTTCTATTTAAACTGCATGACTGAAAGCAACAATATAATATCTCTTGGATCTCTTCAATCTAGGATTTTTACTTAAAAGTGTTTTTATTTCATAATTTTGTAAATTGAGTTAATTGCAATTTGAGTAAATTCTTACACAGGCAAATGGATAATGCTCTTTCGTATCAAATTACATCAGAATAAATTGTATAAGATAGAATTGGGATTCAATTGATAAACAGTAGTCTTATATATATGGTTAAGATGAATACAGAAATTCAAAAGTGGTCATATTGATCCTATGCACTGCTCTGCTTCAGGCCAGCTCCACRTCAGAATTGTATAGCCATGCAGTGCTTCTGTTAGCACAAACCTGCTGCTGTGCTCGGCTTCCAGTCCAAAGCCCTTACATGCCCATGTAATCTCTTAGCCCCACATTTGGGTATGAATCCTGTGCTGGTGTCATGGCAGGGGGCTAGCCCCAGCAACACCAGATGTCTCTTCTGGAACAAGTATCTAAGATATTCCTAAAGAAAACTGAGAAGGGAACAAAGAAATAACTTGAGGAARACTAGAGATGAGTCAGAAATGCAAAAGTCGGGTGGATGAGCAGTGTGATGGCAGCTGAAATTCAGATACCTTTCAAATGCAAAATGAAATACATCAGAAGGAATAATTTGAACTGCTCGTGCACATTAGTGGGTTCTGAAATAGCAGGAAAGGACATAGGTGTCACTGTGAGCAGCTGAAAAGAAAATTTCTGTTCAACATCCAGCATTAGTCAAAAACCCATGTAAAGATGCCCAGGGAACAGCAGACAGGCGGCCTCTCTTAGAGCATCAGCAGGAAAGGACACTTGGTACTCTGCAGTGTCTGCTCAACACTGTAAGGTGGTAGTGTGTACCTGCCGGTGTTTTGCTGTAGTTGACCATTGAAAATATACAGCACAGGCATCAATAGCATTTAATTATAGGTCTTTGATTTTAGAAGCTTGTTTAGAAGCTTGTTTAGAAGCTTATTAGCTACAATGCAATAACACAATCTGTGATTATGTAAAAGTGTCTAGATTCAATGGCCTCCTGAATTTATATACAGAAAGGTGGATCTTTTTATTATTATAAATCTATAAAAATATTAATGTTTTCAAATAAAAAAAAAAAAAGATGCAGGTTGGGGAAAGAGAGACAAGCTGTAATTCTGATTCATTTCCGAGGAACAACAAGTCATGATTTTGAGTGCTACAAGTCTATGAACAATCAAGCTCCTTACTGTAAGTTTTGAGAGTTGTATTCCTGTAGCTGGAGAGGCTGAACTGGATATGGCAAACCTAGAAAAGGGAGAGGTTGGGTACAAGGGATAATAAAACATGCAAGCATCTAGAAAAGGTCACAAGACTTTGATTTTAGTCATTTTTATTTTAGCAGAATTCTCGTAAGGGCAGTTTTCATCACTGGAAGACAGGAGGGAAGTTCACCCTCCTCTGACCACTCTTCAGGTTTCCTGGCTTGGCAGCCTTGGGAAGAAGCATTATGGCCTGGTTGCTCATTTTATAATCTCTAGTTTGTAATGCCCTGCAAGCCTTTTCACTTTTGCATTTGCAGCAGATATACCTGGTGATACGTCAGAATTCCTCTCATGCTGAATATATTCATAATGTCTGGTTCATTGTGGTTCGCTAYAGGAGAAATTAAAACAGTTCTACCAAGACAGTCTTGGTAGGATGTGGCTTTTGAAGGATCAAGGACATCTTGGGAGCCCCCCCAAAAAAAAACATGTTAAAGGTTAAAAGACAAATCCAAACGTCCAACTTCAAAATTCAAATGAAGCAAAACATGTGGAAACAGTAGACTAACAAGTATTTAAAAACAAACTCCAAAACAAACCTGGGAACACAGTCACAGTAATATTCCAGCTGAAATAATTATCCAAAACTTTACTGTATCTGATTAATTAAGTCTCCAATTACCAAATGCATCAGAGTACTAAAAGCCTCAAATTGCACAAAATCATCACTGTAATTCTGTCACACTCCCCACTCAACTGCAAAAGGGTTTGCATTTGATTCAAACACCGTAGTCCACAATCAGCTAAGCTTACAAGCTGTGTGGACTATTGAGATTTTTTTTAATTTCCTATATTAGAAATTGATGATTTTTCTTTTCCTGGTTCACAGAACCTGAAGCGTGTGGCAGAGACGTGGATGGATGAGTTTGCAGAATACATCTACCAGCGGCGGCCCGAGTACAGGCATCTCTCAACTGGAGACATCTCTGCCCAGAAGGAGCTTCGCAAGCACCTTAAATGCAAAGATTTCAAGTGGTTCATGGCTGCAGTGGCTTGGGATGTCCCGAAATACTACCCTCCTGTGGAGCCTCCACCTGCTGCCTGGGGGGAGGTGAGGAGCTTACAAATCAGATCAAATTTAAATGAGTCTAACATTTTGCATTACAGAAACTTAAAATTGTGAAATTAGATTTGGATCCTCTGACAAATACTGTAATTAGGGGAGTTCACAGTGATTACAGCAATCCCAGAGACAGTCGTTCAAATAAGAAACTTCCATGTCTTAGGATGTCCCTTTTATAAATCATTAGAATTTTTGTGTGTATAGAGCATAAGATGCAGTTACAATGAAGATAACACAGAACTGAGTACATTTCAGCAATTATTGCATGTTACAAGATTATTTTGAATACTGAGAATCTCATTAACAGGAAGGAGACCTGAAGTCCACACATCCTTTATGCATATCAACTTACATAATTCCTTCTGTTCCTACAAATGCAACTCTCAGGTGCTGCCAGCTATTGCATGGGGAGCTGGTGTTAGGCTTGGTCAGTTTGCTYAAGCCTTCAAGTATAACAAGCAGAATCTGGAGACTTTTATTCATTAAATGCAGCTTTGTGTTCSGTAGGTGCTGTCATGGCTAAGTTGCAATAGCAGCCAAATGTAGTATCTCTTTAGAGGGATACAGGGAGGGATGCACAGGGAAAAGGAAGCAAGTATCTCATTCAAGAGCACAGGGTCAGCCTACAGGCTGTTGGACAATTCTCAGGTGGTGGTAGAAGTACATTCAGSCCCATCTGAAGAGCAGAACAGTAGCACACCTTACTTGACAGCTCTTGTTTTGTGCAGAAGCAATGAAAACACAAAAGATGMAGAGACATGCCATGCTATATAGGCATGCTGAGAAATCATAGTGGCCTTTAACACCTAGGAACTATAGTTGTTGGAATCCAGCTTAAAGGTGACAAGTAGAAGGCTTTTTCCTCTTGATTCATTAAGATTTATAGAGAAGCTTTTACTTTTTTAATGTATTTTACTGCTTTAGAAAAAAGAAACAGGAATATCTTTATTGCCAGTTCTGAGCTCGTCTGATTTTGTTGGAGAYGTTCTTGAAGCTCTCAGTGAATTAGCTTTCATGCTAAAACCAAAGAATGAACTTGAAACTTTAACCAAAAGTTTTGGTAAGCCTCCTCAGATCCCTACATATGCCTGTAGTTAAGAATCACCCACGCAGGGGGTCTCTAGACACTGTGGGATTCCTTTACTGTCCTCCAGAATTTCATAGAAAAGGCAAATTACCTCACTGCCACTTTTTAAAAGCAACCTCCTGGGGTAGCAGTCCTTGATTCCTCTTTGCAAGCTACCAGCTATACAAGTTCAAAGGAAATTCAAGATATATGTGCCTTGCTGTATGCTACTCCTTGGCAATAATGAATTTCCTTTGTTGCTAGTGTTTCTTATATCTTTCATATTGATGTCTATGCTTTATGGGAATTAATTTATACTGGGAGGTAGCCTACATTTATCAGCAGAAGTCAGGCTGGATCTGGGTTGTGTGACTGCTGCTGAGATCCTCTTTTCATCGTCTCCGACATCACACACACACATACCCATCCTTACAGGGCTCTTATCATGAGACATGTAATTTCTCTGGCCAACTGGACAGTTCTTACCCAGGTTTAAGTAATAAATACTGAGATTCAGATACTAATTTTTGCAGAAATAGTAACACAAACTGCATAAATGTTAGACTTTAAAAAGTAAAACATGGATCACAGCAGTGGCATCTAATTTGTTGTTAAAAGGACCTATTGAGTCCTTTGGAAGGAAGTAAAGACCAAAGGCTTTCCGTTTGCTCCAAAATTTATATTCTCTAAAATGACTAGAAATTTCTGTCTTACTGCCATGGTTTTTTCCTGAGACTCTCACATTCCTGTGAAGTTTTAATTAATTTGTTGGCACTTGCAGAGAACTTGAACAAACTTGAAGGTCAATGACTGTCATAATGAGAAGCAGAAAGAGGAAAACAGCCTGTGTGTTATTGCTTTGTAAAAGCTGAGCAGCCCTAGAAACCTTGCTCGCTGTGCCCAGTAAAGCCTGTGCCAAGGCCTTTACATCTGCCTGCCCTTGCCAGTCTGAGAAAGAATAAACAAGGAGGGTACTCGGGCAGTCTTTGGCTGTGGTATTTTGGTACCTAGAGCTAGGAAAAGTGTGTGGTGTAACAGCATGCATCTCAGAAACAGGCTATTCAAAACTCCTTTCTTCTTGCAAGCATGTTTACTGGAAACCTGTCTTCTAAATTTCTTGACAAAACTCTGTTCGTGATGGAAAAGAGGGAAATTTGAAGAACAAAACCCTATCTCCTTCGGTACCATAGGCACGGCCTTATCTCTTGTGCTTGCTTGTGCCTCAGGCCCTTTGTAGGTGGCAGGCAGGGCGACTCCTCAGGATTCAGCTCTGCCTCCCGACCTCTGAAACATGTGCAGGGAGACGATGCCGCGGCGAATGCAGGCAGGTAAAGGTGACTGCAGCTCTGATTTCTGTGGCTGAGCGAGATTACAGTGTCCTCTCTCAACAAGGGACACAATGAAAAATCTCCCTTCGTTTTTGTTCTTATCCCTGCAAAATACTTTTGGAAAGTATGCTACCAGGTGCAAAAGGATAATCATCTCTTTCAGAGGCACAGTGATTTATCTGTAATGTGTATTTGAAATGCTGCTGAAGGCAGTTAAAACAATAGCTGCATTAGGTGAGATTTGGACAGAGAATATTTTCTTAGAAAATATTCCCAAATCTACAGATTGTAGTGCAATGTGCATATATAGCACTGACATCACAGTCTGCAACAATGTCTTTGAAAAATATTTTACAAAAAAATCAGTCATATCATGTCAGTGTTCTAATTTATTTTAGGCTTCATTAGTCCTATAGTSAAGGTCATATGAAAAAACATCTTGTTTTCCTGAGTCAGAAGGGAAATTGGAGCTTAGCTTAGTTTCTTGTTACAGGAACTTGTTCTTCAGTTAGTTACTGTTCAGCAAGTCACTCTGTCACTGCAGCTGTGCTGAGCTGTTGGACCTGAAAATACTTCTTCCTCAATCCAGAACTCACAGATTTTATGAAATATTATGAAATGGCACATTTGAAAGGGGATCAAAGCCTAAGACTCACTAACTTCTCTTTTCATTACTTTTTTCGTTCAAATGTCATCCTCATACCCTTAATGAATCAGCAGAAGCACACCAAGTGTCACAGGTATGAAGTATAGAGCAACATAACTAGCTGTTCCCCAGCCTGTCCAAAATGTGTGCTGTCCAAATCCTTTCATTAGCATCAGTATGACGTTCAATAGCAGTCCCTTGGTTTTTCTGTGTCTAGTATCTGGTGCTACTTGACTTAACGTCAGCTTTTATGGCTCACACAAAGAATGGATACTTTAAAAATTAGTATGTGGCTGGCGACAGGAAAGGTGGCTTGTTTTTCTGTGCTTGGTCTGTAGATTTTGATGATGCTGTGGTTATCTAAGAATATGTCGCTTTACTAAGCAACATACTAAAACTGACTTTAGCTGCTGCTCAAGCAGCAAAAGAAAACCTAAGCAAATATTGCTAATGTCCTCTGGCAGTTACAGCTGCCTTCTTATTTGGGGCACTAAGTCACACTGTATGTATATTATGTAAGTTGGTAGCACCAAGAAGCCTCTCAGGTTRCTGTCTCGTGTTGGTCACCTTAAGGACAGCCATGCACCATCTTTGGATTCATCACTGAAACAGGTGACTTTAATGAACATAAGGCTGTATTTAGATTGTTACACTTGCCCAGTTTTAAAATTTTGACATGGATGGTTTTGTGTGGTGATGTTCATGTAGTGCAGGTCTCAGGTCCCCTGGGTCCATCTCCCTCTGGGATTCACCAGAGCCTCGCTATCCTGTGAGGGTCATAGTTTAGTTGTACAATTATCAAAGACCAAAATTGTTCAGTATAGCCCCTGGGGCCTTTAAAGCTTTGGTTCCCCTCTGAAATTTCCTTTTCAGCCTAAAATAGTGTCCCTTAAAACATGGGGGGAAATTCACTTTGCCTTTGAAGAGTGTTTGAGAGGTAGCTGTGCTTTCTTTACCTTTCAGTATGGAGCGTATGTGTGTCTCACWACACACTGGTATAGTTCCTGTCAAAATGGTCCAAAATCCTAAAATTTATCTTAGCAAGTTGTATCAATAGCCATTAACACACACACCCTTTTATTTTTTCTCAAAAGACCTTTTTTTTTTCTGGCAAGAARATTACAGTGGTAGTCAATGCAACCATTGCTTTCCATTAGCCTAGGTGCTAATGACAAATACTAAGTTTYTGAGAGGAGCAGACTGTCCATGCCTGCATCTGCCATGGGGAGCAGGTTAAATCATGTTTGTGATAGCTTTCTACATAACTCCAACGTTACTTTGATCTGAAGTCCAAGTAACTGCTAGACAGTATGTAAACACTGGTTGGGAAGTCCTTTTTTGTTGTTGTTGTTCTTGTTTTGTTGTTTGTTTTTTTCCCAGATGAATCTGYAAATACAGCTCCACTTCCCTATTTCAGCAGAAATTATGGAATTCAGTGGATWTGTGCCCCAGCTGTGTTGTTGGTGCATGCAGTATGTGTGTTCAGCTGTAGAAAGCTTTCAACATCAACCCAGTGTGGATGGGCAAACGAAAGGAAAAAAAATCAGACACAGGAAGCAAAGTGTATGCCTGAGGTCTGGGGAAAGGGTAGACATGGCAAAAGAGTAAGGAAATGGTGAATGAGAGGAGCTGTAGAAGAATTTTGATGTAGTCAAAAGAAATATCATGTTGAGCCAGGGGGCATGGATGGGAGATGGTAGAAGGAACAGAGAGAGGAGTTAAGAAACTCTCAAAATGTCTAAACCTCAGTGCAAAACAAAACTCAACAAATATAACTCCCTCCAAAATACCTGCGGATATCAGTATGCTTGTGTACATATTATGCTTTMCTAGAGCAGTGGTGGAAGATGCTGTTGCCTTCCACTAGACATGGTCCTCGTGCACCGCATCAGCCAGTGCCGCTCGGTGCCGTCAGTGCTGGGTCAAGCAGAGCACTTGCGTGGTGGAGCACTCACGTGAACGAGGCCATCTCTTCCTGGAGTCCTCACCTCTTCTGCCAAAAAGTCCTTTTCGTACTGATTGACCAACTCAGAGAAACCCAAATAGCTTTCCCATGGATTTCTGACTTACTGCCTTGTTTAAAGCATAGAAGTCAACAGGGGGAATCTCACACGATTGACTTGCCTTTCCCCCAGCTATGTGTCTGCAGCTCTGGAAAGTACCTACATGTCCATCCTGTGGCGTGATCTCCATGTTGATATGCTTTTACTGTGATTATAGGGCCTAGAGTGTTAGTATTTGTGTCCCTAGGTATGTTAGATTGGCAGCTGAATGTGACATACAGATGGAGTGTCCCGTGCTCTTTTGCAGGCTGCTTGGTTCCAAAACAGCCTTTCAAGTCACCGCTAATCAGCCCAGTTAGTCCACACAAACTGCTCAAACACATGCTTTTGCCCCACACTTATCTGCATGTGCACACGATGGCATTTTAGTGAGAACAAGCACGCTGTGTGTGCACRAGTTCAGTGCCCTGCCTCCACGTGTGATAAAACCTTTCTCCTGCTTGTCCCCAATCTCCACAATTGCACAAATASAAGTGCTGGAAACGTGGGTGTACTAGGAGTTCTAGCCTTTTCTTTGCTAGTTGTAACTCATAACCTAAAAAATAGAAATCCRTTGTGCCATGTGGCTGGAGACAATGGAGTTCAAATGAGTATTGATGCATAAATCAAAATAAACCCTCTCCTTGCTGTGCTCCTACTTTCCTTCCTTCTTACATAAAAGGATCCTAGAAAATTTGGAGGCAATATGGTGCTGGTGCTCAGCAGAACATTCCCTGTGGTTCTGGCAACAGCTTGATGGCTCAGTTCAATTTCTAGCGACTGCCAAGGCCACACGCAAATGCCAGAGAACAAAAGCACAGATTTGACTGAAATTTCTGTAATACAAAAAAGAGAAGGGGGGGGAAAAAAAAGAAAAAAAACAACCCAACCCCTCGGCAGCTGAAATGAAGAATAAAGACAACAAAAGGGTGAGTTACCATGTAAGTTCTGTAACCAGAGGACAAATGAACTTGRGGAAACCTTTCAGACATAGAGAGAAGAGCAGGGGAAATAAAGAACACAGGAAACAAATTTCAGCAATGAAGAAGCTAAGCATAACTTCAGTTAAAATATTTTCCAGAAGTGCTTAGGATAAAATTACTGCATAGCCCAAATGAGCAGGAAGAGGATACAGCAATGCCATTGAGGCAAAGTCCTTTAATGACATAAAGGATTCRGTGCAAGTGAATTGGCATTTTACAATTATGGGTCACATAAATATATCCCAAATATTAATGGTAGTTATTAGCCATCTCTGTTTTAATTGGTTCATATGCTTTGAGAACAGAGCTGAAGAGACGTCGTAGTAGCATTTAATTCTGCATCTGGTCGGCAATCTTTATTTATATGTGTAAATCTAGGTGCCCTGAGAAGGGATTCAACTCTCAAATGGTACTTGGAGTAGCTTTTTAACATAAGACTTCAAAATACAAAATCAAAATCTATTCCCCTCATTTTTTCCTGACTCCTCTTTTTCTTTGCAGGATGATATAAAAATGAAGGCAGTGTTGAAGGTGTTGAAAACTGATTACCTTTAATCCGCTTTTCAGTTAGCCTGACTGCCTGTACCGTGGACCTCAGTGCTGGTTGCTGCATCTGGTCCTGCATAGGAAATGCTGGTGTTTGATCTCACCTACAGCATTTTTAATGCATCAGATTAAGAAAAAGCACACAGGCACTGCGCTGGTCTGAGTTTTAGAAGAACACTTCCCTGAGGCGTGATGAAGGCTCAGAGGGTCTTGGAGCCAATTGCTCAAATTGGTAATCATGATCTTTGCCCAGTTTGTTCTTTCTAGGCTGAAAAACCACACTTTATAACACCTTCCATGGAGGTGACTTCTTTTGTTTAATTTTATCCAGTTCCCCTTGCTTTCCCATCTGTCTCAGTCTATCCTAGGGCATCCTGTATAGACTTGATTCCAATCCTCCAGCTTCAGAAAAGAGCACGGTAGCTCTCCCATGTCTTTGACAAGCATGAGGATTGCCACTTTTTGCAATGTTTTGTGCTGTAACGAGAAATCTTTCATCCTTTATTTATTGTGAGGTATACAGGGTTAAAGTGTGGCAGCGTCTACACATTCATGCTCAGTTTCTGTGCATCTCACTGACAGGGAGAGGGTCTTTTTAAGAATATTCTTCATTCTGTAGATGGCTAACGGACTTTTAAGTATTCCACTTAAGGTATTTAAGTCAGGTAATGACAAAAAAAATTGGACATCTTCCTCTTTTCACAAGCACTTGCCGCATCATTCCGTTCTTCCAAAATAATATACACACCAGTGTATACAGCAGGGGTACACAARTGGCATGAGTGATAGTCACCATTTAGTCCCCAGAATGAGATTTCCCTTGGAAGAGTGAGCAGGCTGCTGAGCAGGCACAYGGACAGCACACCGAACCTCTTGGGAAAGAGAGTCTCAGTGCAAACTTATTAAAAACATGTTCATTTTCTGCACGTGAAACACCAGTCTGTGACTTAATTTGCGACAGCGTTATGGTGCTGAAATAAAAACACCATAGCATTAGAAGAGGGTGTGCCTGCCTTTCGATAAATACTGCTCCCACGTCCGAGAGAAACTCAAACAGAAGTCATTTCCTCCCTGTACGCTTGATCTCGCTTGCTCTGATAGGAGAAGAAAAGCAGTCGCACTGAACTTTGAACTTCCCAGACTTCTCTTAGCTTCCCTGCGTGAAAAGTGTTTCTTCCAGAGCTGTGCTCCATTTGATGAGCAGAATATTTCAAACTTTGCTGCTTTTAAAACTGGTTCCAAAAAATAAAAATAAATGAATAGCTCACTTCAGGATGTGGCTCTATGCCGTGAAAAAGCCCCACCAGTTTTACTGAACTGACGGTGAGTCTCAAACCCTTCCMTATCTGACTCAAATAAGAGAAAGCTAAATTCCTCACAACTCCTAATGTTAGAAGCTGTGTTTTGCAGCCTGGTTTAACGTGAAATGTTGCTGCTTGGTTTTGCAGATCCGAAACGTGGCAGCCAATCTCTGTGTGGACAGTAAACATGGAGCCACAGGGACTGAGCTGAGACTAGACATTTGTGTGAAGGATGGCTCAGAACGGACATGGTCACACGAACAGGTATTTGAACAACGAAAAGAGAAAAGCAGTCTAAAATTGTTGCTTCTCTTTTCAGATTTCTAAACCCTTCCCCGAGCTTTCCTCCTTTTCTTAAGGCTAAGCAAGGCGTAGAAGTTATTTTTGAAGTACTGCTGACCTTGATAGCGTTTACAAAGTAATCTGTAGCGTAACCTCAGAAATTTCAGCTCTTGCCTGTGCTGTATGCTCTTTTTAATTTCCAAAAGGAACTGTAAAACTCAAAGAGGCTTTGAGTGTCCCATTTTACCCTGCTTTGTTACAAAAACATACTGATTTCAGTTCCGTTATTCCCCAGAGTATTTTTTTTTTTTTTTTTTTAATACTGTGTATGCATGTAAAGCTCTACTGGTTGTCTCCTTTCATCCTTTCATCACTGTAAGTTCAGTGAGTGGCGATGAGCAGGCGGCAGGGCTCAAAAATAAAGGCCTCATAAAGGACTGAGAGCAACAGGTAGGAAGAACCAACTGAGTGCTTGTATTTAGGGTGGATAGGTGAGCAAAATATAAGGGAGATAAATAGGGTGAAAGCCAGAAAGAAAGGGTTTCACAGAAACAAGGCAGGCTAAAGGCTCAAACAAAGATTTTATCTAAGTTAGTTTGTTAGAAAAMTATTAGCTCTTGGGAATATGGAATAAAAGGCCCTAGTTTGTACTCACCGTGGTTGGGATTGCCACAAGAAAGAGATTGTGACTCCCAGGCTGTGGGTCTGGCCAACATGCAGCCAAGAGAATCAGGAGGAAAGAACACACCTGACCACTTACTGGCAGCGGTAGCGAAAGGGCCTTCCACAGGGCCAGGCTCCGGATTAGAAGAAACTCACAAATGCTGAGAAGAAAAACTGACCTGTCATCCGCGGCACACAAAGAGCTTTAAAGCTAAGGAAGCAGGAGTACTGAGGGATATTTGAAGTGCTGGGGTCAAGGAACCAGTCTGTTCGTATCCCGGGAAATGCAAGGGGAGGTGTGCAAGCAGAAGCCACTGCAGAGCTAAAGGGAGGACACAAGATAAGTGTCTGCACGGGAAAAAGAAAACTGCTGAAAGAAGGCTTCCTCACACAGCTAACTCAGGTACAACATGGTGACAGGATATGCTGGGATTAGCTCAGCTTAAGTAAATTTTGTTTGTGAAAGATACTTAGTAATTCAAACAATTAATTCAAGGGAGTCGTAGGGTCCAGACTCGATCATCACAGCAGTGTCTCTGGCTTTATAATCCACAAATACAAAGAGAACCAAAGCCTCTTCAGGAAAAGGGGGAATCCAGAGAATTACAGAGATGACGAAAGGAGAAAATAGAATGAAAAGATGAGAGGAAAAAAAAATAGGAAGAAAAAGAGACCAAAAAAAGGAGTTAAAAGGAGCTTAACYCTCAGCTCCTCAGGGAGGAGAGTCTCTCAGGGAGCCGGGTGCTTTCTGCACTGCTCTGTGGGGCAGCCCAAGTTACCCCTGAGCGGCTTGGCTGGATCAGGCCGAGTGGTTTAATGCCGTGTCCCGAATCACAGCATCGCACAGCTCGCCCTGCACAACAGCCCTCTCCCTTCCAGGGGTTATTTCAAGTGTGCAGTTGAGGAAAGTGTCAGCAGAGGGCAGCTCCACACAAGCCCAACACAAACAGGCAGCAAAGGCAGGTTGGTGCATTGGCAGCTCCAGGGCTTGGCTGTCAAGAGAAACAGGGAAAAATGGAGCTTTTCAGGTGTGACAGAGGAGGGAGAAATTTAATCCTTTAGTCGCCCCTCCGCACGCTGTGTATACTGCACTATTTCACCCTCCACACAGCTCTTTTCCGGAGTGAAATAGGCTTTTTTTTGTTTAGTTGCCTGGTTTGGTTTCCATCACCACCGCTTATCCTGCATTCAGAAAGTTATTCCTTCCAATGATAGTGTTATTAGTTTATCCACCTGACAACAAAAATTCTCTAAATTACATGAGAAATATTGAAGAATCTTTAGAAAGAACCTAGGTTAGGGTAATATAATAATACCTTTCCTCCCTTAAATAAAAATAATAAAAGAAAACCTTTATTTTCCAAATCTACAGAATAAAAATTTTAGAGGAAAGATGTGTAAAGATGTAAAGAGGAAAGATGTAGAGGATGAGGTGTAATGTCTGTCACTGCACTAGCAACTTGTTATTTGTGTAGTCTTAGTTTCAATATTCTAATATTCTCTTGGTTTCAGGTCTGGTTTAGAGACAAAATGAGAATTAATTTAGTTAATTGTTCAGACTCTTGATACATGGCACATTCATCTGGCCGATAGATCTGAAGAACGGGTTTGTGCAAGGTGCAGGTGTTAAAGGTGCTGCCTGAGAACGAAGGGAAGGAATTACAGAATATCAGAACGAAAAAAGCCCAGCTGCTAGGCGTGGCAGAAACTCAGTGCTTCTGTTCCGTAATTATAGTGTGTGAAAATATTTCATCTATCATAAAATTGTAAGTTTCCTGCAGAAAGTAAATTAGAAAATGTGTAATTTCAGAAGGTCAAAACATTTTAAATGCATTATTTGGAGTAGTTGCTCATTTTTTTTTCCAGGAATAAAAACAGCATCCTTTTCCCCCTTTTTTTYCTGAAATTTCCCTCAGTGCCCAGTATGAACAGTGTTGAGACCTTGTCTCTCTGAGCTCCAGCCACAGCCAAGCACTGCCACGTCCTGTGGTTCCTCACGGACCTGTGGCCCAAACCTTAATTTCCACCCTGGACAGCAAAATCTGCCTGTGTGCTAGTGATATTTGATCAAACTGGAAAAAAAAAAAAAAAAAAAAAACTGGAACATCTCCTGCAGCGTGCTGCAGAACCACAGCCTGCTGAAGTGTCTTCCATGGAAAAGTATGGGATCTTCCACTTGCACCAGAGGAAGCCATGGGAATTATCATTGTTAAAGAGTGTTTGAGAAGGGCAAAACAAATGACCTACCTGAGTTACTCTGGTAGTTCCACTTTTATCACTTCTTCCTGAATTTGTTGCTTGCTTAATTTCTACATACGCTGGTAGAAACTAGCACTGTTAATGAAAATAGAGCCTTTTAGTATTAATTTTTTTTTAATTTGTGTGGATTGACACTGAGCTGGTCATGTGACTTTTGGTACTTAAATACTTAACTTACTTAAACAGTCCTTAACAGTACTTAAAACAGTCCTTGTGCCATCGCCTTGTGTCATGCTAAAGCATTCAGAAAAGGAAGGCTGTGTCTCTGAGCAGCCCAACTGGGTGGCACAGCTTAGCAGCCCACAGCAGATTGAAGATGACCTTCCATCTAAGGGTTTTAAAAGGTGCAAGTGCTTTTAAAGCAGGCAGAATGTTGTTGGGCTGGTTTTGCGATTTCTGATGAGCAGGTGAAGGATCAGAATGAAGCATGAATGTTGCTGTAGCATGTGGGAACTTCCCCACAATTAAAAACAAGASAAAAACACAAAGGGGTAGATATCACAGCTCAGTCTTCTTTCCGTGTCTGTCTTCCAAAATCTAAATTACAGACTCACAAGGTGGTTGAGGTTGGCAGGGAGCTCAGGAGATCATCTGGTCCAGGCCTCCTGCTCAAGAGGATCACACAGAGCACAGCACACAAGACCACATCCAGGCAGGTTTTGAATATCTCCGTATGTCCTGACTTTAGAGAAAAATAAGTTTCAGCTGGACAGAGTAAAGTAAAACAACAGGCATCTCCTCTGTCCTCTCAAGTCCCTAAGTTGATCAGGAGCTCATGATGTGCAGCGCAGCCCAGCAGGTAACTGTGCAACCTGCCCAGTTTCTCCTTTGCTGGGAAAGGCGATGCAGGCCAGAGTCTAGCTGCGAGCTGTATTGTTTCCTCGTGGCAGAGGGCACATATTGCCTGCTGAAATAGGTAACACAGGGCGAGCTGGCAGGCCCTGGCCGGACAGCTAGTACCCGAGCCATGTCCCCAAGCTGGCAAGTATTAATRGTATCAAAAAAGTCTTTGTCCTGTGGCAGCTCCAAACCAATAACTGTTTCTAGTGATCATTTTTCAGGCCCAGTGCTAGCTGCAAGCTCCTTTTCAAACAACAAGGAAAAGGCATCTGGAAAGCTGTATTTTTCCAGGACACTGTGTCACAGGGCAAGGCCTCCTCAAAAGCTGAAACATGAAGGTCGAGGGGTTGCTTGGTGGCCAGTGCAGAGGCTGGGGCCTGGTGGCTGTGCAGTGCTGCGATCCCGGAGGAGATGGAGGTGGAGGAGCGAGTGCTGCTGAGCAACAAGGATGGAGGGTGTTTCTTGGCCTCGGCACCACACGGAGCAAATCRCAGCCCCAGAGATTGCAAGTGAAGGAAATAGCCTGCCCTGGTTCCAGTGTGCTCAGATACGTACGTGCAKCTTGTTGCAAACCAGCAAAGAGGTAGTTAGGAGTGAAGGAGCACACGGGGGTCTCATAAAATCGGATTCTGGTGTTTTCTAATGGCTCAGGTCAAAGGAGCAAAGACACCCAAAGTGAGAGGCAGGTCACATGTTGGAGCGTTATGTATGTAGGGCTACAACTAATAATGTGAAGTGTTGTTACAAGTTGTGCAGAGGAAAGATGATGGTTTCATTGGTCAGAGTTAGTAGTGAACTAAGTGGCAGAATTTATTGTGCAAGGGAAAAGATGCCTCAGACCATAATGCCTTTGAATTTTATCTCTAGGATTTTAGTACTAATTGCGGTGCAGAGAAGTGTCACCCTTTCCCCAGTCATAGAATCATAGAATCATAGAATGCCGAAGGTTGGAAGGGACCTCAGAGGTCATCGAGTCCAACCCCCCTGCTCACGCAGGGTCACCTAGAGCACGTGGCACAGGGCTGCATCCAAGCGGSTTTTAAAGATCTCCAAAGAAGGAGACTCCACAACCTCTCTGGGCAGCCTGTTCCAGTGYTTTGTCACCCTCACAGTGAAGAAATGCTTCCTTAAGTTCCTGTGGAACTTCCGATGCTTCAGTTTGAAGCCATTTCCTCTAGTCCTATCCCTGCCCACCACTGAAAAGAGGCCACCCCCCTCCTCCTCACTGCCTCCCTTGAGGTATTTATACACGCTGATCAGGTCCCCCCTCAGCCTCCTCTTCTCCAGGCTGAACAGACCCAGCTCCCTCAGCCTTTGCTCATAGGGCAGATGTTCCAGGCCCCTGATCATCCTCGTAGCCTGCGCTGGACTCTCTCCAGCAGCTCCACATCCCTCTTGTACTGGGGAGTCTTTTATTTTCTCTTCTCCCTAGTCTTATAGCTGAGATTATGCTCCAGCAAAGTTGATTTTATGATGGTATCATCAGGGAGGAGAGGAACCTGTAGCTTTAAAAACAAGGTTTATTTATTTATTACAAAACTGCCAGCTAGGAAGGAGGAAGTCTGTGCTAGTCTAAAGGTTGAGATCCTAGTTAGTGTGAGACGGACTCTTCCTCTTCTCTGTTTTCTCAAGGAAGGAATAAAAAAGTCTCTATTACCGAAACAAGATCCGTGCCTTTCACAAAACACTTCCCTGGTGGTCACAGGGGACGGACGGATCAATATGATCTGGGTTAAAAGTTAGCTTGGGTGTGTTGGGGTATACTGATGCCTTGAGCAGTGAGAAGGGACCACTGGAAATGTAGATGCTCAAGTTTCCCCTGGTATTTGCTACTCACTGTTTGGAGCCCTAGGTTTGTTACTCATTTTGTAGAATAATAATGGGCAGGAGAGAAGAAATGTTTTCTCCCTGTTCTTCCCTTAACAGAAAATCAGCCTTCTCTTTCTCTGAAGAAGCAGCAGTGTTGCTTTTTGCTGTACCAAATCTTTCTTCTCACTTGGCTTGTGACATGTTGAAGTATCTTTGCAGAGAGTCCGTGACACCGCTTCTGTGAAGCACAAAGAAAAGTGGAGAAAGACTTAGGCTTTTCAACACAGGAATTGGTTTGAAAATGACGTTAGAGCTGGAAAATGCAATCACTTTACTGCAGATGAGTATAAAAAGCTTTCTGGAGGATAGATGAAATAACCAGGACACAGGGGTGGACCAGGAAAATGCAGGCTAAAAAACCTATAATATAGAAGTAAATAGGGAATGACAGCAGCTAACAGGGAGTACAAGAGATTATGATGAGACATATAACACAAAAGACAAATGTTTGGATGTATGCTCATATTCTGTGCCTGCAGGCCAAGGGAAGCAATAATGCTTCTCAAATGCAGCGTTTCGGGGGTGGTAGAGCATTGAGGATCCTTCATTTTAAAAGACATATACTTTAGGAAGACCACAGAAAGAAGACAGCAATCAGAATGAAATGGTTAAAATCTCAGAGCCATAACAGAAGTACTCAGGATCAGGCACTGACCTCAGCAGTTTTAATTTGGGTTTATATCTACTGGCTCTATCATCAGGCAAATGTTTGGGAATTGCTGGGAGCAGGGTAGTATATAAGCAGAGAAGCTGCCTTTTCTGTGACATGGCCGTGGTGCCAGACGCAGGGGAAACGCAGCACATGGAGCTTCTTTTTGGGATAATGAGTCTGCCTGGTCTTCCACATGACCTGTCATGGCTAAACGATTTCCACTCGCCAAGTCTGAAGAGAGCTCCACTCTCCCGGTGCTKTGCCTCAGTTGGCGCCGTGGAAAACCACAAGTTAGAGAGCCAAAGAGCAGCACTCACACAAAGGAGGAAAACAGAAAAGCCCTTGCASCTCTCAGCAGAGCTTCTGGGTCTCAGTTTATAAGCTGCAACCTGTTTTCTGCGCTGCTTGGCCCATAAGAAAGGAGGATGCATGCTGCATCTGTAAATGTGGTGCTGTCAGGCCTGTCACCTTCATCTCGTGACTGAAAGGCTGCAGTGTCACGGYGTAATTTCAGACAGCTGGTGTCTGATTGAGAAGGATTCTTCTATTAACTGTGAGCCTCTGGGAAGAAAAAGGGCTTAGCAAGGCTGCCCAATAAGAAGATGGAGRTTGTTTAGTGTGTGACGTTTTGAAAAACAGAGAGCGGAGAGAAAGAGCATGCTAGGAGTGTCTCAGATAAACAGAGGAAGCTGTTGGTTAAACATGGAAAAACAGGACAACCCTGYGATGGAAAGCTCTCGCTAGGTAACTTCCTGAGACCCAAATGAAAGTTAGAGCAATGGCACTAGCATGAGGCTGAGGGAGAGGCTTCCTGAATGCCAGTGCTTGTAGTTCTAGGACATGWGAGTGCTTCCTTAATGGGGTAAATKGAGGCTTTAATTCCATAGCATATTTCCTCTCCTCTTTCTGTGTCACCAGAGATTTTCTTTCTTCCCTGCCATAAACGGATGATTGTGCCTTCTTGGGATATATTCCATGTTGCTGTTAACGCATTTCTTTAATTAAGACAATTGAGGCCACTGAATCATGCACATGTAACATCTCATTCCATCAATGGCTAGGATGTCCAGAGCAGGGAAGCATGCATCAAGCTTGGCGCACGTTTTTCAGCGCGCTGTTTTTATTGTCATTGCTAACATACTGTTGTCTTGCCTGGTGGCTTTTCTAGCTCTTCACCTTTGGTTGGAGGGAGGACATCCGCCCCGGGGAGCCGCTTCACACCAGGAAGTTCTGCTTCGATGCCATCTCGCACAGCAGCCCTGTCACCCTCTATGACTGTCACGGGATGAAGGGAAACCAGCACTGGAGCTATAGGAAGGTTGGAATCACTCTGAGTCATTTCCAGAAATTCAGGCTGTCTTGAGCCTATATCCAATTTAGCCCGGGCTTCTGTTTTCCCATTAGAGAAATTCTGTTTTAAAATCCACTGTCTTACTCCAATTTAGTTTTGTGATAATTTCTAATGTTCCTTTTGAACGTTCAGCTATGTAGGTCAAAGTTAGATGAGTATGGATCTGATCCAGCACAGAGGGTGTCTGTGCTGGGTCTGTTCCCTGAAAGATGTTTTACCATTCTGGCACTTCAAGACACATGTGTCATTTTAACAGAAGCACTTCTGGAAGTATTCTCATCCAATGTGACAGCAGCAAGAAAGGCTGCTCATGAGTTAAGTATTATTATTTTACTACATTTTAAAGATTAAAATTGCTAGAGAAAATCTCACTCAAGAAAAAACCCCAAACCAACATTAAAAGCCTCAAACCAACATTAAAAACACTGCTGAAAGCCCACAGAAGGTGGGAGTTTATAAATTAAGAATAAACGCTACTTTGCAAAGAGACTAGAGCAAGACTATGTTGATCTGCTAARTTTCAGCCTTTTTTACAAATCACTAAAAACATGAGGTTAAGCTGAAAACTGTCAGAGCTTCATTTAGGGCAAGGAAGCCCTGGTGATGCTACCAAGATTAATAATAATATAAAAAAAAAAAAAAAAAGAGGTTAACTAGCAAGTTGTCCCATTCCATTATTAAACTCTGTGTTATATAAGTACAGTAAAAAGGCTCAAACTGGTAACTAGGCCCTCAAAAAAAGTGTCACACAAAATAATTGAAAACTAGAAAATACTTTTGAGGCTTATGTGCAAAATTATGGTTCTAGATAATATATAGTAGCAAACTAATTGATAATGGTTAAAAATAGTTTGCCTTTGACACTTTTTTTTTTTTGAGTACCTAGCTATAGTCTGTGCCTTTTGATAGTGTTTTATTGCAATTGGAGATGCACCACAAGATTTTCCAAAAATGCAGTCCCTTGAAACAGAAGTATTACCTGTGATAGAGCTAGAATGTATTGGACAGATATTTATAGGACATAAATTGTCATGGCTGTGTTGCTGCATATCTGGCTTTATAATGCCATAAAAGTACTRCCTTGCTTCAGAACCCTTCCTGTTTGTCTTGGTGCCTGCCCAGGCTGCAGGGAAGGAGCTTTCCTATCTCCAGCACTTCACTGCCGCCCGATGTAGCAGGTCCATATGGCCAAGTGCAGATCTTGCATGCCCTCTGGCTGGCTCATCACCTTGCATGTGCCACATGGACACAGCAGACAGAGAATTACTGACATTTGAAAAAAATACACAATGGGACTTCTGCTAAATTCTCTGCATAGCTGCTTTTTGCGTTACCCAAAAGCCTTAGAAGACTCTCATAAAAATTCTCAGTGCCACGCAGATGTTTACATCACAGTAAGAAACCCTCATTCTTTTTTTCTTTTTTTTTCCTTTCCTTTTTTTTTTTTTTTAAAGGATGGAAATACTGACACAGTCCTAACTGTAATTTAAACATAATAGCAACCTGATTAGTTTGCATGAGTGTTTACCGTTTGGCTATAAAACTTCAAACCTTCAAACTAAGAAACTATATTAGAATAAGATTATGAATGTTTTTTTTTTCTTTTTCTTTCCTTCAGGCTTAATTTTGGTTAGTCTACGCATAAAGCAGCTTTTGATTGTTTCACATAGTTCATATCCTCAGATATAGGGCAAGTTTGCATTAGGGATTCTCGGTGGCACAGCTATACCAACAAAATCCCCGTGGTGCAATCCTTATCTAATTTTGAGAGCATCTTGCCAGTAGGATTTATGCTGTTTCCCAAACAGAAATAAATTATATAGACAAAAGGATGCTTAGGATGGTTTAACTGCATCTATACTAGAGCCCTTTCTAGCATGGTATGCCACGAAATTACACCCTAAATAAATAAGAGTAACAGCCTGTGGTTAAGCAAGAATTGCTTCTTAAAAAAAAAAGGTAGTAAGAACCAAGAGCAGGCCAGCAACTGTTCTCTTCTCTGCATTATTTATAGAAGTCATAGCTTTTTAATCACATATCCATCTCACCAATGATTTTCTCAATGTTTTACAAAAAAACAGTTTTGTCATTAATCTTGTAAGATCTTTAATATAAAGCAGTTTTTACCATGCTGTCGTACCATTCCTATAAAACTGGAAGATAAGAGCTTTTCATTCTTTCATGGATCAGTCTCTTTTCATGAACATTTGCATTCTTAAGCTGCTAGTAGAAAGAAGTTATCACTATGAAGTGATTACCAAGTGTTGCAAATGCAGTTTTAAGTCAGGYACTGCTTTAAAGTTCCATATTTTTGTAGAATATAAACACTAATATTCTGTATTTGGATGCTGGCAAATAAAAATATTTAAAATATTTTACTGGCAAGGAAAATACAGTAATGGGTGAGAAGTGCCCTTCTGGAAAAAAGAATTCAGCTCATCCCCACATCCTGCCCTGTGTTTCCCACTGAAATGCAGTCTCAGAGCATGTGAACTGGATTSTTTTCAAATGAACTAAAGCAAAAGGATTTCTCCCATCCCTGACAAACGTGCAGCCTCMGCACTGACCTTAGTCCAAAGCCATGGACATCAGGCTGTCAGCACTAGCTGTTTCACTTAACACATGCACTTTTATTGTGCCCCACTATTTGCTGTTGTAGGTATAGCAAATGAGACCAAAAAAAAAAATCTTGTTTCCATGCTGCTAATCAAATATTATGGCTGAGACACGGCTGAATCTTGAACTACATCTGAGTAGTTCAAGTCTTTGAAACTCTARTAGGCCTGTAATATTAATTAACCAGTCCAAAATATCAATCTATAATAAAACAGCCACATATAACTTCAAGGAAGTTTTGTAAGAACTGAAGAAGTGGAATGAACCCAAATGAGTGCTATTGTGAGCAGGAAAGAGAAGAAAGTGAGTGAAATACTGAGGAAATAATATTGACACCCTAATGGTATTTTGACTCGATGGGAGCGATGTGAGAGATGATATAGATAAATGAATAAATAAACTGGAAATGAATAGATATTTGGGAGCATAATGGTCTCCCAGCCTAAAGGCATTTCCTTCACTGTATGTGATTCCTAAGCCTGCCAGAGATTAACGGTGTCTCCAATTTTATGTTCCTCCCAGTGCAGGAATATGCTTCTGGATTTCAATTTAGCATCACTCCGAGCTGATAGGCAATACACTGGTTCTGATAAAGTGTGATCCCGTTTATATGCTCTAGCCCCGTTAGTGCTATCGGTAGGACCGCTGCAAGTATCAAGAAAGAGCTGATTTAGTGTGTCTTTTAAAAAAAAAGGTGCAAAATCAATTTCATTATGCTATAATTCTGCCCTGCACACAGTGGTTATGACGGATGCTGGGCTGATAGTGTCAAAACCTGAAGTCCAGTGTGCGCAGAGCAGCGCGGTTCCTCCGTGCTCTCCTGACAGCTTYAGGGCGCGCTGTGAGAGTGAGTCCACTCTTCACACAGCAGGTTATTCATAGATTATTTCCGCAGAAACTGAAGACGTGTCATTGTGATAGTGGCTTTTATCATAGGGACATCTGTCCTGCAGAAACGGCGCTGGGGCGACCGACTAATTTCAGATAAACGAGTGCAGCCGCTAACTGGTAACGACTTCCAGCTGCTCCTGACCTTGCTCGTGGTACAGCAGTGACCCAGGAGAAGAGAAAGGCTCCCTGCCTCATTACCAGTCCCCTGAACTGCCGAGGCCTCTTATCTTATGAGGAGTTTCTCCTTCTACAGATGATATAATGACTTGCCCTCGTGTAAGATAAAGAAAGGAGTCACTTTGCTGTTTCCAGATGATACAAAAAGTCTCCAAAGGATTTCTTGTGGCTTTTCAATATTGATATAAAGAGGAATTTCTGTGTTTCTCTTGGAAAGATCTTCCCTGGCACGCGTACAGCTGTTACAGGCTCAAAGTCCTTCTGTTGAATTCTGTGAGAACAGCAGGCTTTGACCTTAGGTCAGCCTAAGCTTGAGATGATAAATTAATATGCCTTTATATATAGCTAAGTCATCCAGAAGTTTTTCCGGAGTGGCAACTCTGACCCTCTTCTGAAAAGAGCCTTGTGTCTCCTAAAAGCCACGCTTTCCAAGAGAAAGCTCCAACACTGCCTCATTCAGAAATCACATCCCCTGGATGTTTCTGGGAGAACAAGAAGTACCGGCTCTCTTTGGGCAGGCTGGGGTGTTTTTCATGACCCGCTTTTGAACCGAAGCAGTTTCCTTTCCTCTTGTCCCAGCCACCCTGCTAAAGCTCCTCGTGTTCCAGCTTCCTAACAGCACAGCCCCTCCAGCGTGCCCRAGCCTCACCCCCATCTGTGGCAGAGAGAAACGCAGCAGATGTTTCCCTGCCGGCCCTGCAGCACAGGGGCAGCTGTGGAGCCGTCACTGGAGCTCCCAGTTTCGGGCAGTGCCCTCCATTTCTCACAGGGTGACAGGCAGAGCCGTCTAGCTGCCAAAAGGACAGCTTTATTCCTAGCTCCCTTTGGATGATCTGGAGCTCTCGCTGGAGCACGTGCTGGTGAGGACATGGCAGCACCTTGTGCAAGGTGCAGGTACCCCAAGGTGCATGTTTAAACCTCAYCTCCTAGAATAAGGAGGCAAAACGCAGAGCCTCCTGGTGCAAACAAAACCCGTAGGTCTGGTGTAGTGATCCGTGACAGCAGCCCTCACACCCACTGTTCAGGATCTTGAGCTACTGACTGGGAGGAAGAGATGCTGGAGGTGAGACCCAGTGTTTGTGAAAGACTGTCACCCGTGACCAGACTGCAATGTTATGTTTCAAATTTCACTTGCTGCTGCATATGCTAAAACTCCAAAAAGGGGTATTACAAACTGCCAGTGTTTTGCACTCCCCAAATCAATTAATTTAATCTTTTGCAGTATAAAAGAAAAAAAAAAATACAAGCTTTCTTTTTCAAGTGCTTTTAAATTGCTACTATTTGTTGTAGGCTTATTCTGTTATATTTGGGGTTGCCTCCATACATCTTGTCTGCATGTGGGTATTTTTAGCCGGAGAGGAGTTTCTGTACGTTGTTTCTTGGTGTTTTTAATTAATCATGGTTTGACGAGTGGCGTTCGTTCTTCCCTCACAAAGTGTGCTGGGGCAAGCAGGCGCGTCCTGGATTAGTATTCAAATCCTGGCAGGGCACGTTTGGCACAGAGGAGAAAAGCCCGGGTATGCTTACTGGAAGTAATCTGAAATGTTATTTCAGCAGATGCAGTAAATGCATTTCGGAGTCCCTGGAAACTCTCAGACCACCAAATCACTCCCACATCTGTCTCCCTCAGCCACTTGCCTACATGAACTAAATACGCTGAAACTATCAAATCCGCAAACACCCGTGGTGCATCCGCGTGCTTGCTGCTTCCCCCGTGATCCACAGTCAGGCTATGGACAWTGCATTCCAGTTTTGTGATATAGAATTAGTAAATAATGATAAATAGCATTCCATAAAGCAGCTTAATAAACRCTGATTTTCACAGTGTTACGATTTACTCCTCATGAGGGGGACAGAGCATTCCAGCAGCCTGTCTTACCAAGGTYGTAGGCAAAGTCTGCATTTTATGAGGTGGGAACTGAGATCACCAGTCCTATGTCTGACCAGTCATCGTAGCACATCAGGAAGCTTTGCAGTGTTTGCTTTGCAGGGAGTTAACATGATATGCAAAGATTTTTAAAAGACATTTCTGTTTTTCTCATTTTGTTTTGTGGCCGTTAGCGAAAGACAAAAGGATGCCTTCTCACATGCCTGAATCCCCAGTTTTCTGAGGGAATAATAATCCAAGAATGATTATTTCATTCTTTGCAGCTCACAAATAATGCCTCTTAATTATACAGGGTTAGCACACCAACAGTACAAAATCGTTTCAGCTAGTGCTGTTTTAATCCATGTTCTGTAAAATGAGAACACTCCCAATTACTTGGCATTTACTACCTAATTCTATTTTTTTTTTCTCATTCCTGTAGGACAAAACTTTTTTCCATCCGGTAAGCAACAGCTGCATAGATTGCAACCCAGCTGAGAAGAAGATTTTCATGAACAGATGTGATCCTTTATCTGAAACTCAACAGTGGATGTTCGAACATATTAATATGACTGTTTTAGAAAAATTTAACAGCAAGGCCACTTCCTAGGAAAAAAAAAATACAAACGAAAAAGCCAATAACATACAGACTGCAGACTACATTTTTGCCAGCATCTGGGTCAAAGGAGTCAGGAATTAAATTTCCTAGATCCAGGAAATCTGTTCTGAGGATTAAGAAAATGCCACAGCAAAAGCCAACAGGCTGTCCTCGTGGATGTACAGTTATCTGAAGAACTTGGCCAAGAGCCTCACCGGATGCTGCTGAGAACTTCAGGCTGAAAATTCCCTTGCTGGTCGAGGGAAAACTTTGTTTAAGAACTGTTTAAAAATATTCCAAGTTAATAAAGTAAAACAAAACTCTAGAGTTTCTCAGGTTAAATCCTGCTGTAGTGAGTAGCTCAGAACAGCCGTTACAATGTGGGGTGGGTACGTGGTGTGCATTACTGCTRCGGGAACCTGAAGAAATCCCAGGTTTTAGAAATAAACATGCTGGTGGAAGAATAACGATGTCTCAGCACTCCCCAGACAAGATATATGCTCTGTTGACGTTCTCTAAATAAAAGGTTGGGTTAAGCGGGTTTAACCCTCGGAACTGCTGCAGTTAATTTTAAATACCTCCCTTTTACATTCCATTCATTACCAAAATAGGAATGGTAGAAATGTTAGGGTCTAGAATTACACTGTAGTGAAGCATGACAGAAACTGTAAAGCCTTGACCTCCCATTTCTCCTCTTCAGTCAAAAAAATAATAATAAAATTAAATTAAAAGTAAAGCAATCAAATTGCTATACATGGTGCAGAAGTGACCAGAAGTGATTCAAATCCAACTGGCACACCAATTGAGATTTTTTTTATTGGCAAGTGTAACATCAGCAACTTAAAAGGTTTGTGGATTAGCTGTCTTTTCCTAAGGTAGGATCTTCACCAAAATTTAAATTGAATTGAATGTAGTCTGAAAAAAAAATCATGAGGATAAGAAAGTAATCCAGTACTGCATGTTGAGCTGGGTTAGTCAAATTAATATTGTCATCAGCATTGTCAATTAATACTGTCATCAACTAAAACATTTCTGATTCCTTGCAGTGCGATTTAAAAGATCTTGCAGAGATCTTCTCATATTATCMTATTTTGACAGCCAGGAGTGAAGGGAATGAAGGTTGGACAAACCAACCATGAAGTTGGTGTGAGGGTTCTCACAACTGATAGCGAAATCATGGGAATCACACAAATGTCCAGAATTATCGAGTCAATGGTATTGGAAATTCCGTGCTGCAAGAAAAGAGAAGTGCAAACAAATTAAATGTTATGCCCTTCGGGGGCCTTTACACACACTRTGCAACACACAGGCACATACACAATCCAGGTGAAGACAGAACTTGGTCATACAAATGATTGCTGTGGCACGGGTTGCCCCTCAGCTCCATCATGTTGCTGGCGTGAGAGGGAGGAAGGTAATGGGTGGTCTAAAACTTGCATGAGAGCCCTGTGGTTCTTCCTCATCAGAAATTATTTAATAGTGATGTGTGGAGCGTAACTGACAGGTTTGGGACTTCTCAAGTTGAGAGCACATATAAATTCATAAGTATGTGGCCTGTTTTTACTTGAAAGAAGAACKTAGAGGTGAAAGTACCACTAATGTGGATAGATCACTAGCGTGGGTAGATCATAGATAACTGTAAGAGATGGCTGTAATAATGTTTCCAGGTTTCAAGAGTGTCACAGGTAATTAAGTCATTTATTCTGATTCCTGTTTTTGCTGATGAAACTAAAWGCTGACATGGAAACTACCCTGTTTTGGGACAGCAGGGTGACTGTTGTGTTTATTGCTCCTTAAGTCGTGTTCATGTGCAAAGAGCGTCGATCACCTCTAGAGGATGGCTCTAGTTCCAATAACCGCGTGCTGTTTTATGGCAGCATCTTGTAGGTGCAGATTAAGACCCTAAATTTTATGTCTTAGGAACTTTTTTAGGAGATGAATGAGATCTTGAAGGATGCAGGATGCATGTACTTGGAAAACGGTGAAATGCATCCATACATTGAGCGGTTGCTGTGAGTTAGTGAAGAGGAATTTCAAATAGTCAAAAGAAATATGTCTGTAGCATTAGACTGCTCATTTTATGATTTTAAAATAGATCTTTTTTTGAGGTGTTGTTTAAATTTAAGTGAAGATATACTGCACTGAAGAATGGAAGCAGCAAGACTTTCRTATAGGGATATTTCAGATTTATTTAGCTATCGGTACGGAGAAGCTGCCTGGGAACTGCAGACTGTCAGTCTYCCCAGGTGCTTGCGCTTGTAGCATCTTTTATGTGCAGCCTAAATATGAAGAAAGAGTGTCTGGAAGAAGAAGAAAACGGGTGCCTGAAATGTAAATGAAAGCAGCRGATTGAAACTGGCCCCAAACTGTCAGAGTCCTGGGAGCAACACTGTGTGCCTGAAATGTGCTGAGAGGCAAGCAGAGCCACAAAGCCAGCTAAGTAATTTATATCGGGCACAGATTGGAAGARGAATATCACTCAGTGTCTGACTGCATCTCCGTGGTCTGGTGTTGAATTGTCTAATGGAAATTAGATGCTGTYGGGGCAAAGATATTCAAAGCCTTTTACACCCCTTGTTGAGTAATTTCGCACAAGATCTTGCACTGCCTGAGGAAACCTTCCCATTAGTCATAGTTGGACACTAATTGTAAGCTCTAGCAGTCTTCATAAATTTTGTAATTTATCACTAAACACTCCACCCTACTGATATTCAGCTCTTTTGAAAATGTGTTCTGAATAATGTTGGTTTTAGTTTTAATGGGCAAAATATAGGGTAAATATTTTAAAGCCTGTCGTGTGTCAACTACGATSAACTTCTGATCAATCTGGAAATACAAAGCTTGAACGAAGGGCCAGATGTTGAGAATCATTTAAAAAGAACTTGCCACAGTAGAAACACACATGCATACATACATACATATMTCTTCTTCCACTGCTTATATATATACGTATGTTTACATATGTATACATATATATAAAARGGGTGTGCGTGTGTTTATCAGTGGAAGAAGATAGGTGCAGAAGAGAGACTTGTTTCCACTTAGGGGAAACAAAGGGTCTGATATCCAAGTATTCAGTATAACTAGAATTACATAGGAAAAAAAAACAGCATTATCTAGGTAGGACTAGTTAGCCTAAAAGTGAAGACTATTATCTCACTATTTTCAGCTTAAGTAGATTTCTCTTTTTTTAAAAAAAAAAAAAAGAAAGTGAGACAGAAAATGTAGCGTGGCGCCTCATTGCAGACAGCTGAAAATCCTCCTACTCTAGGTAGGTTATAGCCTAGGGACAAAGATCTCAAAGTGGTTATGACTTGCTAAGCACAGGACTCCTTCAACAGAAAGTTTTATTAATAATATATGATCATCCCTACCTCTGAATTAAATTCTGTCTTGGGTATTCTCCAAAGCTTCCCACTGATAACATCATTTTATGACTAATTTAACATTCAGAATTTCTGTAAGGCTTTCTGCACTCCTTTCCCACCAAAAAAACATCTGCACAACTCAAAAGGTAGGATGGATAGACAGATAATTTTACTCTCATATTTAACCAKGAGAATTTAGCTTCAACGTGCATTTTTCTACAAGGGTAGACTATATCTTTATAGAAGACTTTTCACAATAACAGATAGTTCTGAATTATGTGTTGAATCAATCCTCAGGTAGCAAAAACTGATGCAAACTGTAGTTTCAGTGGAGCTGTAACAGCCGGTGTCAGCTGATGGACTTTCCTGTGTCTTTCAATAAATTATTTTACAGCTGACAGGGCTTTAATCCACGTGCCTGTAAACAAGATATTTTTTATCTTAATTAAGAGTTCATCAGCATCTACCCTTCTTTTGATTTAAGGCTATCTCTTTTTGTGGTCTGAAAACTAATACTATGGGAGATAACAGCTGCAAATATATAACAAAAACACCAAGTGCAGCTAAAACTCTGAAATAATATATATATTTTCTTGCAGATGTTGCAAAAACTAAATTAAAGAGAAGCTTTAGGGCCAGGGAGTTGTAGGRGAGAAGGATGGGTTGGGAAAAGAAGCATTTCACAGAGACATGCTGGAGAGCAGTCATGTTGCAGTCATGACAATAATTTTGCTTTTCATTAGCCATGATCTTGTTATAGAAAAAGATTGGATTGTTTTAGAGCAAATGTTTCTGTAATGTCACGGATGTCCTAGTGATATAATGCATACTTCTTATTAGAGTATTATCAGTTTATGGTTAAGTGGTCTGTAGCTGCTGAACTGAGTCTCCTTCGAGATAAAGACAGACTAAGCTTGTAAGGAAGCTGACAAGCACTTAACAGCCTTTSATTACTGTCAATTCACCAGGCATCCAAGTCTCAAGCGACCTCAGTGAAAACAGATGCCACAGAGGACCATAAAGGAAAGGTGCAAGGGACTGGCAGAGGGATGCGCCTTAAGCCTGCCCAAGCCAGCCTGGAGTGCTGCACTTAGGAAGGCAGCCCAGGGAAGCTTCTGATGTGTCTGCCACAAGGGGTGGATCCAGTTTTGTGTGAACGGGGTCAATCTTTTTAATGCCATGGTAAGAGAGGACATGCATTATGAAGCTGGAAGTATTTTCTGAATGCCTCAAGGTGATTAGGCAAAGCATTTCAAACCTCCTGCAAACTAAAGGCTGATCAGAAATAGCCCCCGTGTAGCTGTCAGTCACATGAAGTTGGTGAATTCGTTTAACTCCCAGGTCTTTTGCATATATCCTTATACAAAGAGCACATGGATCCCAGAATGACTTTCTCTAACTTTTTATCCTACCTAAAAGGAGGTTTTGAAATAAGTTTTAAAGATTATATCTGGTATAAGCCAGAAGATACCTAAGCAGAATCAGGAAAATACCAGGTTATTTAGTCACTATTTTAGTCACTATTTAGTCACTAGTTATAGTCACTATTGCCTGGAAAACTGCAGTGATTGAATAATATAGCTTGGGCAATCTCTAGTCTGTAGTGCTTTCTATTCCTATTTCTAGTCAAAAACAAATTCACATTTTACTGAATGTGTTGCTGACAGGTTTTTTAACCATATGTAATACATAAATATGTAATGAGGTCTASTGTAATCTGATATTTCCTTGTTATAATTCTGAGTGTGCTGGCCTGAAGACAGCCTAAACAGAGAAAAACCTCTTAGAGCTATCTAGCAAATGCATGTAAAAACAAACGCCCAAACAATGCCAAAGTTGAGCTGGAAATGAATTGAAAAACATCTCACATTTCCAGACCATTCAGGAGACGACGTTTTCTCCTTGTGATGTCCCTGTTTCCTTTCAGCCTAACATTAGTCTCAGGGATATTATGCACTGAAGTAGGACATCTGAGAATAACATGCTGCCGTTTGGCGTAACAGCTGGTGGACAGCATGTTGCTAGAGAAAATAATCCCTTGTGGGTACATTTGCTCAGAAATCCCCATTCCAGCTTGGCAGTCCGATAGGCAGAGCCCTGGATATCGGTAAGGTTCCCATCTTTGCAGCCTTTCTGCCTATTTCAAAGGARCTGATAGGGTGGTAGGACCTGATAGTAATACCTGATAGCATGTGCTTCATTGCTCTTCATGAAATAAAGCAGGCAGTAAGGGAATAAAGATGATGTGCGTTAAAAGAATAAGAATATATGGTTACTTATGATGCCAGGTCCAGAGCATTATCAGGCAGGCTAATTTTGCACAAAGATCCATGTCTTTTTTGCAGCCATGGAGGCAGATGCACGGCCAGGTGCATGAGAAGGAGCCATTGAGGCTGGACCTGTAGGAAATCCCTTCCSTCTGAGAAGTGCAGGAGAAGGCACAGGGGCCTTTCTTGAAGGACAGTGGCCTTTCCTGAGACGCAGATGAACAGGGTATTGAGACAGACATTGTGGACAGTGCAGGTGATGTGAAGGGAGCCACAATGAGGCAGCTCTGGTAAGTCATAGTATCTGAAAGACATTAGTATGGGGAAAAGAAAACTTAGTCCTCATTAACCTTCATGCTCATTAACCTCAGCACAACCTAACCAACCCTTTGGCAAAGTATTAGTTTATTTAATTAAGTTAATCCTTCACCTCTCCCAATAAATGATTCCAATCTTGAAGGAATTACAGCCCAAGGAGATTTCAGCTGATAGCTTAGAGCATCTAGTCTGCACAGGTTAGTCAAAAACCCCAAATGGCACCAAGACCAGAGCAATATTATCAGCCTGAAAAATCTGCAAGACTCKTAACCATCTCTCTGTGAAAAAAGGGTCTCATTAGCATTCAAGATGATTGATATTAATGATCCCAGATTAAGCAGATCAGGAGCCATGAGCCTGCAGTGAGGTGCAAGGCCAAATGGCAAGGTTCTGACATGGCAGTTTAACTGAGAAAGGAAGGAGGAAATGGGTGATAAAATGGGTTATTTCTGGATATGAAGGAGGCATGGGCTAYGGAGGCCAACTGCCAGCAGTTTTGGATGCCTCCTCACAGTGAAGTTTGCATGTTCATTCTGTCACATACATGCAGGAACTGAGACACCATCACACACACACACACGGATGGGCTTAAATACAGAATAGAGAGAAGTGCCTGATGTGAAATGTCCCTCTGAGATGGTGAGTTAGGGGAGAGCAGCTAGAGCAAAGCCAGCGCCGAGCTCCTCGCCGCGGGGAGGAGAGTCACACCGAGCCTGGGAGCAGAACCACTGGGACGGCCGCTGTCTCTGCTCAGACTGAGGATTACCTGCATCGCAGGCTTTCTTCATAAGGGGAAAAGCAGTTAGGTTGGTTTTCCTAGAAATAGCAATCCAGATCAGTACAAAGTAGTTCTGCCTCCTCCCTGTGTATCAGAATGACTCATGTTTCCCTTTGGACACTACATTTAGCTCTTAAAAAAAAAAAAAACAGTGTGGCTCTGCCTTCGTTGCCTTCATGACGCCTTGCAGCGCTTGCTCTCTTTTCACCCACTGCAGTTATTTTCTTTATTCTTCACCTCCTGGGCTTTATTCCCTTCTTCTGGCTCCCGATCTGCAAGGTTCCTCCGGAACAACAATGCTCTCTCCTCCCTCCTTTCTGGTTTCCTGAGGAGCAGTTTTGCCTTGCAGATCCCTTCCTGGAGCTCACAGTGGCTGCAGCTGCTTGGATGTGGAGCTGGCAGCCCCGGGAGCCCTCCTGCCCCAGGGGCTCCTCTTGCTGCCGCTTGCACAGGGTGCCCGTGGAGGAGGCAGAGGGCTCATCACACCAGGGCAGGCTCACTACAGATTTTCCCATGATAGAAATAAGGTTCATAGTGCAGACAGACAGACAGACATCCATATGGCTTCCTACCAGGAGAAAATACCATCAGTCCTCTCTTTTGGCAGCTTCAAAATTCAGCTCAGCCCAGAAAGGGGATTATGTAAGAACTGAGGCACCATATTCTGTAGATAGGCTTCCTAGGAAGCAGCTGAACTTCAGCTCAGTAAGCAGGTTTTAACTCGTGATTATTCTCATCAAACTTTCGTGGAGGCAAGATCCTGAATTAGAATAATGTTAAATTAAAATGAATAAGCGAAAAAGGGTTATAACGGGGCTAGCTCAAACCTTTATTCTAAATCTAAACCTGATAAGTAATCTCTGATGAATGCATGATACGGGTTCTCCTCTGGTCRAGTTGCAGAGAACGTGAGGTGCTAGTTTTTAACAGCCTCCCCAAAGAGAGATTATCAYTGAACATGAAGCAGCTTTTGCTTTTGCTGTAGGGGTCCTCAGTTTACTCCACAGGGTATCGGCACAAATAATAYGTATAAAAAGAACTCCCTAAGATTCTTGCTATCAAAGCTGCATTCGCAGCGACAGCAGCGAAGCATGATCTTTTCTTCCTCATTAGCCTAGAATACCTTCATTTGTTTCCTATTTGCTTTTATGCATCTGCGGTGTCTTCTATATTGAACTGGAAGACACGATAGGAATTGTCCCTTGACCTTCTGCTAAACAGGGAGTCAGAGTCGCCAGCAAGTCCGAGTGGCAGCGTGAAGCCTGATTAAATGTGCTCTAAAGGGACTGCCAGCCGCGGAGCAAGGAGCCCTKACCGAAGCAGAAGCAGCCGCTCGCAAACTCAGTTGCCTTTATTCCAATTATATCAGTCTCCAAATCACAGTCAGTGCTCTACCGCTAAAGATACGAGGAGGATCTTTATGCCTGGAAGGATAATGATGTTTAATCAGGGCTCTGCTGGAATTTTTCTGTGTGTTTCTCTGCGCCTTGTCTGTATGAAACTGCTCTCTGGAGAGGGTTGATCCACGATGGCTGTCCCTGCAAAGGGACGTYTTCCTTTCAACTGCCCAGATGACCTGCTCCATTGCCCTTCCCTCCCAACTCCTCACAGCAGTCCAGCCCACAAAAACACACGTAGAATTACCCAGCACGGAGTAACAAAACAGAAATTTGCAGCCCCTTCTGAGCCTCTGAGAGGTTTCTATTTACCAAGGAGCCTTTCCGATGGTCAGGGTGATTTCCAGGCATCTCCGTGAAGAAGCAGCTTTTCCTGCAGGTATCCTGCAAAATATCCATTTTTCTCCTTTTTATGAGAGTCTGGAATACAGCCTTCTCTCGCTGTTAAACAACATTTAGGATGAAACAGTCTCTGGAGATGCAAGCAATGTTTTTTATAGGGCCAAGAAGGATGGCTAGGAACAACTTTGTGTAATCCCCATCCCGTGTGGTTGTAGGCAGTGCAGCCCGTGATGACCTGGGCTGTTAGATGGCTAATAGAGTTCAATCAAAAGGCAATACAGTGTTGTCTAATTTTCTGCGAACTAAGATAAAATTATTTGATTATGTGTCATTTAGAAACCATAGCTCTTTGGGAAAAAAAAGGGGGGGAGAATATTTCAGGTGTGAAGTATTATACAATAGACTATAATTAGTAACCTATACATTATAATAAGTAAAACAAAAACATACACTTCTGTGCTGACTAGTCTAAGAKAGTTGGCTTAGGTGAAATTAAGCAACAGCTGTAGAAGTCTTGACCAACTTACTGATGCATTAAAATAATGTTTTAGTGACACATTTAAAGGATTTGCAGAGAGCACATGCCTGTAAATTACTAGACTGAAATTAAGGACCTGGATTATGGAATAAAAATTGTACACCTGTCCTATTTGGATGTATTAAGTTATGGAATATAAAGTAAAAGATTGTTAAAGTACAATTTCAAAAATTACAGTGATCTGAATGAATAAATACCTCTCGGAAGCTACAGTATTCCCACTTTCCATTTGTTGTGCACCTGTTGAAGCTGGAGCACCCTGTTGTGTCAAGAGGATGAAGAACCCGAGAGCCTTGGGCCGAGCAAAGTTTGTGCTGCTCAACCCTGGCGCAAGCAGCTCTGTTGTACCAAAATCCCCAGTCCTGCCCCGTAGCAAAGGGCTGCCTTGCCCATGCCAGGAGAAAGAGCCCTGCAGGCACTGGCRCTATCAGAGCCACGCGAATATCTTGAGTGGCTACTGAAACACGAGCCAAGCACAGCACTGTGTACATACACACCCTTGTTCAGCACATCGTTGTACGTACACGTCGGAGTCACCAAATGGCAAGYGGGGAGGCACCGGGCAAGTCAATGAGCACTTGATTCTGCTAAAAGGCTAGGTAAGYAGTGGCTGGCTTGGAGCCCATACCAAAAACAATGTAACAAAAACACAGAAATTCCCAATACTGCTGGTTCTTGCTCCTGTGTACAGCTGATAAGTTTAGCCTATGGAAAGTAGGTAGCTGCACTGCAGAAGTTGAAAAGCTGTATCTGGGCACAAGGAGAGCCAAACAATCCACAAAGACGAGGCAGGGAGGGGTTCCTCAGGACCTGCTAAGTTATTTACCCTTCAAGGCACCCTTTCCCTTTTTTATTTGCATGTGTTTACTTCATGCCCTGCAACCTAGTTTAATGCATGCCCCTGCACTTCATTCTTCAGGGCTGTGCTTCTATCCTAAAATTTTCCAGACTAAATTGGTTGGGTAAATTCATGCCTTACATTCACAGTGCTTGCCAGAATTATGGTAGGATTTAACCGGTCACGATCTTTTTGTCTGTTTGGCAAGTTTTGTCTTCGAGCAGCTTTCTGAGTCTACAGTTAAAGTCAGTGTTGATTTTTAAGACCTCTGGATGTCGTAAGTTGCAAAAATAGGAAAACTCCAAGCATGCATTGAAAATAAGTGGCTACTCCTAGTCTAGCGAGCTTAAAAGGGTGCTGTAGTGAAATGCAAAAATGGAAACTTCCCTAGCTGTGAAAGACGAAAAGTAGTATTTCACTTTCCACATTACTTATTTGGGACTAGTTCTACTGAATAAGCCTTAATAAATATCCCCCAGGATCTCCTGTAGACTCAAATACCAACAACAACAAAATACGATTGAAAGGGATTTTCTGACTAACCAAACAGCTACAAAAAGAAAAAAAAAATGTATCAGATCCCAAAGGAGACTGATGTCATTAACTTCACAGGCACTGCCCTTTGGCAAAGGAAGAATTGTGAACAGAGAAAAAAATATTATTAAGAGTAACGTGCTTTAGATACATAAAAAAAACAATTAGCAATCAGTTTTAACGTAGCCTAAAGTTAAACACAGCAAAACACCAAGGATTCTCCCATTTATATGATCTCAAGTTCATGGCCTGGGGAAAGTGCTGTGTTTAAAAGACAGGAGAGCATTATGTGAATTTTGCAGCAATTATCTAATTACCTTTGATAACATCAGATGCAAACCTTGAAGGAAAAAGCCTAAGAGTTTTCAGGAGAGTAGCAAGACTTGAAGCAAGGAGAAGCAGAAAGAGGAAGGACTCAGACCAGTCTCTATGTGGCTATTCTCGCTGGATATGGAAATGATGGCTCCTAACCTGCAGTTAGCGTTAAAAGTAATATATAGGAAATATGGAAAATCAAAATGTTTGCCAAGAAACATGCACATAAATGATACATATTTAAAGTAAAGACAGTGCTTGGGGCAACAATTTTAAGGGCAACCTGTATGTAAAGAGCATCAGTGAATTTTAAGTACATTAACACAACTAAATGGAGCTGGCAGCTTTATCTCACATTTTTATTTATTTATTTCTAAAGGCAGAGTGTTGCACTACTTCCACACTTCCTGCTCCTCATCTTTTTGAAGAGACCTGAGTGTTACAAGATTCTCCACATGAAATTCTGACTCGATAAAGCAATGTCTCTCCTGCACCCGGGAGGAGAGTGGCCAGGCTCTCCTTGCCTCCGCATTCCCTCCTTTCTTGGTAGGAAGTGCAGATCCTCCAAGGTCATGCAGGAGCCTTTCCTAGTGTGGATTTCTGGGAGCCAAAGGCTGTATTTAGCCATTGTGAAATAACAGCTAGGCTGGTGGGGGGAAAAGCAGGGAGATAGGGAAGGGTGAGAAGATAAAATTGCAATGTGTTCTGCTGAGAATGCGAATGTTTCTGCTGCTATGAGCTTGTGTGTGTGTCACCAGCAAGGGACTCCAGCTGACTGCTCGGCAGGTCTTGGTCAACCAGCAAGGCAGGGCTATAAAAATGCCTGGGAACTGCATGACCGTTTGCTGGCTCCAATTTATCCCCTCCGAATTGCACCCTGCCATCGCAGGTGATCTAACCTGCCCTCTGGGGCTGAGGCTCAGGAAGCACCAGGCTGCACGCAGGGACCACCGTACCCGTGTGCCAGCCACGGGGCTAGGATGTGTGATGTGGCCTTTGCCGAGAGAGCAAAGGCAAAACGTGGAGCACTTCCACGGGATATCTCCAGATGTTCATGTTCTTTACATAGCGGAATCATCCTGCTTGCCTGTTACTCCTGACAATTTGGCGTGACAAGTGGAGATTTATGGGGAACATTTTCTCCTTGCTTCATGATAGAGCAGCTCAGCTCATTAAGCCCAAACCAGCAGCAGCTGAAGGAAAGATTCCCCCTTTCCTGTAGGTAAGGGTGAGACTTTGCTCCCTGCAAGAAGTCTTCCTTCTTCCTGAGCTTTTCATCTGACCATATATTGAGATGCTCCACAGCTAAATCACACTTAAAAGAGGGGAGCTTCTCCACTTTTCTGGGCAGGAATGTTGAAAAGTATGTGAAGAAATTAGAGGAAAGCCTAGTTCTGACTGAGGCTTGTGATGTTTGCAGCTCCCCGGGGAGAGCTTCCACTAAGGTACATCTAGCGTAATGTTTTTTCTCTTAAAAGCATGTGTTGAAGCAATGGGAACTAAACATTTCTCTTATTTGTCTCCCATAATATTCCTGGTATTGGAGCACAGTGCTTAGTATATGCAAATATTGTAGCCTGCTTAAGAAATGCATAAGCATTATACTGGTACAATACAGAAAACCATTTGCATTTCAGAAGATGAAATAATATATTACAAAACACTCTACCCAAAAGAGCGACAATTTATAGATGACTTAATATCACTTTAAGGCTATCTATGGCTGTATGCATATTTGAAGTTTACAGCTTGATTTTTAACTGAGCTTTTTGTGTATGTGTTATTATTTTGGTTTTTAACAATATTACTACGTTTTGACTAAAACTTTAAATTTTATTCTTTCCRAAGCAGTAGTGATCTAGATCTGAGTTTTTTAGCATATGTCCTGTGGAAGCAGATTTAATTTCTTTTTTTCTGGATTATTTTTGAAATAGATCATAGGTTTGATTCACCTCCCTGGTAAGGGCTAACAGTAGAGATCCCTAAGCATTCTGGTTTTAAGCAAGGCTTTTTAAGCTTAACCCAAAACTGAGAAACCTCCCAATGCCTTTTTTCCCTGCCTGCATTTTTCCGGAGAGCTGACGATCACAGGCAGGTGAYGCCAGTGTGAGAAAGCGAGTGGATGTGCAAAGGGCTGGAGCGAGTCCCGTTAATCAGCAGACGTGGGGCAAGGTCCGGAGGCGTCCGCTGGAGCTGCCTGTGCTGCACAAGGAGAGCGACTTTTCCTAAGGGAATTTGTACCACCAGGGCTAGAGTGCATTTGCTCCCAGGGCTGTATTGCGGTGAGCTCTGCAGACTTCTCTCAAAGCTTTATTAATTGTGGTAGCAACAGCTGTATGCAAGGACTAACTATCAGCTTCCTTGCGTGGAGGCTTTCCCCTAAGCGAGGCCAAAGCCTGGAGCAGGCTCTTGGGCTCTGCAGCACGGACACCTTGCGAGGCTGGCTGCGAGCTGCAGCTGCTCGCGCGCTGGGGACGAGGAGGCAGCCATTTCCTAATAAAATATAATTGAGGAGGGGAATACCTGCCCAGGCCTGGCTTCCATCCAAGGAGATGGAGCTTGGAGAGAAAGCGAATAGGAAAGAACAGGAAATCGTTGTGCTGCTTAATGTTACACACACAAAAGCGTGCCTGAGCTGYTTGCTTTGCAGAAACAAAAGAAGGCGCCTGTGCCTGAGCAGCCGAGCTGCTGCGAGCCGCACTGCTTGCGCAGCCAATTTTCCTGTTACCAAAAGGAGGTGTAAGTAATTAGCTTTTTCCGCCCTCTCTATAATGAAGCAAAAGCCACTGAATTCACTGGTATCCCATTAATAACCTATTGTTGCACACAAGCGTTTGGTTTCCTGCTCCTGAGAGGGGCTTGAAGGGCACAGAGCCCTCCAAAATCCCACAGCGGTTGATTAAAGGCAGCAGAGCGCCTGAAACGGACCTAACCTGGTGAGTTTTAGCTGGCGAGCTGGCAAGGCTTTGGCTTCCTAGGTCTAGCTGGGAGACAGCAGCAGGGCTGGAGCCCAGAACGTTGCTGCTTGGCAGCCTCTGAACAAGCTCCTCTCCCACCTGCCTTTTTCCAACCGAATTTGCCTTGTTAGCTGCTAATTTCGCTAAAGCCAGCAGACGCTATCTTGTAACTGATTTTATTTCATGCAGAGATAACACTGCTTTGGTTAGTTATTTTCTGGCTTAAAATTGATACACCAAGGCAGAACATGAGCCCTGGGGGAAAAAATTGTATCCGCGCTTTTTAATATAAAAAGTGACAATGCGAGTAAAAAATTATAATAACTTAACTCTCCTCTTGAGCTGGGGGATTTTTTCTTTTTTCATGGCATGCAAAACAGCCCTAAGTTGCATCTAAGCTTTTTCCAAAGAGTGGTATCTATTCTTTTGTGGGAAAAAGCTTGCTGCTGCTTTCTCGAGAGCAAGGCAATGGGCATGCATTATGCACAGGGCAYCTGATACCTGAACAAGAGCTAATAGGACCCGAGGAATTTCCAGCAGCGTGCGTGGTGCTCTGCCTCCTCCTGCGGCCTGCAGGAGATGCAGGACGCAGCATCTTCACCCAGAAGATACAAGCATCGGAAGAGCTGTGAATTTGAGCCCAAACATTTGTTCTTTTTAACTCTGCCTTCTGTGGAGGTGCTCGCGCCGGTGAATAGCACTCTGGCCTCCCGCTTCCCGGCTCCYGAGCTTTTCCCTGACTGAGTGCCAAGTGCCACATGGGAAGCCCTGTGGCCCCATGATGCAGAGTGCTGATCTGCAGGAAAATTTGCAGATTAAAAACAAACACGAAAATCCTGTGTATATGCCTTTATAAGGGATCAGGTATAATCCTTTTCACAAAAGGTATATAAATGTAAGGCCTGAATAAATGTCTCATTGTATATGCTGTTTAACTGAGTAGAAGTACAATCATATGCCCGTGTCTGATCCAGCTCAAATTATATTCCTGTGTGCTGGGAGGGCATGTAACCAGTGTGAACAGTTGTGGCCTCACTTTCCACCATGGTCTCTTTGGGTTTTTAAATATTTTTATTTAGGGTAAAGGAGCAATAGAAGRAGAAAAGTGTTTTTGCTTTCCCGTATTTTGAAAGAAGCCAGACCCTTTTAATGAAAGATCAAACTGAAATGCCTGTCAACAAGGCAAAAGGTAGCACCTTATATGCCCTGAGAAACCCCTGTTTGGACACTGGGTAAATTGAGTTCCCTGTTTTCCCTCAGCCTATAAACAGGGACCTGGGTTAGGAGTTAACCCTGGGGACCTCTTGTAGTCCAAACAGRTTCGAGCATGTGCAGATAAATTACATGAGAGACAACAACAGAAATATTTTCTTTCAACCAGATAACTCAAACCTTGCACCAGCAAAGTTCCTGAATACATCCTGCAGAAAGCAAATGAGCTGCTATGATATTTGTACATCACTATTGACAGCATGAGATTTTGGAGTACCAAGCAAATAATAGTGTAGTCTAGGAACAGACCAACAATTGAGACAAGCATTTAAGYCCTTCTTATTTAACTGTGGCTGTTTCTGTTTATTGCCACGTCCAGGTCTGAAGAAGGCAAATACATACCCAATTTATCAGTACAAAAGCTCCAAGAAGAGTTAAGGTCAGACTAACCAAACAGACCAAGGAGCATTTGGAGGAAGACAGCGACGACACCTCTGAGACCGAATGCCAAAGTTTGTACAGAGTAGAAACTGGCAGTGAAGCTCAGCTGAATGGGTAGCTATGTTTTGAAGCCTGCAACTGCAAGATCTAATAGGTATATCACGCATATGTATGGGAAAGCAAGTTATTTGGAGTGGTTGTCTGCTTCAGTCACACAGCTAGTGTGGACCCCACAAGTTATTCGGTGCAGAAGAGTTGGAACAAGATGTTTCTCCAACACAAGGAAAGGGGGAGCAAAGGCTATGGAGAACAGCTTCCTTGCATGCAGCAGGAGCCTAGGGATTTCCTTGCTCTCARCTGGCACCTTTTCACCCACGGCCCAGCCTTATCCTCGCTCCAGCCTTCTTGMAGCACCCAGAGCTCCTGTGCCATCTCTGTTGTTCCTTGGATCAGTTCTGACGCTCCTCTGCTTCTCAAACACATCCAGCAAAGCTTTGGATTTCTGAATGACTTCACCTGGTTTTGTTTTGGAGCTCACCACAGTTGAAGGAAACGGAATAACTTTCTTGGTAAACATGACATTTTAGGGAGGCAGGAGCACAGCATCCCTGGTGCTCAGACGTTTTATGAGGGAACGTCTGCTAGAGATGATCCCAGCTGTGGCCTGGGCATGGTTCAAAACATAGCTTTACGCAGCACCTTGTCTGCATAAGAAGAGCAATCCAAGAGCAAAGGCAGATGTGCCGTGAGGAAAGGAATAGCACCAGGAAGGCCTCATGCAGCTGTCAGTAGTCTGAAGTCTATTTTGAGTTCTGCAGACTCCCTCCAAAAGGTTTCTTTATTACCATAAAGCAGAGGCAAAGTGAGTAAGCTGTAAAACTTTATTGCTAGTGAACAAATTACTTATTCAACGTTCTATATCAAAGGAAATTAAAGCGCAAATAAATACCATCATAGTACACATTGATTTTTCTTTTAAAATATGTTGCTTTTATTGGCAAATGGGAGACAGAAATCTTTTTTTTCCCAACTACTTTAGAAAAACGAAGAAATAAAGTAGGAAGAAAAAAAAAAAAAGAGCTTAATCCCCTAAGATTGAAAGATATAAAAACATCCTACTTCATCGTTGAAGTTTTCCTTCCCTCAATTCTTGGATGCAAATGAAGGATATCAGTCTCCTGACACAAGAGGGATCAAGCACAGTCTGTTTCTTTTCTCCATTAGTTAAATGGCGATTTCCTGCTCACATCTTGCCAGCTATAAGGTGTGCACTGATGGGGTGCACCGCCACGGCCATGTGCAATGGTCCCATGGGATAAGAAACACCACCAGTAAGAAGTAGGTGGCAGAAACAGGGGGTGAATAAGGGAGAAAGAACCTCATTTGGCTGCCAACGGGTCACAAAAATTAATATCTGGGTGCCTTGGCACCAAAGGTTAAGCTTGTACTTTATAGCAGGCTTGTTCATTGGGATTTGTCTGTAAACTGTAGCCTCGCTGTCTCTGAAGGAGCTCGCTGGGAATGCAGGTGTTTAGTGGAGCTGGCCCATTTCGTTGTTAACCATGGGCAACGTGTTGAGGAGAAGCGGTGGTTCCACCATTGCTTTGAAGTCAACTTTGTCATGGTCTTCATTTTATTTGGGTTTCAACAGTTCTAAAATGTTTGCTGGTTCATTCTCTGTCTCACTGGGTTTGGTAAATTGATAATCTGCAAAGACCAGATTCTTTGCTTAATGTGGGCTGCTGTTGAAACAGGTTGATGCTTTTCTAGGAGTGCATTTTATACGATCCTTTTTACCAAAACAAACAAACAAACAAAAAAAAAATATTCAAAGTAGAATTTCAGACATGCCCTGTAGTGTTTAATGTTTCAAGTTGTTTGTTACTGAGCTAGTGTACATGAGAGCTGCCCATGAGGCAGAAACTTGGCTTCTGAACACAAGGTGGTGAATGCAGGGAGCAGTGCAATAATACACTTTATTTGGGTGCCGAACGCCTCGATGTRGGCTTTGATTAGCTCTGAAAAAATCTCAGAAAGAGCAAAATGTGCTTTAGGTGTGCYGCGAGGGCGAGCAGGAGGAGGAAGGCCTGCTCCCCGGCCCACGTCATGGCTGCCGCTGTTGGCGCACAGGCAGGCGGCGCTGCGCAGCGCCCAGCCGGAGCACAGGCCGGTACTCAAAATTGTGAAAAATTATCCATCACGGGGTGTGATGGATAACAGCCGTGCAGCTCACCGGCAGCACGGCCGTGCTGGAGCGGAGAAGCCAATGGAGCTGCCCAAACCGAGCCCCAGCAGCGCGGCGCCGCACGTGCCGCGAGCGTCGGCGCAGACTCGCTGCTCGTGAGCTCTGAAATCCTGGGTGTTCGCCGGCCGAGGCGGGTCGGACAGCCCCCCAGAGCACCTCAGCCCCCGCTCAGCAGGACGTGCCCTGCGGTAAAAGGTTTTCCTGGAAGGAAGCACGTTCCCAAGCGCCTCCGCACAACACGTAGCTCGGAGGGGAAACGCCTGGCAGCCCCGCTGAGGACACGCTCCGAGCGGGGTGTTTACAAGAGCATGCCACAAAGCAGCCGTTTTTTTAAAAAATCTCTTAACTCTTAAAAAAGAAAGAGTAAATCTTCAAAGCGGCGCAAGGGAGTCATGCACACAAATCTCATTATTCTGAAAGCCGCTTAGAAACCCTAGCCCTCCAAGTCAACATACCACAGTGCGTTCAGAAGTACAGTTTCAAAGAGCTACAAATGCTCCTAACAATTAGCTAATTTAAAAAAAAATGAAGAAGAAAAAWATAAGATTTAAAAGGATTTAAAAGGGAAGAATTACTGCGGGGTTATATGTTAAGAAGGAGGTAATTGAAAGGRATTCAGGGGGGTACAGTAGGAAGTGGATGTGGTTAAGGCATTTGCCGGATTAGTTGAAGAAAAGTCTGGTAAAACTGGAAGTAAAAAGCCAAATCCTGGGACAGATGAATACAGTTTCTTTGATGTATTCAGAACTGCATAATTTATACATATTCCGCATCTGGCCTGTGGTTCTCAGGAATGATTGGATAAAAGTTGTGATGAAAGCTAATTAAAATGTAACGAGAAAAGAAAAAAAACCCRAATATTGTGTATAGTGTTCAATGCATAGAAGTTACTCATTTTCAGAGATGAAATTCCAGCTCAGTGGTACTGAACAGGTATTTTCAGCCTAAGGGGTCTTGGAATTAAGCAACTTAACAGCAATAGAAGCCAYAAGTGCTTTGCAGAGAAAGCTGGCTTACTGGATGCAAAAATTGTAGCAAGACGTGCGAGTCCTGTAGAGACGGATGGTGGGTTTGAAACTCATATTCAAATGTGTCTTCAAGGAAACAGGCTGATATCCTGATGCTAAAATGGGGTCAGGTGAGGAGATGGGAGGCAGTGAGGAAAGTGCGGAAGGCCCCACCGGCTCCAGCACCTTCTGAAGCTGCTGCTGGTTTCTGGAGCTATGGAAAGCTGTGCAAAAGGGGATGAGCAGCARGATAGGCTCTATTTTCCCTGCTTCAGTGACCGGTGCCACATTCAGTGACCAGCAGTGCTGGGGAGAGCGGAGAAGCCCTCAGGGCTTCATGGTCACAGGAGTAAGCGCAGTTGGCAGGACACAGAAAGTAATGTACTGAGTTCAAAACATGACGCCACAGGAGAATGAATAAATTCAGCTGTTTTGCTAAGTGATTTTGGGCATGCTCATTTATATAATGCTATTTTTGGCTATGTAACTCTGTCTGTTGGTGGGATAGTACAGTGCTACCKGCCAGGGATTACGGGCAATGAAACAGCAGATCATTATTGTATTAAACCAAACCAAAAAGTAGCTTCTCCCACCTCGATACAAAGCTCATGGAGAAGATCAGCAGCAGCTTGAAGGCTCAGATTCAGCTCTGTCATCAGATGGGTGGCTTCATATGCTTCATGTGCATTGGCAACCTTGCCAGCTTGGTATCTGYCACTTATTTGGAGCACAGGTGTGGGGGTCCTTTAATATCAGGACTGCTACAATAAAGGTATGGAGATGTATGATGCCAAAATCTTTTAAAAGCTCTGGATTTTACCTCTGCAAACTACTTAGTCTGCATAAGCAGTATAGACTTTATTGCTCCTTCTCTTCACAGCATGGTGTAGGGAATAACCATTTGCCATCATAATGAAAACTATTGTAGATACCTGAAAGGAGAGAATTGTTTAATTATGTCCAAATAATTGACCAGGAAACTGAAAGGGAGATGGAAACTCCTGATATCAGTGTTGGAGCCTGATGAGGAACTTAAATTGTGTAAAACAATTATTTTCTGAGCAAGCAAAAGGAATAACAGAGTAATAAAAGAGTGGGAGTAGGAGAGGAAGCACGTGGTGGAAGCGCTGCATGACCACAGAGGACACCGTTATCAGATGAAGCAATTTCTGGGAGGCACACAATGAAATATTTTAATATTTCAAGTTGTGCAGCAACTCCTAAGACAAATGCTAAAGTTTATATGAAGGCAATTGCATACATTTTGCATACTGTAAAGACTTTGTCTTTCAGAGGTCACAAGTTACTGATTTAGGCTCACATGCCTAAATTAATGGCACATCTGTGTTAGGATTGTATAGCAGTAATTACAGGTTTAATTAAATTCTGTAGGTACCATAGTGAAAACAATGCCACAGACTCAGGAACCTATAGTTTTYTTAGTCACCTGTTATGTTTTTCGAAAAACAAATTTGAGTTATTTTGCTGTGTACAGACTGAACAGTAGTAAGGGCAGCTTTCACTGATAACCGCTGGRTGCTGCTGGATTTGAGAGGCCGATCAGACAACGCAGGGAGAAATTAAGACATTAATTCATGTGATGGGAGGCCCAGGGTGAGGCCCAGGATCGCAGCAGGGGCCCTTGGAGGAGCGCTGTGAACCGTAACCAGTCACACTCCCTCGGAAGATCATTAATATCCCATCATCAGCTCCTGTACCTTTTTGCCTGGCAAAAAAATCACATTATTATGTGGCTTATGTATCTACGGGGTCATCCTAAAACAGTAGGTTCAGGCCACTGGGGGGGCACTTGGCACTTCCACAGCCTTTGCTGTGAAATGTGATACATCCATTTGCTGCAGGTAAATTCGTCCTACATCTAAGAAAATGTGCTCTCGTGTTTTTTAATGACGTGAGCTAAAACATAAGATGACTTGTTAAATATAGTGTGTGGAGTGTGTGGATGTGGAGCATGTTAATGCAGGTATCAGCTGACCCACCAGCACATGTTTGAAGGGCAGACAAATACTCACTCGGACAATCATGATTGGCACTGATTAGACGCTTTCAAAAAAATAGGAAAAAAATCTCAATATGGATTATTTTTATGTGTATGTTTTTTCCATGTGGTGGAGAAAAACAAGTATGTCAAAATCTGCATTTTATTTACATCCGTAATATTATGTCATTCTGAAGATATGTGTAGAAGTGGATCAGCATGTGGATTTTGACAGCAGCATTGTATAAAATACAATAAAAATATTATTGTTGCTTAAAGAAGGAAGACTGTGAGGACCTAATTCAAAAAGAACTCAGGGTGGAGTTAGAAAAGAAACATACCTCACCCATTACAAAAATGCCTGTGCTGTTGTTTTTGGCCTGTATTTTAAGGGTATAGTGATTGATATCCAATAACAGGCGTTTCTTCTTCTGCAATTATGAARGCATCTTTTCTTTTAGTAATTCTTCATATATATAAAAAAGTAAATAAATAAAAAATAAAAACCCGACCTGCCTGTGTTAAACATTAGATGTGTTTATAGAGCATTGATTTAGAAAGTCACAACACGCTGTCCTCGGGGTGCGACCTAAATATAGATGTGCTGGGTGGGGAGGTGTTGCTGCTGAAGACAGCACCTCACATAATTGCTTATAAATTATGCATTGCTAATTAATGCCTATTTTTAGCAGGGAGATTTTACGGCCAGATAGCCAGGATGTGGGAATGGCGCGTGCTTAGCTCAGTCGGTGAGCAGGGTTATTTTTCACTTAGCAGCCTTGGCGCATCCCCCACCGCACACTGACAGCCCGTCTTGATTTAAGCACCTCGCTAAGCTGACTAGCATATTTCCAAAGCGCTTACGTAATTCCAAGAATGAGGAGGGAGGACTCGGGAGCACAACTCATGTGCACAAGCACAGCCCGGCCTCTCAGTTGCTCCTGATCCGCAGGGGGTTTTGTGGTGACGTTTTGACTTCTTTCGTCATTTTACTTTGCAAATCTCGTGGATCTTCTGGTCYTAGTGGGTTAAACACCCTGTATACGCATTTGGCCTAGAAAGAGGGAAAAAATAACAGGATCAAATTTAGAATTGAGAAGGCCGTAATTTATAGATTTTTTTAAATCTATCCTATGCACAATTGGTGTGATATCTTGGCTCTCCTAAAATCATCAATGGAAGATATTTACCCTAGTTAAATTCTTCAGATCCTAAGGCTCTGTAAATGGTTGCATAAGCACCACATAAGCTAAAAAGCTCCTTCAKTTGCCTTCAGCGAAGGGGAAACTCCTCACCTGTGGTAAAAACAGAACTACTAGGTTGTTACCAGGTTTTTGTAGGTGAAGCTGCGGGGAGTCATCCCACAGGGATGGAGTATCTGGGAAGGGTCAACTTCCGTATGTCTTCAACTTTGTCCCACAGACCAGCTCAATTAATTACACTGATGCTGTGTGTGCTTTTAGATATATCCCAATGAGCCAGAGTTGTTGATAGAAAATAAGGAATAGGATCGACTTTAACCTGAATTTTATAAGAGCAGTTTTCATTACTCAGAGGGTCAATGAATGGGAATAAGAATAAATCATCAATTRTTACAATCTTATGTAAAATAACGCTAAATTCAGCAACCCTGCTCTACATGAGCACTCTTTTTGAGTTGCAACTRGTTGTGTAAACTCAATGTGTTTAAAGAGCAGAACTCTTAAGTAACAGGGAGGAAAAGATTCATTGAGTTCCAGCTAAGTCCTAAACTCTTTGGTCGAACAAGTCAAAGCAAAGACAACGTTAAAATGTAACTACAAATGACAGATCTGCTTCTAAGTATTTGCATGCACCTGAGAATTTTAGGAATTTTTTGTCTTTGATGGACTACTTGTACTAATAGTTTAAATCATTGCAGTTATATGTTAAGAAAAAAAATGGATTGTATAGCAGCAAATCAAAAGATCTGATAATCCTTTTTTTTCCCCAAAAAAAAAAAAAAAACAGATACAGTCCTGTCATTGTCACTGTTATTTGTCATAGGTGACTAAGGAGTAGTGGATTTAAGCTTGCCCAGAGGGTGGCTTCATTACCATTCTCCACCTTTGTTTCAAAGTCTGAGAAAAGCCTAGGGATTTTTCCACGTGAGGTTTTTAGCTCTAGCCCTCAGTTCTGGGAAAAGGCCTGAACACATACTTTAGAAAGAGATGAACTGAGGCAAACATGCATGCGTAGATGTAGCTGCATCRGTACCTTAGCTAAGACTGTAGCAGCTGGAAATTGTTTAATTCCTATTAGCTGAGAATATCTTTATGTAGCTTTGGAACTGATAAAAAGGGGAYAATTCTACAAGATTATGCATGTTCATACCCTACCAAAAATCTTATAAAATGTGTTTCATTAGGCTTGCATTTAGTAGAAGTCTTGAATGCAAAGAGTGCTACAACAGCTGCTACTGTCTGCATTTTCAAAAAATATGCCTTTTATAACAAAATAATTTCACTGAATTACTAATCAATGCAATTCGATATCAGGTTATACATAATAGAAAAAAAAATCTTTAGGAATCTCTCTCGTCAAATAGCAACTCAGTAAGAACGGTGGCTACGCAGCCCCTAGCATTGGTTCTCAACCACTTGTAATAGCAAATTTAGTTAATAAAATCTGCAAAGAAGCAGTACAGCTGGGAGCTGTCTATCAATGTTTTTATGATTAATCGCTACTAAGACTCTCAAACTCCAATAGCAGATTTGCAATGGAAGCACAGAGCTCTGTATTGCAAAGGTTGCAATCTCCCAGCTTTGAACCTCCCTTCACTTTTCCACAGTAGGCAGCTCTCAACAGGCCGCATCGAGAACCCCAGTCGGAAATCCATAGTCTACTTACCTTATCCCTGTGCTGTCATCCAGTTTTTATTACTTCAGGGCTAGCTTCTAAACTAAGTTGCTAATCTACTGGGGTAGAGCTTTAAAGCAATGCGTAATATTAGAATATTTGCAGTATTTCCACTTGGTTATGCTCTGTTTAATTTCCAACAATGTAATGGAATATATAAGAAAAAAATCAAACTGTTAYTGGAGATCTATAGCCAATATAGCAGCAATGATACTAAACTAATAGAATTTAAGCTTTAGATACTTTTTAGACTATCAACAGTCTGATAATACTTAAATCTGGCTCAAAATGTAGGTGAGAGTTGCTAAGAAGATGTCATTTATAATATATACATTGCTTTTGCTTTTAAAATGGCTAATTCATGCCTAGAATCGTTCCAGCTCTCTCCTGATTTAAATGAAATGCCARCAAAGAGACCGTCCAATCTCCCAGCTTAATGAGATCTACCTCTTTGAAGGTCTGTCAGTGATCCTCATAATGTGGAATTTTCTGAGGACTTGCAAATCCCGAAAACATTAAATTTCTTTGGAAGCAGTAGTAATAATACGACATCATTCACATATACCGAGTCATTAGCAACACTGCACGGCAGAGAGAGCACCTGGAAGAAGTGAAAGGGTTTTGCGTGCGCCAGGAGAAYAGAGAGCAGCACAAAATCACGAGGTCACTGCTGTGGGGTGGCAAAACCAGCGGTGACACTGCAGGAAACTAAGTGGACATGACAGGAGAGCGGGGGCTATATTTAATGACAGGAACATCATAACACGCCCTTCATAAAAGTGACAGAAAAAGCACAAGAGGCGCGCCRCGCTCTGCCCAGAGCATCCCTTCAAATGCGAACTACACTTCGGGTTGGACGTGCGCTGCTGAACCTCTGCCTTGAAAAAGGGCATACAGGAATAAATAGCAAGAASGTCACCAAAGACTACAAAAAAGAAAAAGAAAAAAAAGAAAACAATAAGGATGAAGCCTGAGTGCAAGAGGCAGAAGCGTGTATTAGGTGTTACTGAGAGTTACTTTTTTCAATAAAGTACATTTAAAGCATTTACAGGAACTAAGAACTTAAAAACCTACAGTTCAGTTCCTTCTTATCAACCCTTAAGTTCAATATATGTAAATCTTAAATCCTTAAAGATATGTATCTTCATCTGCAACACCATCTAGGCCAAACTGTCTTTCCGAATGATTCCAGGTGCAAAAGCCTCATTAACCCTGTGTTTCCGCAAAGCTCTYGATACCTGTGACAGTGTCACACGTACATCTGGCTGCCCCTCTCCAAACGTGCTCTCCTTTCCTGAGTTCTTGAATCTAAGCAAGCAAAAAAACTCATGTTGCCCGGAAAAGCCCTTGGATTTCGGCAGGAGCAGCACTAATAACCTGCAGCAGCGCAAATGCTCCGTGCAAATATTCCATAAGTTTCTTGTCCAGTAAGTTTCCRTAAGGTTCTTTGCCTCAGATCCAAGCTAGCAATATATAAATTTGTTGGGTTTGTTCACAGACGGCAAGAAATGCCAAGAGCTGGCTGAGCAGAGCGCAGGGCTACCATAATGTTGTATGTTGTTGGGAGATTTCCATTTGGACAGGTTATAGAGAAGCTTGGGATCCTGTGAGGGAACCAGCTTTAAGGGATATACCATTATGCCAATACATGTATTGTGGTAACTGAGAATATATTATTCATAGGAATAATATACCAGTACCCTTTACAAGGTGTGATAAAATGAAAAAAACAGATAATCTGCCCACTTGTATTCAGGGTATGCATCTTAGAAAAGCAAGCTATTGTCTATTTGGCATTTTCCAGCACTATTTTTTAACTGCTGCTATTAAAGCATGACTAGATTTGCTGTTACATGCAAAATGGAAAATATGTCATATAATGAAACAATGCCCTAGCTGAAATGTTAGGKATTAATTCAAGAAAATTCTAAGAAAAGTGAAGTCTTTTGAGGTCTGCAATCCACTGCTAATTTCAAAGGAGCATGAGGAAGAGGGGAGGAATGAGGACAGGAAGAGGAAAGTTAATTAAAAAAAAAAAAAAAAAAGAGTTTTGTGCTCATTGAGCTCAGAATGGGAAGTTGGTCTCCGAGTTGCAGACTTTACAAAGCAGAACTATGGACTATCTGAAAAAAATAATGCAGAATAATGCAAAATGGGGTGGTTCATGTGCGGTGAATCCTTTGCAGCAGCYTGTGGTGCAAAGTTGTGGCACTTTGCACTGGGCCGTTTTTGTTCCCAARCTTATAGGAACTTGCTTCCCAGAGGGAGGGCATTCACGGGCATCTGGGGCTGACCTTGCCCACTACCCTGGGTGCCTATTCAGGAGAGCAGCGAGGACGAACATCCAGACGCCCACCTGCCTCCAACGCGAGCAGCTCCACAAGGCTTCGCCATTGCCCRTGACCCTGCTCCAGGCACCATCCCCCAAATCCGTGGCAATCAGGCAACTGAATGGCTTAGGGGATTGGTAATCGGATACCTCACCTCCCGGTCACCGCAGGTCACCGGTTCAAGAGCAGCGGTGCTTTGTAATTACTTAAATACCATCTGATATTCATTTGGAGACATGTGCGGGCGCGAACGCAGGGTCCCAGTGCAGCAAGCAGTGGGCATGTCCGCACACGGTGGAAAACATTTTGACAGTTGCCCGTCTGTCAGCGGCGTTTGAGTGACAGAATATCAGTCTGGCAGAAGTTGATTAATTCACTAATAACACTCAGAATTGTGTCTTGTTTTGGTGACGTCTGGGGAGTTAAGGCACTATGGTTTATACAGTGTTTTGCAATTAAGAGAAGGAGAGGGAAAGTTTCCAGTTTAGTTCTTTTTTTTTCTGCAGGCCGTAAAACACATTAGAAAACTGTTTTTGAATGTCATTGGCACCAAACCAAAGCCCACTTAATTTTTTTTTCCTTAGCCAGTATGAATGCAGTGAGAGTGAAAATATGTTCGGCACATATTTTTAGACACTTTACTGCGTAGGAGAAACCAAGAGTTTCAGTTTGAAACCTCAGCCAGTCCCTAATGAGGATAAATACCTCCACTAGGACAGAAGCGTAAGCAAATGGGGAAAAAAGAATTGCTTCCAAGGTCAATACTAGTCTCTTGCTTCTGGAGCAAGCCTGTGTGACCCGGGAAGAGGTGGGCAATGCTGGAGCACAAGGCCAGGACAAGCGTGTCCTTGGTGGCACCTCCGGGGCCACATTCCCTGCCWGCCCGTGCTGCCTCCCGGCAGGCACCACCTTCTCGGCCACCCTTTTTGGGGGAAAGGCAGGTTTTWGAGCTGCGGGGAGGCAGGAAGCTTGCTGAGGTCTGCTCGGGGCCAGCAGCCAGGCCGGCCTGTGCCCAGGTGTGCCGGCRGCAAAGGTCGCCTCGTCCGCGGCCCTTCCCAGCCCCATCCCGCCCATCCCGCGGTGCAATATCCTGTGCTATTTCCGAGCTGCCAKCCCGGCCACGTTCACCTTTGGCATCGCCGGGGCTGAGAGCGTAGAGGGGAAAGGACTGWCAAGGTCCGAGCGAGCAGGTGCCCCGGCCCGGGAAGGCGAGATGCCGGCACAGGAGGTGCTGGCTTTGCGTGGATGCCTTGTGGGGTGTTCACAGGATATTTTATTATTTCTGGAGTCAGTCAAATGAAGACACAGGCTTTCAGTGCAGAACACTAGTAACAAAACGCACGCGAAGCAAAGACAACCCCCCCGCAGCCTCCCACCAAACCTGTACCCTGGGGAAGGCGGCAGCCCAAGCCCTGCGGGGCGTTGGACCCCACGCAGGCCGCCGCACGCCCTCGCCGCCGCCACGAAAACACCGTTTTCCCCCCAAATCGCGCCGCGGGGCAGCGGGGGCGGCTCTGGGGGCGGCCATGGCGGCGGGGGGGGGGTCCCGGCCATGGCGGGGGCGCC
>NW_020455821.1:1477727-1546300 GCF_003342845.1 Nothoprocta perdicaria
GGGCCCGGATCTCCGCTGCCCGCCGCCGCGGGGCCGCGTGCCGGGTGCGTGGGCAGCGCTGCGGGACGCGGGGCCCTGCGCGGCGGGAGCCCCGCACTGTGCGGCCGGAGGAAGCGCCTTCCTGGCCGCAGCCCACAGGATCTCGAGGCTGCTGGAAGTGGCGCTGGTCCAGGTTAAAATAATCCTAAGGGAAGGGGAAATCGTGGCATTCCATGGGCAGGATGGGAGCAGCGCCCAGCTCTGGCGCGGGTCTGTGGCGGTGCCTCCCTCTCCCTGTCAGGTGCATGAGCCGGGAAGCTCTGCATCCCGCAGACCCAGAGCGGCTCCGGCTCCTTCAGGAGACACTCTGGCCTCTGGAGCCGCTTCCTGCCCAGGCTTGGGGTCGCTCCATGGCCGGAGCAGCCCCTCCGGGACCCGCGGTTGGGAAGCGCTGGTGTTCCCAGCACCTGGGCACGAGGTGGCCCCTTGCACGTGCCGAAAGTTCCCTGGGAGCTTGGTTTGCTTTGCTGCTTTATTTTCCCTCCCGAGAAGTGCCAAAAGAAAAACATTTGGCATCCAAAACAGCGTAATGTTTTTTTTCCACACTTAGGCAGAATGACAGGCCCAGAAGCCTCTGTGCTCCGAAGAAAACCGAGTTATTAAGGGGACGTTGCTGTGCAGCACGGTGCCCATGGCTAGACAGCAGCCCTGGGAACGCGAGGGCAGTGGGAAGAGTCGCAGGCCCGTGGTGTGTGTTTGCTGTAACCCTTTAATTCATTAAGTGCCCTAATGAATCCCGCTGCCCTTCCTCGCCAGCCCCGAGGTTGTCGTGCTGGTACTTGGGGGTTGAGACCTTACGTTGGCATCCATTCGTGTCCGAGTCCTGATGTGGAAGCCACGGCAGCGGGTGCGTGCGGCTGTAAGCGGGTCGGAAGGCTGTTGTTAAAGGTCTGGTATGGAAGTGTTATGTCCTTATTACCTGTGTCTTGACGGGAAGTGGAAATCTCCATGACAGCCGCTTAAAGAAAGGAGTCCGTCTTTATTAGGACCAAGTATAATACACGTATATATGTATATGCTTAAATGTAAGTAAAGACAGTTGGAGATGAGGTCTAAGCAGAATATACGTGTCACTAACCAGACCAGCTGTTTACATGTCAATGAGAACTATGCAAGAGTAAAAAACACCCTTTTCCCTGGGAAAGGGGTACTGTTAATCCCAAAACCTTGTTTGGTTCGGAGTGTTTGGCTCTCAGGCGCTTTGGGGTGACGAGTACGAGCTGCGAGGCAGCGTGTGGCAGCGAGCACCCTGTTCCCGGCGCCTTCCTGGGGGGCTGGTGTCCTCCGGGAGTGCCTGGGGGCTCCCTGCGGCGATGCCAGATCCCTGTGAGCACCTCCGGCAGGCTGCGTCCCTGGGAACGCTCCGTGCAGCACCCGGAGACGGATCCGGGGTCATAAGGTCGTGTGTCAATACAGCCTCTCCGTGCTGTAGCTGGGAGCTGAATAGCGACAGATACACCAATCTCTGGTGTATTTGCAGTGCTGCTGAAAAGTTCTGTAAGGAGGCAGGATAATTCTGCTTCCTGTGCAGCGTCCTCCTTCCTACTCTGCAGAAAGATGCAGTCGAAAATGCAAAATTCTTTTGAGGTAGCGACTTAAAGTAGAATTGAACTTTTTATGGCGAGCCGTCAGCAGCGCGCTTGCCCTTTCTGCACCGTAACCCTGGCGCGGCCGAGAGGAGAATCTTAATAACACCCCAGAGCTGGAGCAACAGAGGGGTTTATTTTATTTTATTTTTAATCTTGAGGAGCTTAAATCTTTCCCTGCTCGCAGCAGCCAACATGAATGGGATGGAGATGATGATGGTAGTGGAGAGCTGTTGCAGTGCTGTTGGAGCTGCGCTTTTAAAGGGAGGTGCATTCTCTCTTCAGATAGTGTATTGAATGTCTGCTGCTGCATCTTAAAAGATTTCAGAGATCTCTTTTGGAGAAGCCAAATGATTAAGGTATAGAGGGTTTCCAAAGGAAAAGTGAAAGTGGGGGAGTGCTCTTCCAGGAAGGGAACATAAAGGCAGCAGAGCAGTGATAAAGCGAGCTCCAGATAAAGCTGCTGTGTTGCGCTCTGCTAGAAGGCTGCCACACATGCACTCCTTGTTACTGCAGGTACAGCCAGAACTGGGAAACAATATGTTTTTTCCAGGCAACTAGCCTTGCAGAACTCTGTTTCTGCAAAATACCATTTGAGGGGAAAAGTGCTAGCAGGATCCAGTAGAGGTATTCATGCCGTTGCAATAGCAGAAATATCCAAAGAGAATGAGATAATCCTCACTGTGTAAAACTCTTAGCTTCCAGCCTAAAACAAACAGGCTCTTAATGCATTATTTACTGCCTGAGCTGCCTGAGTCTTTAAAAAGCCTGTTTGCCTCTGTGTGAGATAGGACATCCCCTGTCTGACAGCAATGGCAAAGGGGCCCGAGGCCTTCGTGGGGATACAAATGTGTGGTGGTTTTTGTGGGTGCAGCGTGAGGAGTCCTGCGTGGTTGCTGGGGGCTTGTACCCTTCGTGATCAGGGGCCAGTGGCTCCGAGGAGGCTCCGTGGAAGGGCTGGTCGTGAATTAGTGCTCCGGAGTTTTTAATGGAGCGATGTGTAATGGGGCAAGCGGAGGGAGCTTGGGGTCCTGTTTTCCTGAGGCGATTGGCCAGCTCCGTGCCGCAGTGTGCTCGGCTCTCTCCTCTTCCCCTTGGCCGTCCTTTTCCCTAGAGCATGAGGGGAAGGTGGGAGGAATGTCCCTGTGCCCTTTTCCCTGTGGAGGGAAGCAGGAAGGAAGGTCCCGCAGGTGGTGTGGGTCATCCTCTGCAGCTCAGGGAGCTCGTAAAGACTTGATGGATGTGTTAGGCCAGCTGGGCCCAAGCCAGAAATGTGGCGGTGGAGGCTGCAGGAGCCTGGGGATGGCTTCCCTGTTCCCAGCTCTTTTCTCGGGCAGTTGGAAAGGCCGCCTGTGAGCTCGGTGCACGCTCCACAGCCTCCTGTTTGGGAAGCTGTTGCGATAGGGTTGGAGTGTCACCGTGTTTCTAGTTGTGCTGGCCCGTGGCCGCCGCATCCCAGCGCCGATGGGCTGCCCTTCGTGTACCTTGGGGTGCACCTAAGGCCTCAAATTTGCAGTGAGGAGGGTCTGGGCTCTTGGCTACAGGTTACCTGTTTAGCAGCTCTTAGGTTTTATTTTAGAGCGCGACTCCCCAGTCTAAGTGAGGTTTGATTTGGGGGGATCTTCGCGTGGGTGAGTGCAAATAGTTCAGCCGTGTTGCCCTTCCTGTCGCTGCCCCTGTCCGTAGCATCCTGGCGCGTGGGCCGCGCGTGTTCCCGCATTGCTCCCAGGAGCCTGTGAGCTGCGACACGGGGCCCATGCCCTTGTGGAGGCTGCCATGAGCTGCTCTTCTCCACTGAAACGCAGAGGATTTACTGTGTGGAGCGGGGAAAGAGGAATGGAGGCGGCGGGAGGCTGCTCCTGGCCTCTGTCACGACAGCCCTTTCCTCCCGCCGCGACGCGAGGGCCGCTCATATCCCTTGTCTGCGGCCGGACTGTCCCGGAGAGCGCGGTGCCGAGCTGCAGGAGGCGCTCCAGGTGTGGCCCTGGCTTAATTCCATGCAGCAGCCACTGCTTTCCCTCCAGGAGCAGCAGGGAATGTGCTGGCGAGGGAGCAAGTGAGAATTGCCACGGCCCGAGGGGGCCTTCCTCACGGGAAGCTTTTCCTCCTCGCTGTTTAGTGCAGTGATCTCTAGTGTTGCTAGCGACAGTAGTAAGTGAAATATCTTCAGTCACTATTATGGTGTGTGGGTTTTTTTTCTTTTTTTTTGTTTGTTTTTGTTTTTAAATGTTTGCTTTCATCTAAATTGACTTTGGAAAAGCTTGTAAAGATCAGTCGCCCTTAGGGGAATATAAAGGACTTCCTTTCTAACACGTCAAGGGTTTTGGACAAATGCTTCAGTTTTGCTGCACAGTAAATGACCACCAAGTGGTTTTCTGAAACGTATGAGGAAATTAAAACAATCTACATAATTCCACAACTTATGTCTGTGTGCATTTGTATTTTTACAGTCTATATATATCCTTATAATTGTTAGTAAACTTTTCTTGAACTTTTGCTTGTTTTGGGGATCAGTTATGAGAGGTTGGGTAAATAACTCATCAATCCCTTAGGGCTACTGACTACAGGTATTTCCGCTGCCTCTTTATCTGCAGAGAGGAGCTTCGCAGCACTTTTTGTGTGCGTAGAAGAGTCTATGTTATGCTGTTCTAGTCCTCGATGTTGGCTTTTGTGAGTTGTATAAAAGACAGAAAACCTGAAGGCCTTAGGTTAGGACTGACTCAGGCTTTTTAAGAGTCCCATTGCTGGAGAAAGAGTCCTGGATCTTCGAGGAGCTACCAGCAGGACCTGCAGCACAGGGGAGAAGGCGGCTCTGCTCCTAGCCAGGTCCATGCAGCAAAAAAATCCTGTTTATTCTGTGATGAAACACAAGTGCACAGGAGCAACTCTAGCGTGCTGTTGGAAGGGCCGCTGAAGGGTGAGACAGCAGCCATCGGCAGGAGTCTCTGCGGCGGGTTAGCGGGGTGATTATTTGCTAAAAACCAACCCAGAAACGGTGGCTTGCGCCAACAGACAAGAGTGGCCTTTCAAAAGAGCATCCAGTGGAGATCAGCACTGTTAAAAAGGGGGAAGGGATAAAGAAAACAGAATTGAGGGATGCTGGCTGTGCCTCGCTGTAGCTGGTAGTCTTTGTGTTCTCCTTTGTGCGATGGTGTGGGTCGGGACGGGGCCCCGGGCGAGCGGTGGCTGCCGCGCACGGGGCCTCGCGCGTGGCCGGCGCTTCCCCGGGAGCCGGGACGGCTCGCGCGGAGCCGGCGTTCCCTAATGGAGAACGACAGCAGCTTCGTCCTATTTTTGTGAGATATTAAATCAGCGTTGCGGGAGACTGCCAAGTGGAAATAGGGCAGGATAAGCTGCTGCGTTAATAGGTTTGACTTCCACCTTGTGAAGGGGGGCAGGAAAGATGCCGCTTGCAGCAAGGGGGCTGTCTGGGCGCAAAGAGGGATCTCAAGTCTGGTAACAGTTGCACTTAATTACTGGTTTTCCTCACTAAGTATGGAAAACAAACGTCTGCTGTGAATGATTAGATTAAATATAGAAGCGTGCTGCTTAAAAAGCTGCCTCCTCCATTTGTTTTCTTTAGGCTTTTCATGAATTAAAGGGAGTTTATCTTGCTGGAATCTGCAGCAGAGAGGAGGTGGCCTGGGTTTAGAGACTGTTTGGGTGAGTGGATTTCCCCCCATGAGAGGCTGCTGGGTTTTTTGATAACGTAGGTTTTAGAAAAGAATTATAAGCTCTTCGTATAGTTATGGTGTGTGGGTTTTTCTATTATTATTACTTTTGTTATATTTAAACCAAAGGTTAAGCTTGTGCTTTATAGCAGGCTTGTTCATTGGGATTTGTCAGTAAACTGCAGCCTCGCTGGCCCTGAAGGAGCTCGCTGGGAATGCGGGTGCTTTAGTGGAGCTGGCCCATTTTGTTGCTAGTCATGGGCAACGTGTTGAGGAGAAGCACCATTGCTTTGAAGTCAGCTTTGTTACGGTCTTCATTTTATTTGGGTTTCAACAGTTTTAAAATGTTTGCTAATTCAGTTTCTCACTGGGTTTGGTAAGTTGATAACTGGCAAAGACCAGATTCTTTGCTTAATGTGGGCTGCTGTTGAAACAGGTTGATGCTTTTCTAGGGGTGCGTTTTATAGGATTCCTGTTTCCAGAAAACCCAATCATTTCCCACATGGGAATAAAAACACTGTTCCTGTTAGGCTGCATGTATCCTTTATATATATAAAACAAACCAAAAAAAAACCCCAAAAAACAAAACTACCCTTTTTATAGTCAGGAGGTGATGCCTGAAAAAGGATCCAATTAACCAGGAACACCTGAGGAGGAAGCCGAGGTTTGTTTTGCCTCGCTGCTGAGGAAGGGAAGCTATTAGGATCCCTCTGCAGCTGCTGCTTTCATTGCTTTCATTTTCCAATTTGTGTTGCCTCTGGCTAGAAGGCACCTTGCATCATCTTGCAGGCCTTCCCCTGCTCCGAGCGCGAGTCTCCCTCCCTTCTTGCAGAACAAAATACTCCTTTCTTGCCACAGTGCACCAGTTCCTGCTGCCGTGGGAAGGTCTGTATTTCATCTTGCTCTCATGCCACCTCTTCTGGGTGTCCCTGCTGGAGCAGGGGGGGTTGGACTGGATGGTCTCCAGAGGTCCCTTCCAACCTCAACCATCCTGTGCCCGGCTCCGGTGTTTTTAGTGCTGCAGGACAACGTTACAGGTGCCGTCAGTCAGCGCTGATGTTTGGCATGAGCCTCAGCAGTGGCAGAAATACTGGAGTTGTAAGGAAGTAAAAGTGAAGGTAAAGGCAGCCTGCCCCTTTACATGCTGTTTACATTTGGAAAACTTTCTTTACAGCTGAAGGTCTCAAAATATAGCTGTTGATGAAAGGAAAGCATAAGCAGATGGTGCTCTGCCCACGAAGTTTCTTTCTTATTTTGCTGCCTTAAAAAAAAGAAAAAAAAATGGCAGTGAAAATGGCTTAGCAAAAATTGCTCTGTATTAATACAGTTGAGTTTTTTTTTTTTTTTACTAAGATAAGAAAAAATGTGAAATACTATAGAATAAATGCAACATTTTTATGGAAATATGTGAATGTTTTTCATATCTGAGCATTGTGAGCTGAACTACTTTGATTTAGGTTTGCTTTAACCTATAGGTAAAGATTTTTTAGAGTTCCCTTATTAGGAAGCCTAAAAGGGTGGATAGTGTTTCAGTAGGGACGAAGCTTAGGGTGGCTCCATTTTATTTCTCATTTTCTGTTGCTAAAGATTTCAGATAACTTTAAACGTTTTTTGGAGATAGCAGATAAGAATTCTGCTTAAAATTCATTTTGTTTTATGTTAGTTGACTGTGTTAGTTGGAGAACATGCACCAACCACGGTAACATTTTAAAAATAGTTAAAACCAAACTTAAATGTCCGGGACGATGATTATGTTGTGGATTTTCCATTTCCATTCTGTTTGTGAAGGATTCCTGGGAAAGGCAGTATTGAGAGGAGGTTTCCTTCAGGGAAAAGGCATCTGCTCAGCCTGGTTTGCCTTAGCCTTGAGACTGGTTTGCTGGTCCCTTGCTTAAGCGCAGCCTTGGAGCGCGTGCTGGTGATGTGCTTACCGCAAACCTTAGCCTTCCTCTCCTGCTCTGTGCCTCCTACTGTCTCCCATGCTGTTATTTGCACTCTCCACATCTCTGAGCAGGTCTAAGCAGCAGCTGTGAAGTGCCTCTCACCTCCCCCGCCTCCTCCTTCCAGACTTTTCCCTTCCTTTTCTTCCCGCTCTGCATTTGGGATGCTGTGAGGCATCTTCCTCTTGGGCAGGATCAAGAACTTCCCTTGTGATTAGCTTGAAAATAACAGTGTCTCATTAATCTGCACAGGTGGAGAGCGGTAGGAGCAGTTTTTCCTTGGCTTCTTTTTATGAAATATCTCCCTTTAGTGGCTATCTGCAAATGTATTCCAGTCGTGGGCATGTAGGCAGTGACCTCCTTGTGATCAGAGAGGTTTTAGTCGGCAGTCCTGAGGTCCAAGAGGAGGGTGCATGGATTTCCTGTGCATCAGCCGCTTTTGATGAGCGAGTATCTCTTAATGCATCTTTTATCACTGCTTGGAGACCATGAACTCCAAATGCTGCTTGCTCTCTCCATGTGTGGCCCAGATTTATTCAGGGTATAAAGTGATCTCGAGTACTTTCTGTGCAAGTATTCTAGCCTGGGGCCTCTGAAGTAAGGCTGCAGATTTAATTTATGGGTTATGTTAGTGTGATGTAGATATCTAAGAGCAGAAGACTCCTTCTCTGATTTCCAAAATCATATTTGTGTTGAAGACCTGTATTTTTTTAGTTAGAAAATTATCGCAGCAAGATTGTGCTCAAGAAGCCTGAAAAGTGTTGACTTGTCACTGGGATGTAACGGTGTGGCCCTGAGCTCCTCACTAACTTGTAAAACACCTTTGAGAAGCATAGGTGCTTCCCAGAGCACTTGGAATCAAGTTTAGGAGAAATTTTTGCTGTCAAAATGGGGTCAAAAAGTTTAGTTTAAATTTGGGACATCCCACGTTCACAGAAGGCCAGTTTCCCTTAGGAGGAATTGAAGAGTATTTTCCGCCTGCTCTGGAAACTGGATGTTTCTTCCATCGGCCTCTGCAAGGCTCTGCAGGCACCCATGGGCATCTGCAAGGAAGCTGCCATTGCCCAGCCCTCACCTCTCCAATTCCAGGTCTGCCTTGTTGCCGGGAGAGGTGCAGAGGACACTTGTGCCCAAGTCACCTGCGTGAAGGGAGTGCCCCACAAAACTGTATGAGCATTTTTGGATCTAAAGGCAGTTTGTGCAGCCCTCGAGTCCTTGGTTGGGTAGTGCATCCTGGAGCAGTACATGGGAATTCAAGCTGTCACTACCACAGAAACTCTTATGTGGAGAAGCAAGGATGAGAAATTTCCGTAAGATAGAGTCACTGTGTTAGAGGGCAGACGCCTCTTCCATAAGTAGTCACTCCAAGCTCTCAGGTAGGTTTCCAGGTTTTGCTCCTGTTACTCTCTCCCACCAAGATTTGCGGTGACAGGGGAGTTGTCAAGCTCCTCTGATAAAAGGGAGCAGACTGCCACAATAGTTCATGTAGCCTTTAATCTTTGTGTATGCCTGAGGGACCTTGGGAAAGGAGGATGGCAGGGAGCAGACTGGATTAATTTTCCTGGATGAAATGGATATGTCCTGGGGGTTGGCCTACTTTGTGATAATTAGAATCCTGTGAAACGTGCTGTCCTTGAGCCCGCTTGCTGCGTGCCCGTCGCGCGGGGCGCCGCGCGGCGCCGCCTCCGGAGCTGCCGGGGCAGGCCGGGCCTCCCCGCGGAGCGGCGAGCAAGGCCTTCACGGGACACCGTGTTTGCGGAAACACCTAAAATACTAACAATAAACCCAAACCCTCTGTTTTATCAGCCCTGTCTGTTCAAACTGACCATGGTAGGGTTGGATCCTCATGGATCCAGCTCCGTGTCGCTCGCTGACTGCAGCCTGTGCTCGCCGAGTGGAACGTATTGATCCTTACCCTGCCCATACCATCCCAGCTGAAGGATGGCTTCCTCATTCAGCCTTTTTTCTTTTCTCCTAGCGATATTTTTTTTCTTGTTGATTCTTCATAGGAACTGAGGGAGTTAACTAGGCTTGTTCTCTTAGCCTTCAGCATAGCCTCATATTCTTCAGCACATTGCAGCACAACCAGATATTAGGCAATATGAATAAACTCAGGGAAATTACTTTTCCTGAGTTTATTCTCTGGAATAGCAAGGGCAGTGTATCTGTTAGTGCTCTGACAAACCTGTTAAGATTTTTATTGGATTTAGGAGAAAGAACTGTTTCTTTTTAAACCTGATAGCTCAAGTTTAAAGCCAAGGAAGTCTTTACAGCTTCAAATGGTAAGCACCAAGCTCTCACCGACAGCCTTAGCCAGTTAGCTCAGCTGCAGAAGAGAGGCGACTTTTCAGGGTTCTTTTAATGCTTGAGGCATTTGCAAGAATTCAGTCTGTACTGGTAGCTTCTCAAAACCCAGGTTGCAGGTTATGCCTAGCGAGCCTGATGCTAAAGTGTGGCTCGCAGCTGCTGATTTTTGAAGAAGCTGACAGGATTGTTTTCCCTGATTTGGTTTATCTAACCACCTTAATGTACTTTTTATGTTATCAAAGGCATAATATTGCGAGCAGAATCTATTATGCTTATTAGGTCTATACTTTAAAAAGATGAATTTTTCATAAGTGACTGAAGCTCTAAAATGCTCATCAGTTAGAAAACTTCAAAGGATCTGGAGGACTGTATTTTAATCTTCCTTCTTTCTCCACCTTCCTAACATGAGATTTGCTAACCCCACAGCAAGACTTATAAATGTGCTGAAAAGCAGGGACGTTTTTAAAGCCCAGCTTTCCTAATGAGAAAGCTAAAGTTTCAGTTACAAAATCGGTGTCTAAAAGCTGAACTGGTTAAATATTTATGCACGCAGTTGACTTTTATCTGTTACTCACCTTGCTTTTACAAGTGGCAGTCGTTAAACTACATATGTTGTCAGAGATCTATAGTCTGTTTAAGGCTAAACCTTAACGGTTTGTAGTAGAAAGTCCATTCACTGCCTCAACACACACACACATTCACTTGTTAGTCTTGCAGTTTGTGCTTCTTGTATTGCATAGTTCTCTGTGCAGCGGAGTTGAAAAATACCACCTTCAGGTTGTCCTTCATCCGTGTATCCGCAATCTTGGGAAGATAAATGTCATGTAATGCATCACCGTATTGACATTCAGAAGTCTTCCAAACTTTGCTTTTCAGATAAAGCAGGCGAGTCGAATTTGAGTACCTTTACTCAGTAGGGAATGTAGACAGATTCTTTTTTTTTATTATTATTATATATATGTGTGTGTATGTATAAATCTGACTTTTTACAAAGCTATAGCTATATGTCATACTGTCAGGAATTACAGCACTGGAAATGCTACCCTAAATGGAAAGAAAGCATCCTGTTTCCAGGCAAAATCTTACGTCTGGAACAACTTTTACTGCTTGTGGCTTGTACCTGCTCTTCACTAAAAGAATAATTTCTGCTCTTCATGTTCTTTTAAAGCTAATGGAAAGTGCGTAGCAATAGCATTTTTTAGGCTCTTTTTTAAAAACTAGACTGAATTTAAAAAGTGAGAAAATCCAGCTGTAAAGTCAGGCTATCATCTCAGCCGTTTCATAGGATCACTGGATATTTCCAACGGGAAGGTACCTCAGAAGGTCCAAACTCCTGCTCAAAGCAGGGTCTCCTCTGAGGTCGGACCAGGTTGCTCACAACTTGGTTCAGTTGGGGCTTAAAAACCTGCGAGGATGGAAACCATTTGACCACCCTGACCTAACTGCTGCACCTCTTGACCATCCTCTAGGTGAGAGCTTTCCCTTACATCCAGTCTGATGTTCCCTCCCGTGGGCATGTCTGTGTAGTAGAAGCTAAGCCCTATGTACCGTAGAGAGCTGTAGTTCCAAGAGTTGTCATAAAGAATACGGAGCCCAACTCTTCCCAGAGGCGCACAGCTAAACTGCAGGGGTCCTGGAGCAGTGGCCTTTGCCTAGCAAGGGAAATAATCCGTGGATGTAAAGAAAAATTGCTTCTCATGAGGACAGTGAAGGACTGGAACAGGTAGATCCTCCATCCATGGAGGCAGGTGGAGGGCAGCAGAGCAAGGCCTGGAGCAACCTGCTCTTGTCAGTGTGAGGTTGCCCCCACTCTGAGCAGGAAGCCGGGGGAGAATCAAGTCCTCTGCGTTACTGTGGGAGTTGGTGGTAATAAATACCAGTTAGTCTGTCTGTCTCATATCTTTGGTTTGGTTTCAGACTTAAAACCTTAAAATTGTTAAATTGCAGGTTAAAAATTTAAGAATTTTTTTTTTTTAGTTTTGAAACGGTCTGGTGAGTTAGTCATTTAACTTCCTTATTTTTATCATAATTACTTGAGGCAATTTATCCAAGCCTGATACGGTCAAGTACTGTGTTGGAGTAACTAGCATGTGACACTTGGCTTTTTATTTAAAAATAAATTCTTCTATATTGTGCAGAGGTATGCAAGAACTTCTAAAAATGACAGCCTTTCCAAAAGGTAGTTGGAGAGTGACAGGCATTATTGTATATTGTTATTCGTTAACTTCAACACAGTAGTTTTGCAAGTAATGGAGATGTTAGAATAACACAGTGAGATATATATATATATATATATTGAGATATATATATATATATATATCTCAAATGTGATATAAAATTAAGGCTTTTTTTTTTCTTTAGTGTCTGGGATTACAATATTGAGGGTGGTGCTTCTTTTTCTATTTTTTCTTGCCTTTGCGGATTCTGTTCCGAAGCCAAGTAAGGAAGTCTGTCTCGGTTAGTGTTTTGTGGAGGTGCTTCCTTCACCTTCTCCTTCTTTGGCATTTGGTGCCTTTTGCACCTTTTCCTTTCATGCTCGAGACCCAAGGAGTGACGCCGCCGTCTGCAGCTCCCCCCATGGGAGGCACTGGCTATTCCAGTGTGAACAGTCTTGGTGACTCTTCTGTTCCTGATTGCTGGCCAGATTTTGCTCTGTTAGAACAGAGTGTTTCTTAGGGACTGGGGACAGCTTGTGAAATGCCATTTCTAACTGTTTTTAACAAAATAGTCTCTTTTTTTTTAACCTTAAGTGCAAGGCTAGCTGGTGATATTCTTGATTGAGGTCGAATTGTGCCCTCTTATAAACCCTTACTTAATGAGCTGGATGTATCTGAGCTATGCTTCCTTTACATCTTTTACATGTTTGATGTAATAGATGAAGGCTGCAGTCACCTCTGTGTCCGTAGATTGGGCGCCTACGTGCCTCGCCTTTATGTCTTGATTTGCAGCAGTGATCTGAGGAAAGGCTCACAGTCATGTTGGACTATGGGATTTTAACCAAAATTCCATTTTAGTCACTTAGGTGGGGAGCTTGAATTGCAAAGTCTGCTGAGTTCCTAACAGAAAAGCTTCTGTGGAGTCAACTTTGAAACTATTGCAATACTTAATGCAAATATCTCTCTTTCCTGCTTCGATGGTTGTGTGTCATGAGGCAGCCAGACAGACCACCTGGCACAAGCACTGACCTCCGTGCAGGAAACCCCCATGTCTCCGCTTGTCTTCTGCATGCGAGATGATTTAACCAGGAGGGTGTTACTGTAATCTTTCTAAATATCCATTTAAATGCAAGAGATTCCAACAAGCAACATTAATGGTTAGCTTTATATTAAATTCCCTTTAAAAAAAGGCAAGGAGAGGCTTATCACACTAGTTGAAATTCTCATCACTTAACAGCACAGGAATTTAACTACCAAATAGAGCTGCTTGCTTTTTCCTCTGGATTCTTGTTGTTCATTAGGAAAAAGGGGTGACACAGCAGCTGTTGCTGCCGGCGTGTGACACGGTCCCTCTCCTCGTCCCTCTCGCTCGGCCGCAGGTTGTCTGCACCGCCACGTCCCAGTGGCAACCAGCGAAGTGAACATCGGGGTAATGGGGTTTTCAACTTCAGCACGTGTGGATCCCCATTAGAGAGTGTCCAGAGAGGAATGTGGCAGCTTCTGCGGCCGAGGGAAAGCTTGGTGCACGCGGCGCTCCGAGGTGCATGCGGGGCCCCGAGGACAGAGAGCAGAGAGCCCAGCTGAACTCGATGCTGTCACTGGTAAATCAAGGCAGCCTGCAAGAAGTGTGTGGGCCGCCTTGTCCTCCTCCTGACCACCTAAAAGGTGCAGTCGCTCCCTTGGCCGCACATCACAGCAGCCCAGGGGCTGCTACGGCACGTGCAGAAAGCAGGGTTTGACATTCATCTCTTACACTTCACAGCAAAACAAATAACCCCTCTGGTTGTCCTCATCATGGGAAGAGACATCCGTCTTTTAAAATTGGTGTTCATATTTTTTTATTTTTTTAACAAATGTACTATCATTTCAGAGCCTGTTTCTTCTCTTCCTGTGCTTCAAATGTATTGCATGCATTTCCTTGCTTTCCTTATTTTGCAAAGTAGTCAGGACAGATGACTTACCTCAGCAATTCAACAGAATATTGATTTATTGGCGGATATCATGCACATTCTCTTTAATATCCTGTGCAGAAAAGAAGCAGAGATTAAGGGTCAGGGCAGGATGGACAGAACACAACTGCCGAGAGAAGTGATTCCCCCTTACTTTTATTGTGAGTCGGCACATAAGGTAATAGTGTAAATGCTCCAGTGACTTTCTCGTATCTGTTCAGATTAAATTTAGAGAAGTGGGTTTTCGTCTGCGTGTGTAACCTGCATGCAAAGCAGCTTTTGGTTTTAGCTGGTTATTTCTTTGAGATATTTGTGAGCAAAGTGGTAAGGCTTATCAGGTTGTGAAATGCAGCTTTAGAAATGGAGCTTAAAACCCCATGCAGGAATAGGCTGAGCCTGAGAATGCGAATAGTATTTCAAGATAATGAAAATCTAGTCGTGCCGTTTGTTTTTAATAGCAAGAAGTATGAAACAAGATTGATGTATGTGGTTTAAAGAAATTGAAGCACAAAATATAGTAAAAACCTACATTCCTTGATGGAGCATGTCCATCGGCAATGGATTTATTACACTGCAAATGCCATTTACTCGCTGAAGTATATAAAATAGATGCATGATTTTTAAATATCCATCCGTCTCAGATGATTGAGAAATAAGGATGAAGTTCCACAGTCTTTCTCCACTGCCTTTAACTAGCTCTGTGTGTCCTAACTGGTGCCTGGAGGGGGTTAGGATTTATAGCAGGTTTTGTTTCTTTCTGAGGCATTTTGAAAGAAACCTGAGGCCTTTGGAGGGAAGAGTCATGTAAGTTGGGTTACTTCAGTAGCAGAGTTATGGGTTATAAGTGGCAACCTTTTGTTTGGTCTCTTAAATTCAAAGCATCTCCTTGATTCTGCTTGTTTGTCTGTCAAGCTTAAAATTTGATCGTTTGAATTTTGGTCAGCGAAGTCCAAAAGAGAAAGCTGCATCTTTCTTCAGTGTATGGGGAGCGTCTCTGGGAGGGACTTGGTCTTAGTTAAATCAAAAGCCTTTCCCCCTCTAGAGGAAGCAAATGAAGCTGGACAAAGTCGGTCTTAGAAGTGCTCAAACATCTCTAACGTCCATATGAATAAATATGAGTTCTAGTTATAAAGTCTTGCTCCAACATGAGCATATAGTGAAGGAGATTCCTCAGGGAAGGCAGGATGTGGAAGGAGCAGTGACTCAGCTGGAAAGGCCACCAGCTTGACCCAGAACTTAAAGGCAGTGACAAGATCCTTATAGCAGCAAACTGCAGCCGGGAAGGCTTATGGCAGGATGGGGAAAAGCATCTATTCTGAAGCCTTGTCCGTGAGTTGTTGAAGGATGAAGTTGGCATTCTTCCCTTAGAAGCTTTTGGCATTTCCAGGCCCTGGCTGGTGCGAGCTGTTCAGCAGGGATTTCAGTCTCATCAGGTGCTTAGGCTGACTGCAAACCTGCTAGCAGGGTGCAGATGTAGAACTCCTGATTGCTTGGAAGAAAGGGAGAGGGGAAAAATACCCTGTGTTTGCTGCAATAAGCACAATGTTTGCTTTAAAGGGGATTTGCTGATACTCAGTTTTTGTCTAGGAAAAAAACTACTTGGAAAAAGTTCTCTTCATTCTGCCTTCTGCTCCTCGGAAACACGAGTAAGCAATGGCAGCATCTTAATCAAAGCCTTGTAAACAAAACTGGCACTGTTAGCTGCACTCCGAGAGAGACGGCAGGGGGAACATAAGGTTGCACTTGAGCAAAATACATAACAGCAAATGTTTACAAAATGAGCAATGATAATATTGATTAGAGCTAGCCAGAATTCCGAGCATTTGGTGCCTTCCCACAGCTTTCGTCTGCTTAAACAGTTTTCTGGGGCTGGCTGTGTCCGCGGAAGCCGCTCCGAGTCGCTTTTCTGCTCGGAAATGCATCCCTTGCAATAGCTGCTGTGCTCGCTTGCCAGCAGCTGGCACCAGGGGTAAGAAGCTGAAGCAACATCCAGGTTGAAAAGCTGGGGGGAAAAGAAACTCTGCAAAGCTTCTGCACAGCAAACGAGGTGCAGCTTCTTCAGCAGTGAATGCTGACCTGACTGTGAGTAGCTGCAGCTTGTCTCGTCCCAAGGCCTCGAGTAGGGAGTGGTTTTGGGAACAGAAGTAAGTGTGGTGGAGATTTGGTCCTTGGGAGTCTTGAGACTGGGCTGAAAAACTGCATTTTGCCTTGGAAAGAAAGGGCTCCCTTTGTGGTGGACTTGGCCGATGTGGGACACCCTCCTGGAATGAAGGCAGCGCCGGAGGCTCTTTGTCTTCCCTGTTCCTTGGCCTTTCCCTGGCACTTGGCTTTATGTTACAGTGCTCTCTGAACAACTAAATGACAATAACTTCTTACAAATGGCAAAATAAAACGAGTTGACTGACTGAATTGCTTTTGCTTTATATGTGGCATCTCATCTGTGAACAGCAACCTGTATGGTGTGTTTAAGGGTAAATATTGAACAGATGGGTTTTCTGCTAGCTTGCGGATCTGAGTCACTGCAATCTCTGTTTGAGAATGAATCGCTGTGGTTGGTGCTGTTCGCCATTGAAATCCCATGCTAAATACAGGCTAATAACAAAACGTAGGTTGCAGTATCTACAAACCCTGCTGTCATGCAGGGAAGGAAGGAAGGAAGGTTGTGTAGTCAATGGCAGACTCAGAGTTAAAGCCTGGGCTCCGGCTCAGCTGGTGGTTGATTAGACCAGAGTCTTAAGTACTTAACCTAAAATGACTTATCTGGTGTGACGCAGGGTATTTGTCTCTCCTCAATTTGTGTCGCGTCCCATTAGGAAGAGTGGGCCGGGATCAGGAGAGTTCAACTGCCCTGCAGAAAAGGAGTTTTTAGATGCCAAGAAGAATCCAGCTCCACTCTCTGCTAGGCAAATAGCTGGGCAGTCGGGTTATTTCTATGGAAAATAAGAATTCTCTCCTAGCTGGAAGTTTATAGCAGGATCCTTTATATTTGCAGGTAAATCACAAAAAAAAAGGGAAGGATGAGAGGCCTCCGTACAGTTTGGTTCCTGAGAGCTTGAGAGCTGAATACAACCTCATATTCAGCCACACTGTGAAATGGTGGCAGCCTGCAGGCAGCAGCCTGGAGTCACTGTCCTAGATAAATCTTTGGATTATGAAGAAATAGACAATCCCTTCACAAAAATCTGCAGAGAGAGGAAAAGCTAGTTGATCTTTTGTCCAGAGAGCTCTTGGGGCACCTGAAATGGTAAGAAGGTTGAGAAAATGAGTTTTATTCTTCCCGAGGGCTTGCTGCCGCTCACAGCTTGCAGCAGCTGCACAGGTGACTTGGGATGTTAATGGAATATCTCTAGTTTTTGGCTCATTGCTAGGTGACAAGAGGCTGTTTTTGCAGTTTTCTTAGACCGAGTGATGCAGAGAGTCTCAGACTAATGTAGGTCACTTGGAGTTTGGGTGCTAAATTCTGACAAACTCTCAGATGTGCATTCGGACAAGCGTTTCCTCCTCCTTATTATGGGGTCACTGTTTTGGCCCATGACTTTTTCTTGAACAATGCTCTCAAACCTCAGGACTGTCAACCCCAGGACTGAGGAAAATAGGTAGTCTCACTTGCAGTGTGGTTTTGCCTCAACTGGTTGTGGCAATTCAAAGTTATTGCTACTTTATTTCTTAATACCATAACAGGTGCTAATGACTGCAGTCCACTGGCATCTCTTGAAAACTTAAGTAGCTCCTGCCTGGATATGGAGCAGAAGTGCAAATAAATACTTGTGATTCTCCTGCACTGCCTTATTGGGTAGGATATAAAGAGTGAATGGATCTCTTTTTTCCTGAACCTTGCTGTTTAACGTTGCCATTGCCTCTGTCTTGAACAGAACAGTCCCCTCCTGAGCAGCCCCTTGGGCACCAAGGGGACAGGGCAGCCAGGCTCAGTCAGGATAGGCTGGAGTAGGAGCCATGCATCAAGTAGCCATCAGCTGGATGGGCTCAATCAGCACGATGAGGGGTAAGGAGCAGGAGGGATGGAAGATGCCCCGCTTCAGGAAACCGAGTTTCATGGTTTATCACTCACATGTAGCTCGGAACAAAACTGGGGCTGAACACAGTTTTCTGCAAGGCTGCTTGTAGTCCTTGCACCTTAGTTACACTTCTGAGTTGTATAATATTTTTTAATTAACTCAATATTTGTGTGTGTGTATACTTGCCTGTTTAGTTCCTTAACCCTAAGCTTAAGGTTCTTTTAATGTTTTTTTTAAGATCTCTTGATCTTAAATCTCCAGGGTTGTACATCCATGTACTCCATGTCATAAGCACTGCTTGGTTTCCCTAGAGTATTTATTTAGCAGGACAAAAATCAATTGTGGGCAGACGTCCTTAGCTGTATGAGGACTTGTATGTTTTAGGTATATCCATCAAAATGGAGGGCAGCTGGGTGTAAACTTAACTTGAGGACTTGTTCTCCTGGGAATGTTACTGACAAGCACCTTTAGCAGCAAGGGTAATTACAAGGTGTGAAAATACAGTGTTTTAGCAGTCTGTTGTTTTTGTAAGCATGTAGTTTTAAATGTCAAAAATTAATTTAGGAAGTAGGAACTTGTAAAATTGTGCTTCTGTCACGTAAGTTTCTGCAGCTTTTCACGGCTGCTCGTGTCTGAGGCTTCACAAGTATTAAAACTAACTTCCTGTAGCAATCGCAGAGCGCCGCTCTGTCCCCTTCGGAGCGGCTCCGAAACATCCCGAGAGGAGGCAAAGCAAAAGAGACTGGGAGTTTTTCTCGGATACTGTGACAAAAAAAATGCCCCTTTCCAGTGGGATCACTCAACTACTGCTCCTCAGAGCCATGCAAAGAGCCCTCCTGGTCCAAAATCTGCCTTGGCTTGGTTTGCATCGGAGTGTATTTGTGTGATGGAGGGTTTTCCAAGCCTGACTTGCAGGCAGCGCTCCTTATGGGGCGTAAAATAAACCCCTTTGTGCTGGGACACTTGGCTGTGTTTGCCCAAGGATTTGCAGCCCTTACGAGGGACCTGCTGGTTTTCCTGATGCTGTCTGATTTCTGCACCCCCTACCAGCTGGAGGAGCAGGGTCCTGCTGCAGGACACGGTCACTATCTTCAGCACAGTGCTGGTCAGCCAAGGGACCTTCCTCGTTTAGTTCTCCTGAGCTCCTTTGCTTTTCCGGTGAGGTGACTGCATAAATGTGAGCACCTTCCCATTTACTGGCGTCATTGAGTTTGCTGGGCTCTCAAACGCGTTCCCGTGATTCCTCTCCTGTGGACTTCTCCCTTGCCAGTGATTAAAATGCACCCACATTAAGCTGAGGCAAGCAAAACCAAATAGTACCTTAAATATATCAAAATCCTTGCAAATGTACCCAACAATACACTGGTAACAGCATGGTCTGTATCACGATACTTGTGCCAATCTCTATTCCCAGTTTTTTACACTGTGTTTAAAACCAGTTACATAGATGACTCTCCCTAGAAGACAGGGAACTTTGGGAACTGAGGAGTTGTCCGCGATGAAGAAATCTTTGACCTTTTCCTCATGACATAAGAGCACCTCATGTCTGTCCTTGCCTCCTGTGGTGAGAAGAGGGGTGTAGATAGAGCCAAGAGCTGTTAAAGGCGACGACTGGACTGAAGGAAATGGAACTGCACCAGGATTAGCTTCCTCGGTTTCTAAAATATTAAACTCTATCAGGTTTCTCTAGCTTTCCCCCTGGAATATATAGCGGAAGTAGTGCTTGGCATTTGTCTTTAATTAGCAGTGTATGAGTACGTATATTCTAAGAGTGGAAGGCTTTTTAATAAAACTTCCATTTTGCATCCTCGGATAACGAGTGTACCACTGGCTGCTGCTTAATTATTCCTCTTCCAGTTTTTTATGCATCACGGATTTTTGTCCAGATAAGCAACTTGCTTTTGTAGACGTCCCTTTGAATTAGCAAGCTTCTCTTCAGTTGATAATCTTCTCTCTTATAAGTTGAACAACCTTCTCTTCCATTTTTTTCACATCAGTTTGTACTTCAGATGTTATTTCCTAGGTTTTTAGGGAGTTGCTGGTTTACTTAAGAAAAGCAGATTACGTAGCCTTAATGTTTGCAGTTCTGTTGCCAGCTGCAGTTCAAACCCACATGTTAGTTGACCAGCCTTTTGAAGGCACCTCCCTTTTTATTTTTTTCCCCTCGCTTTTTATAATTTAGAAATATTTTTTTCCAAATGGAAACCTATCCCTTTATATATAACATATTCCTTATCCCATAAAGCCATATCCCAGTCTCATTATCCCACCCCGAGCTGCTTTTACAAGAACTTAACATACAAAAAATCCAAGCAAATAGCCCTTTTTTGTTGTTGCTGTTGTTACAAAGTGAGGAGCTGACTGAATTTACATCATTTCCACATTTCTGAAACGCCCGTTACAGTGACTCATGCCTGATCCTTCTAAAGGGAGAAAAATAATGTCTGAAAGGTAGTGAAATGTGCACTGAGCTGCAGCTAGAAAACATGGCAGGAGCTCTTGAATTTGACCCTATAGAAACCATGCAAACACCCAGTGTTCTATGGGGAGGGGAAAAAAAGCATTTTTCTGGGTTGCTGTAGGTAAACTGCTTATTGCTGTTGTCTGCTCTGAGGATCTCATGGGATTCTGGCTGTGTCAGACTTAGGGAGTGAGACACAGTGATTTCAAATGGTTTTAGTTTGGGGGGGTGTATGTGCTTAAGGATCTTCTTTTCTCCCCTTTTTAAATTGCAAAGGAGTTGTCAGTCATACAAGAGAAGAAGTTTGCAGCCAAGGCATGGGGCTTTGTAGAACAGCTGAAGCAGTTGGTTTGCACGTGGCTTGACCCTGCGTTTTCTTTGGCCGGGATCGGGGAAATCCTGTGTCGCGGTTGGTGCCGATCTGTGGGCTGCCCTTTGCCCTTGAGCACGTCTCGTTAAATGTCCCTAAAAGGCTCCCAGCCATGTGTTTCACAGGAAGAGGTGCCTGCGGGTGCGTTTGGTGGGTGTGCAGTTGCCTGGTGCTCTGTGTAGCTCTTCTCCATGTCCACAGGAAGAGGAGTCCGTGAGGGAGCGGGATGCGAGCGCGGTTGTACCCAGCGGCTGCAGCGAGGCCTCTGTCCCGTGAGAGGGGACGTCGCTCCTGGGAATGGCCGGGAATGGCCGTGAGCAGCTTCGTGCTGCAGCCACAGGAATGGCCCCGTGGGAGCTCCCAACTGCTGTTCCATGGGCGATGCTTGTGGAAGGAAAGGATAAATAATCTTAAACAAACTAAGAGTGTAAGAATTTCCTGCCCAGGTCAGGCCAGTGACGCAGCCCTGTGACGGGCACTAGGACGGGCGTTCCAGCCTGCCCCGTGCCATGGTCCCTTCCCTTTGCGCTCCTGCAGCATCCGCAGCTGCTGAGGAAGAGGCTTAGGAAGGCAGACCCTTAGCCTGTCGGTCAGTTTTGTTCAGCACCTCTAGTGCTTGTGTTTGAGGTGAGCAGCACCTTGGCGTTTGACTTGTCCCTCTCCTTCACGGCTTTGTGAACTTGAGTCAAACCCTCCCTCGGGATTCACCTCCAAGCTGGAGCCCCAGCCCGCCACGTGTCTCGTCCTAAGGTGCCTCTCCACCGCCTCTGACATTCTGGTTGCCCCTCTCTGTCCCTTTGCCCCTTTGTCCCTTTCCCATCCTCTCGGGATGTGGAGAGCAGGGCTGAGCACAAGCAAGGATGCAAGGACATCAGCTTCACGCAGCCGGGGTGACCCTCTGCTTTCAGCCGCCTTCCCGAGGATGCCCAGCGTTTTGCTGGCGTTTTTAGCTGTCCCTGCACTTTGGGCTGGGAATTATATGGGAGCTTGTAAGCAGCGCTGTGTTCAGTGATGTTAGCAATAATCAGAGCGCTGAGTGCTGAAGCCTCCCTTTTGATTTCTAGTGGCAAGGAGGATGATGCTCCTCTTACGAGTCCTCTTGGGGATTTATTTAGATACTCGGCAGCCTCTTACCGCCCTGCCGAGAGTGCCATTTTGTGTGCTCAGATCCGGCCCTTTCTTCTGAGGGCTTCTCAGAGTTCCTTTAAAAAAAACGTGGTGGAAGAACAGCAGAATAATTTAACAGCTCTGCGTTTTGTGTATGTTCCCCATTTGAACTGCGACCAGCAGAGAGGTCAGCATGGTTCTTGAATAAAATCAATTACTTTGAACTGAAGCCAGTCCGTCCCCATTTGTGTTCATGTTGCTTCAGGTACATGTTCTAGGGGGGTTATTTTTCGGGAATTGATTCCGCGCGGCGGTGTGTGTGGAGCAGCCGGAATCGCGCGGCGCAGGCGCATGCGACCACCCGTCAGCAACGCGCCCTGTGCTGCAGCAGCGGGTGCAGGTGCTCCCAGGAGCAAAGCCATCGAGCCCAGGAACGTGGTCTGGTCCCTGTGGAGCGTGGAGGAGCTCCCGTCGGGAGCACCGTGTCCCGTGTTCCCGCTTGCTCTGCCCCATGCACGAGGGGCCTTAGCACACGGAGCGGGTCTAGCAAAGAGCTGCTGAGCTGTTCCAGGCACTGGTGCACGGGAGGTCCCTGGAAAGGCCGCGGAAGTTGCACTGACTTAGCCGGGAGAATGAATGTTTGATGGGGAGCTAATTACAGCTTTCTGCATTCGAAAGGGAGGTTACAGAGAAAACCACCTTTTCTCGGAGATGCACGGTGAAAGGGCAGCCGGCAGCCACGACAAGGTCTGGCAGGGAAACTTCTCACTGGGTATGGGGAAAAATATTTTCACTGAGGCTGATTAAGCCCTGAAACGACTTATCCAGAGAATGTGGAGATCTGAAAATGTTGGCCACACAAGAGTGAGCAACCCAATGTCACTGTGAAGCTAGCCGCGCTTTAGCAGGTTGGAATAGATGACTTCATGCTACCGACTTTTTTTTCTTTGATTCTGTGTTTGAAAATAGATAGTGAGACATTGCTCGAGTGTCTGTGTTGTTAGGTCAGGCTGCAGTCTGCAGACGGCATCTGTCCCATTTACTAATGGATAATTTTAGCTGGAAATCTGAACTTTCAGCAATGTTTCCCAGCTGCCCTACAGTCCTGGCATTCTTAGTGACAAATACCAGCCCAATAAGATGCTTTTCAAAACAGTAGCCAAGAGGTGGTTGCAACTGCCTGAGGATTTAAGTGCATTCCTAACTTCCAAGTGTTACAATATCCGTGTGTAAAACATCTTTCTAGTTTCTTTGCGAGAAGTAAATCGAGCTTAAATGTTCCCTTGAGTATGGGAAGGGAAGGAGCTTACAGTACTTTCTAGTGAGTGTTCGTGGATGTGGGAGTTGTACTTGGAAATCCTTTGCACTCAGACTTCAGAACCTCATGTATACATATATATATATATGTATATATGTATTTAGTTACCGAGCCTTATCCAAACCCTGGAATTTTTTGGGGAAGCTTCGGGCTCTTGCCATTTCCCGGCTGTGCACCCAGGTAAGTGTAGATGTTAGCAGTGATGTTCTCAGACTCGCAGCGGGTAGGAAGCTTCAGTACCAAGTTTGGCTTTTGACCCTTCTCGGGGTCTTAATGAACATATGCTTAGTACAGACTGACCGCCTAAAATACGGGATTTGTGAAATGAAAGGTCATAAATTTATACGATCTTCTGCTGTTTCTCTGTGTGTGTATATATAGGATGGGAAGGAAGCCAACAAACCCATGCCAAACAAAGGAGACCATGGACTAGGAAATGAGAAGTTCAAACCCGTGGTACCTTGGCCTCATGTTGAAGGTGTGGAAGTGGACTTGGAATCCATTCGAAGAAAAAATAAGGCCAAAAATGAACTAGAGCATCACGCTGGTGGTGATAACAATCAGCAAAACATCATCCAGAGGCAGTATCTCACATTTAAGCCTCAGACATTTGTATACCGAGATCCCGTGTTACGACCTGGAGTCCTTGGTAATTTTGAACCCAAAGAGCCCGAGCCTCATGGAGTTGTTGGTGGCCCTGGAGAGGAAGCAAAGCCATATGTTTTAGGACCAGAATACAAAGAATCCATTCAAGCCAGCATTAAAGAGTTTGGGTTTAATATGGTGGCAAGTGATATGATCTCGCTAGATCGGAGCGTTAATGACTTGCGTCAAGACGAGTAAGCAGACTTTTTGTTTTATTTTAGTTCTGTTTTTATGCAATTTGATCATTTTCTTTCCATAGATCTTAATCGATGCTTAAAATAATATTATTAATTAGACCAAGTAACCGAGGCCTCTTGTCTTGGCAAGCAAGAGCAATGTACTATGCCAAATGTTTCCATATATTTATCTTTATGCTGTTCCCGTTAATCCTTTCATAAATACTTAATCTATATTGATTTTCCTCTGAAGCCATCCATTTTAGTCTCTAATTGCACATGTTTCGATGTTCCGGGTCCAACCACGCACTTTATTGTCTTATTTGCTGTACTAATCTGTAACTTCTCGTGGTCTGTTCTTGAGTAAGAATGCCTTTTCTTTATTATTTCATGCAGAGTTCATATACTACAGTGGATTGGTTAGGTTTGGGGTTCTCCTCAGCGCTTAAAAAAATAACAGAAAATCCTAAAACATTAAAAAAAAAAAAAAAAGTGAGAACTGCAAGGAAAGAAGGTTATTTCCCTTGAATAGCTCTGCTTATTTGCTTGCACTGACCGAAGGATAAGTCTGTAGACGGGCCGCTGTGGCAGGGTTTGGGGCTGGCAGCGGGACAGCCTCCGAACATTTTCACACTGGGTTTGTCATGGGCAAGACCAGCATCTCAGAAACAGGAGTTTTCACTTGATTTTGGAGAAGGGGAGGGGAATTTGGGGAGGATGTTCGTGTTTACTCCGAGAGTGTGACTGCTAATGGATTCACGTCATTTAGACCAGTGATTGCCAGGGGATTTACGCAGTGGTCTCTGCTGGTCGTTAAGCCGCCTGCCGGAGCCAGATTCGCTCCCAGGATTCGCTCCCTGTGACACGGTTTCCTTGCTGGCTCCCAGGGACAGGTCTCTGAGCAAGCTGTTCGTGTGGTAGCGAAAGGGGGGCTCTCGCCTGCTTTCCCTCGAGTCATCTCTTGAGTTTATGTTTACTAAGGATGTAAAGGAGAGTTCTAGCGAGGAATTCCCCCCAAGGGATTGAGCAAGTGGTTTGCATAGCTTCAGGAACATGGGGCTCCCTAACGCTCCCTGCATTAGGGAGCGGAGCGGGAAACGTGAGCTGGAGAAAACACTGCTTCCTGCCAAAGAGCATTTGCAGATGTGTCTTCTATGGAGTTTAAAGCGAGTCAGTAGCTCGAATGAAAAGGTTAGGCTTTGTTATGGAATACACTACTGTAAAGAAGCAAACAGAACAGCGCTAGGAACTGCGTTGACAAAGCAGTCTCTCAGGCAATGTTATGATGTCCAGTGTTTTGTGTGTTGGCCTCTTGGGGTGTTGGCCCTATCCCAACTCTGTATAGTTTCTGAAAGAAAATGTTTTCTTGTCCTTTTTTTGGATGTTTTTATTATTATACAGGTAGATGGCAGCCTTTTATTTCTCATGCTTATTGCGTTTCACATGGTGTCCCTTGTCTTGTTATTTTTTATTTTTGTATTTGGGATCAATATAGAGAAATAGCCGATGTAAAAACAGAGTTAAAGTTTGTGGATGATCCTAGATTAAGGATAAGCACTCCCTGCTAGGCAAATAAAAGACAGATCTGGGCTGGCCATGAGTGCTGCCAGGTACAAGGTGCATCCTCACAGACAAATCTTGATGGAATTGCTTTGAGGGAGAACAAAAAATGGGGTTTGGCTTCTTCTCCATAACTTAAGTATAAAGATGTATGGGGCCAGAGATCTGGGTTTTGTTTGGTTGTTCTTTTTTCCCCAATATGTTGTCTCTAGCTGTGGCCAATATGTTTGGAAGAAGACATATGTGAATGGGGTAAATGTTTGTCTGTGGCAACCAGAGGATTTATTGAGCCGGAGATTGGGATGGGATGGTCGTGCTTCACACAGCTTTTCCTGTGCACTGACTTGTCTCTAAATGAGTCAATGACTTCTCCTTTTCCAAGCCAGGAAAGGTGGTGTTTGTTTAATCTCTCCCATTGGGAATTGCCCTGTACTTCTGGGCCTTTGCCACCTTCCCTCATGGCTTTGCTATTGCACCAAAGTCTCTGAGGTGGAGTGATTGGATGCAGTATTCCAGCAGAGGGAATATCACGGATATCCGCACAAAGCGGCTGTATTCCTCTCCGTATCATTCCTACTGTTCTCCTTGCCCGTTGATCCACTCCAAGGTACCATTTTCAAAGAGCTGCCCATGCTGACTCCAAGATTTTCTGAGTAATAATAACATATTTAGGTTCTGTCGCTGAATATGTGCAGTAGGTTACGTCTGACAGTCCTTATACACTGGATTTGCAGTGGTGAAGAGCTCTCCTGCCAGTGACTGCCTGGTTTAGTGTCCTTGATTTTTCTGCAGCTTTTTACAGCCCTTTTAAGCACAACTACGAAGACTATTTTTCTATTATTCAAAAATGACCTGGAAGAAGGGTTGGACAGTGGGGGTCTCAGCACAGATACTTATGTGTTACGGCCACAGACTCTAGTCGGGGTAGAAAATGAGTACTTATTCCTATTTCTTAAGTGATTATTAAGAGAAGGTCGTCCATCATATCCCATCACACTTTGATTTCTTTACAAGCAGAGTCCTTTGGGAAGGAACCCCATCAAAGGCCTCTTAGAAATGCAGTTACTCTGTTACAGACTCACCCTTGATTCCTTTTGATTCCTTCAAAGGACTGTAATAGGTTTCTGCAGCACGGCTCTCTTGCACAGCAGCTATTTCTGTGGTTTACTAATTCTGTTCTTTGTTACAGCTTCTATTCAGCACAGACGTCAGACTTAGCAGTCTGCAATTTTGGGGTCCTCGAGGCCCTTTTATAAAAATTGATGTCATATTTTCCTCCTTGCGTTCCCTTGATAATAAGGCTGGTGTCAGCAGTAGTTATGTGCCACAACAGTTTGTCAATTTGTGTTGCATTCTTCTAGAAATACTGGGTGTATAAGAAGAGGGGAAAAAAAAGCAATTAGACTGCTCATGGCAGAAAAATCCAATAAAAGCCATTGTACGGAGATTGTCTGTTATCTCCATATTACAAAGTCCCTAGGCTTTAGATAGCTGAGGGTAGCAGCAGATACTGGGGAAATATTGCTGTTTGCTTGCTCTGCTCCTAGGCACTTCCCTAGGCATGTGGTGCTGGTTGCTGTTAAGAGGTTAGTAGAAATACCCAGTTCGTGTTTCTTGCTGTAGCTTTCCCTCTGGAGTGGTCCTTTTCCGTTCAGATCATCTGGCAGCCCAACGGGCTTTCTGGCAGGTGTCCTGCTTGTGATATTTAAAACCTTTTCAATAGCAGCTTTTATACTTCAGTACATTATTTCTCAAGCTCTCTTTTTCATCTACCTTATTATATATGTTCAGTTTGCCTGAATTAGTGCTCATTTTTACTTTCCTTTTTTGGACATCACCCAGTGTGTGTAAAGAATGTCTCTTTTATTGCTAACAGCGTCTGGCTTTTGATCACGCTGGCTTTTCTAGTTTCCTTACAGTGTGCTTTTTTTTTTTTTTTTTTTCTTTTTAATCATTAATGGTAAACACTCTCTGTTTCTGCTGTGGTGTCTTTCAAAACACTGTGCTCCGGGGAAGTGCTTTATCCTTACTTTTTCCTTTTAAGCCTGCTCATCTCTGCGTAGTTGCCCTTTTCAAAAGGAGGTGTTACCAGGACTCCTCTTTGCGGTGCTGCAGCTCGGTTGTGCTGTGGCTGCGGCTGCAGAAGGTCTCCTCAGTAGCTGTGTCCTCCACTGAGTTCCACGCCGTGTTGAGGCCCAACAAGCGGGTTTGCTCTCCTGTGGGTTCCCTGGCTCAGTTATCCGTGGAAGCACTGACGGATGGTACCCAAAGCATCCTCTTTGGAGCACGGTTTATATCATCTGTGTGTGCTGAGGCAGCGGTGCTCATTTCTCTGTGGGCATCGCGGCCGCAGCGCTGGTGGCTGCGCGGGCGGGCGGCCCTTCTGCTCTGCTCCCTTGTGTCCGTGACTCCCCTCCTTGCCTGGGGCTGAAGGTTCCTGCAGGATTTCGGCTCCACTAATCTGCTCCTGATTTATTTCACAGAAGGCAGTCCTTCCTGAATAAAGCTAATTAACTCTCCAAATTTCCCCAGGTACTCATGAATTTAGAGCATGCTGTTCTACACTGTTTTTTCAACCAGGTGCTGAAGGTCTCTGCTTTTTCCTTTTTTTATCTCTCTCCCCTCATCTAGTAATTCGGTAATTCCAAATACTCTCTCACTGTTTCCACCTGGAAACAGTAAATAAACCGTCGGTGCCCTCTCCGCCTCGTGGCTCGGGATGTGAGATGCAGAGCAGGTCCCTGGGCCAGGGACGACGCGGCTGAAGGACCGAGAGGACGGGCACAGCGAGGGCCAGAGAGGCCGCGGCATGTGGAGCGGGGCAGGAGCACAACCGAAGAGCCCCGTGGCTGTGCGAGGAGCCCCCGAGGCCGCAGAGCTGGAGCGCACGGGCAGCGGTTATCGATCGCGGCGGCCCGGTGGCTGCTCGCCCCGCCGGAGGGGCTGGGGTTGCTCTCCCGTCGGGCCAGCACAGCGTGGTCTGCCCTGCGGTCCCGAGGAAGGTGTTAGTTCTGCTACGCAGTTACCTAAGGAGAACGTAGGTAGTCGCTGTGTTTCGAAGGAATGCGGGTCCCGGTGTGAAGTGCTGTTGAGATGTTGCTTCACTTCTGCACACGTGGCCGCGGGACACAGCGCGCTTGGGAGCAGGGACAGCCGGCCCTGCTGGGAAAGACCAAGGGAAATAGGGTGCCGAGTGTGTCCGTCCTTTCTGTGCCCTCTGGCAGCAGCAGCCGCCCGCATGCTCAGCGATGAACCCCCGTTTTCAGTTCGTTTGTCCCTAAACCTTCTCGTTGCTCTTTCCATGTCCCAATAATGTGAGCTACGCCGGCACTTTGCCTTCCTGCACGCTGTCTGCATCGGCCCAAGCAGCATTTCTCCCTTGCCTCTACCCACTTCTGCCTTTCCTGATTTCTTTTGGAAATCTTGCTCCTTGAGAACAGCCCCTCTTCACCTCTGCTCTTCCCACGTGGGTATTTTGCTGGGCTCAAATCGTTCATTTGCTTCGTATTGCACCCAGGATTGAAATCTAAGCCAAGAAGCACTCTCTTAAAGCATGTTGCAAGTGACGTGCTGTGAAACTCCCTGTCTGTCCTGTTAACCACATTGCATGATTTCAGAGCCCTTAAGCCAAGGATGTTCATCCTGTTGATCAAATGTTGTTCCAGGGTCATTAACTACGGAGGCTTAGGAAAGGATCAGTACTCAGCATGTTTGCTAAGACTTGATATGCTGCCGTTGTTCAGCCTATCAAAGATTTGCTTGCAAGTAACTTTTTTCGACCCGAGGGTTTTAATATTTTAATTTTTTTTTTTTTTTTGTGCCAGATTGACAGCTTCTTTTGACAGAAATTGCAACAATTTTATTCTGACTAGCTTGATGGGGAGAGGAACTGGGAGAGACTCGGGACGATGCCGGCTCTTGAGGAATGTCCACAACACAGGAGCAGTGAGACCGGTACCGGGTGTTTCTCACTGCGTGTGTGTGGTGCTGGCTGCACCACAGGTGACCCAGCCCCGAGCAGGGCACCGCGTTTCCAGGGCTGCTCCTGGCAAGGGCTGCGTTTCAGAAGCTGCTGCCTAAAAGCTGAGCCCTGAGCCCGAGGTTTTGCCGCTCGCCTGTGGCGTAACCCGCTGCCTGCTTCGTTTCACGGCAGGACGTGCGGTTCTTCTGGTAGAAGGACAGAGAGAGTAGTTTTATATTAGATAGCTGCAGTCTGTGTGATGTCTAATAGCAGCTCGATCCAGGCTTTTAGTGCATCACCCACGCACGTCTGTCAGGTTGATAATGGCAAAACAAATATTTAAAACATCTTTTTTGTGTGTGTGTTTTGTTTTCTTCCCTTCCAGGGGCTGTCTGCTTTCAGTTCTCTCTCTCAGTGCCATTTCTGCTGTGACAGGGTGTGTCCTCTGGACCGTTCATGTTCCTATGTGAATAACTGGATCTGTTATCATAGATAAACATTTTATTTTAAACAGAACTCCTGGTGATAAGCTTTTTTGAAAGATCTGAAAAAAATAACTCTTCCTTGCTTGGCTACAATGGTCCTTGTGCAGAGAAAGGTATTTTTGGACATCTGTTCTTTTAATCTTGTTTGTTTTATGAGTGTTACCTTTGAAATGTCAGTTGCTTATCTTAGGGAGTCATACACTGTTTCACTAAAAATAAAATGTTACCTTATTTTTAAATACCAGGCTGTACCTAATCTCACTGTTGTTGGAAAAACTATAGTTATGTTTCCTACAGCTAGACTGAACCAGAAGCAGTAATTCATTACCAGACTATGAAAGCCTTGTAATTGTTCCCAGCGTTTTTATAAATGGTATTTTGATAGTCAAATCCAAAGTGAATGAGAATTGGTTTGTTCTTGAAATTATAATTTTGAAGGTTGTTTTTCCTCTCTCTCTCTCTCTCTCTCTCTGTCTCTCTCTTTTCGCTATAAATGGAGGAGGACCTTTAAAAAACAGACTTTGGAGTTTGTTTAAATATACATATGCATCCAGCTATGTGTAAGTTACTTTTTCTGTTGAAGTTTAGTGAAGACTGCCCTTTAGTTGGGCCAAGTGTTACTGAAGATGCCAAGCTGCAGTATCAAGTTTTTATTGCTGGACTTGAGGTCTTTAGTTATAAATTACTCAGCGTACGGAGCAGGGCCGATGAATCTTGGCTGCTGCTTAGAAGAGGGTGTTGTTTTTATGCAGGGTGAGCAACGTGCGTTTCCCATCCCCTCTGCAGCAGTTAGTTGTCCAGTCAGTCACTGCGGAGATGCCTTGGAGCTGCTCTCAAGTGGGGCCTGCCTTCCCCAGGATTGCGATTAATGGCTTAATTACGGCACGGCACTAATTACATATTTGGTAGCGCCACGTGCAGTTCCAGCAGTAATTGCTGAGGGCTTCTCTGTGTCTTTGGCATGGAGCTTGGGGGAGCTGGGTCCGTTTCACGGGTCTCCTGGGGCAAGGGCTTCTCTTGGGGCACTGCGGCGTGGGGCGACCGTTCCCAGCCTGACGCACCTGGTTTTGCAGCGGGCGCATCAGTCCTTGCGGGCAAGCATTTGCTGGAGGCCAGGAAAGCTTGGGATCTTGGGCATTGTCCTTGGAGGGAAAACAGGCATTTTCTGTTGGCTTTTCAGCCCCCATTGAGCTCTAAGCAGGGCTCCCTATTGCAAATACACGTGTGGCAGGGTGTACCCGAGCCCTTCCTTCAGCCCTGACTTCGGAGCGGTGCGGAGGGAGCGGGAGCAGGGCCCTTCCCAGTTGCTCCCTATGTGGCCTCCCAGCCGCAGTGCCTGCTCTTGCACATTTGGGGTAAGTGATGGAGCTGGTCTGTCAAACGCGGCGTAATCTGGATGCAACACCAAAAAAGAAAAAGAAAAAATGGAATAACTTATGCTCTGTGCTGTTTCTGTCGTCAGGGTTTGTCGTGTTAAAGCGTTTAAATAAACGTGCCTCGTATAAAGTGTAGTTCAGTGCTGAGCGTGGACGGGAACTTGAGGGCTTAATGCCTGGTGAGCGAGGCATAGCAGAAATATTAGGTATTTCCTTGGGACTGAACTGGCTGCCCCAGGAGGTTCTTTGTGGCCTTTTGTGTCCCGTATTGGGTAGATCCGTCTGTGGCTGCTGAATCCCATTACGCGCGTCTGGGAAGCGCGAGTTGTGCCTAGGCAGATGCCTTCCTCAGCAGCTCTTACCCCGCGGGAGAAATGGCAGGAACTGCCATGGACATGGAGGCCTCAGCAGCTCATCAGTGTTTTCAAAGGGTTTCTTTTAAAGCTCTGTTAGAGTTGCTCGAAGTGTGAGAAAAATACAAGCCCTGCCAAGCAATTATGAGCAGGTGCTGCATAATCTCAAACCACTATCAACTTGAAGTACAACTTAAAATACGGTTTAAGAATGTGAACAGCTCTATATTAATGCAGAGGAGAACTTATTTTAATTTCAACATGCGGGAAGACTGGGTGATGTAAATGCCAGACGGAGGCCTTGGGCTTTTCCCTGGTTCCGGGCTTGGCTTGATGCAGCGCCGAGGAGCTGCTCAGGATGCGTCTCCCGGAGCGGTCGCAGGAATTGGGTGGCCTTGGGTGGCCAGGACAGCGACCTGCTGCCTTGGGGGAATGTGGCTGCCCCGCGCTGGTCCGAGGATGCACGTTCAGTGCTTCAGCGTTGGGAACAACGTCCAGGGAGGCACCTGGTAAGCGCTGGTCGGGCCTGAGGCCCGAGGAAGACCATCTCGAGGAGGAAGGCCGGCCGAGGCTGCGTGCTGTGGTGCTGCTCCCCGGATTTAGGTGCTCGCACCCCGGGGGATGCAGAAGCTGAGGGTTACGGGCGAACGCCTGCGCTCTGGCTCCCGGGGATTCAGCCGGGATCCCGGGAAGGGGCCCTGCTGCAGACCCCACCTCGGCAGCTCCGTGCGCTCGTGGGCAGCCCGGGCAGAAGGGACATTCCCTGTTTGTGCTGTTTGGCTTGGGATCTGCCCGTCCACGGGTGCATGTGCGTCAGCTCCCTCCTGCCCCCGGCCTGGAGGGATCGGCAGGCACGGCCTGGTGACAGTGTCAGCTTATGGATGCAGCGGACCTTCCTGCACATCCCTTGCAACGTGCTGCCCTCTCAGCTGTACTCATAACAGTCCTTAATATACAGATATCTATTTATGCATTTTCTTTCTCTTTTTTTTTTTAATTGCTTTTAAGACTTATTTTCACCACTTGGGTTCACACTATCGCCACAATTGTCATCCCTCAGGTTATATCTGAAAGGGAACCGTGCTGCAGTCTGTGGGTCTGGAGGATGAAGTTAGAGGTTGGAAAGTCATTAAATCCTCTTTGTCCCTGTCCCATTCGTGCTGTGAAACTGGCAGGTGCCCCGTGCCAGCTCTGAATAACCACCTGGTCACTGGGCTGTGGAATCTACTTGATCCCGTCATTCCAAACCGAATCCCAGTGGTCTGCAAACTTAGGCTTCTTATTTTTCTTTCAGGACTCTCTGAAGTTTATAGGTAAGCAGGCAGTGTTAAAGGCAGCTTCAAAGGCAAGGGAAGGGCACGTGCTGTTACCTGTGTGGTGTTTGTTTCACCAACCACTGGATGTCACTGCTGCTCCACACACAGGTTCTTCCCAACTTCTGCTCCTTGGATTTGAAGGAGACGAGAGAGTGGAGGCTCCTGGTTTTGGCACCCAAGTAATTCAGTAAAGTTCATATATCTTGGAAAAATTGCTGCAGAGACTCCAGTTCACATTAACAGCATGTAGTTAGAGTTACTGCCATGTTTCAGCCCTCCAATTCTCAGTGCAAGCCAAGAGATGAGGTTGAATGTGCAAGTTATTGCAGCCTGGTGCTGCTTATGGGCCTGATGATGAGTCACTGTGGTGACTGTCCAAGAAGTGTAATCAAATCTCTGGAAAAGGCTAAAATAATGCTCTTACTACAAGTATAAATGCAGTGTTATTATGGCTTGCGAGTGGCACATTTAGCCAGACATGATTTTTCAAGTTGAAGAAGTAAAATATGCTGACAGGTCTGCAGGAATTAAGTTGGATAGGCAGCAGAAAACCCATCTAGACCTCTATTTTTATGTTTTAAACAGTGTATTAAACACAGAGCAAAAAATGCTTTAAAATTGCTTTTAAATTGCAAGCAGATGTTTTGTATTATTCGGGCTTTTGTAATCAGCTGGGGTTTTTCTAATTATGTTAAGCTACTTAGTATCTTTTTGTTCTTACATTGTTAACCGTTTTACTCCTAAATATTATTTTTCTGCAAGAAGAGGATAAAATAAGCGGGCACGATGTTTTGGCTTGTTTGTAGTGTTTGCTTTTGTTTCTGTTATCTGTTGAAATGCCCAGGTTTTGTCCATTTGGAATATAACCCTTGTCTTTTTAAATGGAGACCGAGAAAGCTTTTTGCCTAAGCGTGGGGTGCTGGAGGGCAGCAGCAGCCGCTGCAGCCCGTGCCAGGTCCTGCTTCTCCAAGGGGAAAAGGAGCCCTTACTTTTCTGCCATCCTTCCATGGAGCTTTTCCTTGGCCTTCAGCTGGTGTTCCAGCTTGGCTTGAGATCACCTCTTTCTCATGCTCTCTAATATAACTAAATCACCAAACCTAACCCACAAGAACATGTGCGTATATAAAGCAGGAGGCATTTCTGTCTTTAATCCCCTACTAAAAACACAATGGGAAAAATTTCCTTGGAGAACTGACCTGACGCAAATGCCTCTCATCTCTGCAGAGCTGAGCAGCTTAAGTGCAGGGCTGCAGACTGAAGTGTTGCAATTTGAAATCATCAAAATCTGTTGAGAAGGATTTACGAAAGGCACGCATTAGTGGCCTGAATCCTGCGGTTTAGAAGTCAGTCCCGCACTTGCATGCCCGTAGTTTATAAATAGGATGGGCTGCAGCAAGTTAAGGCCTAGAGGCAGCTGAGATGGGGGATTTTGGCATCAGCAGACGGTGCTTTTAGAGACTGTGCCGCTTCAGAGCTTGCTTGCATCGAACACGAGTAAGAGAAGGTCTTACCATGAGTTGTCCTAGCTCTAATGCGTTCTGATTCTGTAATTTTCATTTTCCCCGGGATCAAAATTAATGGTATGTTTCTGCCATTTTTTTCCCCAGCAGGGGAAGAATTGATAAGGTTTCCCTATAATAAGTGGGAATTTTCTTTGACCTTTCTAACCAAAGATGTGCTGCTTAAATACACATGTATGTCTGTTCTTTGTGTGTGTGGTTTGACTTTAGTTTCAGAACTAAGCTTCAGAATTTTTCTTTCCAAACACAGGAGTGATTCTTTGCACTTAAGCTCTTTGTTGCATGGAGAAAAATATAAACATGGAAGTTTGAGCAGCTGTAAATTCCAGTGCCAGGGTGAGTGATCAGATGGTAAAATCCCCGGCAAACCAACTACCTGGGCTGGTTTTACCTGCAGGAGGCTGTTCCGTTTTACTTAGGTGCATAATTGGGTAAATGGGCATTACAATTGCCAATCAAATGTATTGCTGATAAACATGATTTATATATAGGAAAGCGTGGATTGAATTACTCATACATATTATTTGTTTTTAAATCATCTGTAATCTCTTGGCAGCAGGGGGAGGAAAAAGAAATGATTGAATGGATGTTTTATGTGAAAAAACTGTAGTATGCATCAGTGGACGGAAAAACAAGGCAGGTATGAGGACACGTAGGGAGTGAGAAACAACAGGAGGAAGCGATTATGCCACCCTGTGTGTTTAATGACATGTCCCTGCGTGTGGAGTATTTGGCTCTGGAGATACGGAGCGCTGCCTGTGTAGCACTGATAGCAGGAACAGAAGGGATTCAGGGAGAGACAGAGCTCGGAGGGTACCCGGAGAGCAGGTTTGGAGCTGTCTTTCCTGCACGGCGATCGGTGGGGTGGGAAGTGGAGCACAGGGTGGATTTTGTATTTCCTTAGCAGTAAAACAATAAAAAAGAGTGCGGTGGAATTGGCGAGCGGAATGTTTTAAGTGGCTGTAAAAGTGCTTTTCCATGGTGCACAAAGCTGGGAGCTGCCAGGGCGGCTGTTTAAATTGAAGGGCTTAATAGGAATAAACAGAGGAAAGAGTCGCACTTCCCATGTGCGTCTAGTCAGGGGGTCAGGCAGGTTGATGCCAGCTGTGATTTGTCACCGCCAGTGAGGAAGTGCAAGGCTGACACTGTAACCACACACATGCTGCTCCTGGAGCCTCTTGCCTGAATAGCCTTTCTAGGCGTTTGTAGGGGAAAAGAAACTTTTGTGTTGATTAAAATATGTGTCATTTACTATTGTGATAGCATTTATTTATTAGCAAATTTTAAGTAGACATTACAGTTTCAAATGAGCTGTAAATCCTTGGCCTTTTCCTAAAATCCCGTGGCCTTGCAGTGTGAAACTTGTCATTTTTATTCTGTCGAGGGTTCTGCGCTATTTCTGCTTGAGGACTGTGACGGGCTGTGTCCGTCCGTCCCAAGGGGGAACCCTAGTGTTTCCAGAGGGGATTCTCATCTCACAAGCCCCAGTTTGGGGCTGTCGCTCCCTGCCAGCTGCCCGGCAGTGGTGCTGCTGGTGGCCCTGCCTCGGGGCCGGGGCAGAGCACGGGAGGAAGCCCCGAGCGATTCGGGCAGCGCTCGAGGCTCCCTGCTGCATCCTGCCTCATTTGGGAGGTAAAAAGGGTCTGGAAAGCCTGGAAGCAGGCTGCGATTTGGGCCTCGTGCATCCAGATGAGGCACTTAAGGTGCATTGAGGTATGGATTTCATGGCTTGTTTTTCTTTAATCCAAAGTCCAGCCACCTGTGCAGGTTTCATTTGTGCAAATGTGTCAATGAACAGTTCTGTAAATCTAATGTCAAAACTGATGCAGAAAAATCTTTTTGCAGGTGCAAATACTGGCACTATGACGAGAACCTGCTCACCTCCAGCGTTGTCATTGTCTTCCATAACGAAGGGTGGTCCACACTCATGAGGACAGTTCACAGTGTCATCAAGAGAACGCCGAGGAAATACCTAGCAGAAATTGTGCTGATCGATGATTTTAGCAACAAAGGTATATTTGGCATGTTAGCACACCATGTGTAGAAAAGGAAATATCAGCTTTTAAAAAATGCATTTTTTTGCTTCTGATTTATTACCTGTCACGGCTTGAGTTGACTCTGCAAGAAAAGTAAGTTGATTTTTCAAAGTCATTGCAATTTTCAGTGCAGGATGGGCTCCTTCCCACTGAATTGCTTTCAGTGGTGGCGATATTTTATGTCTATTCAATTCTTTAAAGTACAGAATTTGTGCTGGCTGCTTTTCCACTGTTATGGAGCAGTGTATATCGGAAAGCTGTGGTAAATAGCTCTGCTCTTTGCTCTTGTCAAAATGAACAAATTTGAAGGAGGTTGTGATAAGCCTATTAGGAATATTATTTTTTTCCTTTGCATTCCACAGAGGAATCCTCATTTCAGTTTATACTGTAATACAAATGTGTCTAAGGCTGTTGAATTATTCATTTTCATTATCTTTTAGTTTAAACACAATCTTTAAATGTGTTGAAGTTGTTGTTGCTCCTTATTTTGGGGAGAAGGGGATACTTCTAAGTGCATTTTCATTTTTACCTTTCTTTGACCCACGTATTTCAAAGTTTTCTCAAGTCCTCAGTCCAAAGTTTCTCAAGGGATTTTCTTCTTCCTTTATAATATACATTATGGTCTTGGTACATATTTACAATGTGTGTACTTAAAAGCACGATGTTTTTAAGTGCAAAAAAAAAACCTTTGGCTGTAGTAGTGTTACCTTCAGAATTAATGCACTTTGGGGATAGAAGAATGAAGAAGAATAGAGGCACCAGTGTAAGATGATTGACAGTGGATGTCAATCTGATGCCTGCTTTTAAAACATTTAAAACTTTGAACAAATTTCAGGATAACTATTCAGGATAACGTATTAACCAGTGCAGGGCCAGTTTTTTACCAGATTTTATTGCTGCCTAGTTCTGTAATAGATGTCATTAGAGAAAAGAAGTATATGTAAATAAGAATCTTGTACTCTTGTCGCCCAGACACCATTGAGACGTCAGTTACTGCCTCTGACTTTTTCTCTCTCTTCAAGTATCTAATTTCTTTATCCTGTAACTTACTTGGCAGCAACTGTATTTCTGCTTCATGCACAGGTTTGTGGGGGTAAATCCATGAAACTTGGGAGGCATTCAGGGAGCAAGAGGGAGCAAACCAAAGACGTTCTTAGAAACCCTTTCTGTAGGGTGAAGATCTGTAGGAGGTGCAAATCCGAGATGAAACCTCTTCAGAGGCTCTGTAGGGATGTAAATCCTGGTTTCAGAGAGCTGCCTTTTGCAGGCCGTTGGCTGCTGTGTGTGTGACCTTGCAGGGCAGCTCCTCACTGCAAGGGGAGCTTTGACCCGCTGGCACCGCCATGCTGGCGGTCCCCTTCGCGCCACGAGGAGGAGGATGAGCAAGGGCGGGATTTTAGGAGCAAGGGCGGGATTTTGAGCTGCTCGGGAAGCAGAGGATAAGCTCCCTCGGCCCTCCTCTTTGTTTTTGTAATAGCTGAGTTGGGCAGTGGCCCAGGAGAGACGATGACTCTGCTCTGAAACTCTCTGTTTTATCAAGCGATCGGAGCTTCTCCTAGTCCTGGTTGTTTTCTTGTGGTAAACCAGCAAGGAGCTTGAAAACTTGACTCATCCCACAATCAGGACCATCTTTTTTGGAGTATTAAAAATACTTAGTATGTGTTAATTTTTGTATCATGCCTTGAGATAAGTAGGTGATGTTTTCTGTTTGGTTTTATGGGAGAGGAAAAAGTTTACCTGCATTGTAAACTTCAGTGCATCTGGTTTGCAGTATAGACACTGAGTCCTCCATAATGGTCTCCTGTATCCCTGTACAGCCTTTGAGAATTTGGCTCGGATATGCACACATGCTATAGAACAAAAATATCTTCTCTCCTAAGGGATATAATTTTAGTAATTCAGTCAGCAGACATGTACTGTAGTTTTCCCTTTCAGCTGGGATCACAGCTTTTCTTTAGGGCTGTTCGAGGACTGACTGAGTTAGCAATATAAAATAACTACAACACTGATGGTCTCTAGGAATATTACTAGAGTTTTACTAACGATTGGGCTCAGTTTTGCATGAGAAAATATGCATATGTGATTCGTGGAATAAGTGAGTCTGGCATAATAATTAGCGTAATAAAACAGGTTTCCAAAATGCAAATAATTGTTACAAAAGCTTAAGATTTTTCAAGAAACTTACTTTGAAATACAGAACCTAGGCTCCCCGTGCATATGTGAATAGTTAACAGACACAACCAGCCTGGAACTGACATCCAGCAAGCCCTTGTGTTTATCTTTCCCACACGTGGTCTTCCCACGCAGCTTTCCCAAGTGGCAACGTTGGGTAAAGCGGGCGCAGGACGAGGTCTGCTCGTGTGTGCGAGCAGCTGCCGGGCAAGCCCGGGCTGGAGCAGCCCTCACCCCCTCGCTGCGCAGCTGCTCCGGCTCGCCCCGATAATTCCTTACGGGGCTCGAGGCTGTTGCTCGGTAAACATAGTGAACCTAATTCCCATAACTCGGGTTGCATTCTAGATCAAAAAACCCAGCGTGAGCGTAGGATCTCGCTCCGTTTCTTCCTGCCCGGAGAGGAGGCGCGAGGAGCGTGCCGGGCAGCCTGAAGGGATCTCCAGCCATCGGGAGGGAGCAGCTTAGTCACAGCAGAGCTTAGTCACAACCGAGCTGCTGGTGGCTGTTGGCTTTTGCAGCCACAGTGTCTGATAGAGCAGACAGAGGCTTCATACCTGCCTGCAGAGTCATCGCGGGTGCCTGCGGAGGAAGATTCGCACCGGGAGCCACCGTGGGGCTGCGCTCCGAGAGTGCCTGGTGTTGGAAGGCAGGTTCCCAGCCAAGCACACGTCTGGTCTCCCGCTTTCTTACTGCTTCGGCCCTTGTTCCTCCAGGGACCTGGAATTAAAATGAAGCGTGGCTGTTGCAAGTGCCCCTGCACGGTGATTTAAAATAAAAGCGTGTGGGTCCTTTATGAGAAATCCTACTTTGTTGGAAAACAGTGACATGAAACTGCATATGTCAGTTTATCTGTGTGGTAGCTTATGGGGAGACACAGTTGAAATGTTTGGGAAATGTTATTTTCATTATAATTCTTTGTATGAAGTCAGGGAGCAGGGATTTTTGCAGAACAACTTTTCTTGTTGGTCAAAATAGAGAGGATGGTAACAAGAAGATGCTGCCACTCATTAAATTCTGCCAGTTCTAGTATTTGAATGCAAAAAATCTGTATTGATATATGTTAGAAACCCCAAATCCTGTCCTGGTATCAGTGTGGTCACACTGGTGCCTGTGGACTTTCTTTTCCCACTTTGTCACGAGCATTAGCTGTGTGGAGGATACAGCAAGGATGCTCATGAGGATTCGTGACACTGTATTTCCTGAAGCATTTGAAGCACTTGGTAGCTAATGTATCACCTTTATGGATTTCTGTAGAATAGGGGAAGAGAAGCACTTCCCCCATCTCTCAGTTTTAGTCTTCTATGCCTAGGATCTTCTGAAAGAAAAGGAAGTCTCTCTTTAAAAATTAGTTGATGTACTAAGGCATGAGTGGAGAGCCAAAATAAGGAAACATCACATTGGTGGTTATAATGTTTGAAAGGGTAATACATATAGTTTTAAACAGAAAATAAAAGACTTTGAGGCTGCTGACAGATATCCTAAATTACCAAAATATACAATTTAGGTGGGAAGAAATGATTACTGGCTAAACAGTATTTCTCACCATAAAAATACTGGAGTTTTACACACTTCTGTCACACAACCTTGCAAAGCCAAGCCTTTATAATAAGGGAAAGGGGTAAATTCACAGTTTTCCTGTGGGAAATACCACTTGCTCTTAGCTCTGGCGGGCTTTCAGATATTAGACTGCAAATTCCTGAGACTTGTGCTGTAGAAGAGCGTTACACAATCAGTATTACAGATTTTTACAGCTCCCCATGAGCCTTACAATATTTAACATTTGATAACTAAAACATTTGGTTTCATAGGCAGGAGAGCTGGAAATAACTTCAGGATTTAAAAACTCTAAAACTTTTCTGACAGTCTTTCGGTAACATGTGAAATTTACAGAATAAATAATGGGGTGGTTTAAGGACTCTGTTAGTACCCCTTTGGGATGGCCTCCTAACTCTCTTCCTTAAAAATTATATTACTGCTATCAAATCTCATATTCTATGTCTGTTGTGTGGTATGTTATGTTATATAGTGTATGTAATAATTTTTCTTTCTCTATTCTGGTAATTCAGTGCCCATGATTTTTCTTTCTAGTGCATGAGGATTTACAAAAAGTTACAGATGTGCAAAAGGGAGAGGGAGAAAAGGATGCATAAAACTTTCACTTGAGAAAAACTTTTTTTTTTTTTGTAGGTTTGAAGAGAAGGGATACACAACCTTCTATTAGTGATTTTCAAAAGATTTTCAAAAGATTCAGGAGAATTGCTGAACTGTCAACTTTGGAAACAATGTTTAAAAAATCAGTTTCTATTTCAATTATTTATATGTAGTCTTTGTTTAAACTAGCTCTTTTGGGGGGGATGCTTTCATCAATAATGTACAATCCAGCAGTTGTACTGAAGTGTAAGCCACAGCAATCTCCAGACTCCGATCATTTTAATTTAGGCTGCAGCAGCAGTTACAGCCGAACCACTCAGTGGGTTTATAGCTGCCCCAAGGGATGTCCTTCCCCTGCCACCGGACCCCTCTCCTGGCCCTGCTGCCGTGTCCCTCCCTGACAACATGGCCAAATGGAAAATGGAGGCACCTCATCCACCGCAAAACCTCTGACTTCCCTTGCTAGTTGGATTGCTGACGGATTGATGACTGCCCATGAGATAAGACAAGGTCCAGAGCTGACGTGAGGCCTCGGGTAGGGTCCAGATCTGGGCAAGAACAGGCTGCCCAGGGAGGTTGTGGAGTCTCCTTGTCTGGAGGCCTTCCAAACCCGCCTGGATGCCGCCCTGTGCCACACGCTGTAGGTGTGCCTGCATGAGCAGGAAGGTTGGACTAGATGATCTCTAGAGGTCCCTTCCAACCTTGAATATTCTCTGATCCTGTGAGAAAGAAGATTTGGCTACCAAGGTCCCCCCGCTTTCCCCAAGACCAATCTAGATGAAGGAGGGTATGGCTGAGAATCTGAGTATGGCTGGCTTTTGTTTCAGGTTTCTGCTGGACTGGAACCCAACTATGGAAAATGTTACTGTATAATAACTGAAGCGAATTGCGATTTTTCACATAATTCCAGCTACTTTTAGCACCTCAAACATGTGAAAGAGGAAGGTGTGCCAGGAGGTCAAAACCCCCCAGTCTCACTGTCTTTACATTTAGCAAAAGTTTGTGAACAGTAGTACAAGGAGCCGAATTAAGGCTCTCTTAATCCTGAATGCCCCGGCCAGACGTTTTTAAGTAGACGTTTTTGATCTGGGTGTGTATAAAGCTCATTTCTAAACTTTACCTAAGTACTCCTTTTTTTCTTTTCTTTGTCATTTGATAGCACACTTAAAGGAGCGACTGGACGAGTACATTAAGCAGTGGAATGGCCTTGTAAAGGTATTTCGAAATGAGAGAAGAGAAGGTTTGATCCAAGCTAGAAGCATTGGAGCCCAGAAGGCTAAGCTTGGAAAGGTAGGGACCAGTTTTCACTCATACTTTGTGTTTCTTTTCCTGTGCTTAGTTAGATGCATAAAAATTCCTAGTATTGTCTTATGAATATTGTTTTTAAAGTAGCTTGGTTTTGCTCGATTAAGCTTAACTTTTTTAAATGCAAAAACCTGTCAATGTAGAGGAAGCTGAATTAAATCTGTGTGTACAGAGGTAGTAATGTTTTTTCTTTTTTTCTTTTGAAGGTTTTGATTTACCTAGATGCCCACTGTGAGGTGGGAATTAATTGGTATGCACCACTTGTGGCTCCTATATCTAAGGACAGGTAATGTTCCCTTGTTATTTCCAGTGCTGGCCTCTTCGGGAGAAAAAGCCACAGTAACAACCTTTTCTTTTTTTAACTATAAATGATATGCTGTTTGTTTTATGATGATTTTATTATCTTCCAGAATAAAAGTTATGTTAAGGGAAAAAGCAAAATAGCAAGGCACATAATGATATTTTAATGGGCATGCTGAATATTTTGCTTAGCATAGATTCAAATATGAGAAGAATCTTGTCTTTTTGCAATGAGATGAAAGACTGTAACAGAAATGTTCAACCCAAGGTAAATAAGCAACCTGATTAAACAGTTCCTTTTTATTTATTATTTTTATTTATTTTACTACTGAACAACATGTGGGGTTTTTTTGGAAGAGGAGAAGTAGTAGCAAGAGAGAAAGGCTTAAATTTAATGGGCGCTTAAAAATTATGTGATCTCAAGAGTTTTATAACTTTAATCTTTGGTCTTGCAATATGGTCTTATTGCTTCATCTGAAGTGCTCTGGAGTAGTATAGATATATGAACCTGTATATGAACCTTTTTAAGGCAGTAACTTAGCTTCAAAACCGTTTTGGGGCCAAGATGCTGGAAAGAAGGTAGACATGTCCTGTGTCCTTCTGCTGAGAGCAGCCTTCTGGCCAAGCCCCCTTCTGCTGGCACAGATTTTTCTGCTTTAAAGGAAAGGCCACATTGTTGTCATTTCTTTTACCCCAGCGTGTTTTTCTATCTCGTATAGCATTTGCCTTAAAAACAGAGGAGTGCGCTATGACAAGATTGCAGTTTGGTCAGTTTTACTGGGAAACTTGCTTTGAAAATTCTGGGAGAATAACGAAGTTATGTCCTTTCTTCACTGAATGTTGTATATGACAGCTTGCAGTAATGAGCATATAGCAAATCAGAAAAGAAGATTTATGTTGAAGAGTGCTGCTAAGCGAGCACCAGTAAAAATTTGTTTTGTTTTGTTTTTCTTCTGAAAGTTTGGATTTTCAAATGGGCTAGAGTAGTGAAAATCCATATTTACGATAGTAAAAGCTAGGACTTTATCTTACTTGTGGATAGCCAAGATCTAATAGAAATTATGGGAAGTGATAATCCTGTGAGGACCCAGTCCTCTAAAGGCTGCTCTGTTGCCTCCAGCAATGCTTTATTAGAAGACCAATCGCAAGAGTATGCAGAAGAGAAAACCTATAAATGTGTTGATGTGTTAGCATTTCAGACCTAACCTTGCTGCTTTTGCTGTGTCTTAGAACCTCTTAAAATAACACACGGAAAGGCCTTTCTGTTTTTCCAGTGAGGTTTTGTTTCTAAACAGTAATGCCTTTACCAATGACTTGTCATGTAAGTTGCTCTGCAGGAAAGATTAAAAATGAATGGTGCGAGTTTTAGATTAGACAGATGACTCTTCTTAAATTGTATTTTGCTCTTTCTTTCCCTTCTGTAAATGTTTCAGAACTACATGTACTGTACCTCTAATAGATTACATAGATGGGAATGATTATTCCATTGAGCCCCAGCAAGGTGGGGATGAAGATGGCTTTGCCCGAGGGGCCTGGGACTGGAGTTTGCTATGGAAACGAATCCCATTAAGCCACAAGGAAAAGTCCAAACGAAAGCATAAAACTGAGCCTTATCGGTAAAGAGTGCTGCTTACGTGCTGTGACGTGTGATGAATAACTCTCGACACCCTCTCGTTTTTCCCTCCCCGCTCTTCTCCCCCCACGACCTGCGCTTGGTGTAAAACGGGCTCCCCGCGCGTCCCCCGCCCTGCAGAACCACGTGCACGGTGCCACTTATAGATGTCATAGACGGCAAAACTTACCAGATTGTCCCGCAAGGGGGTGGTGACGAAGACGGGTTTGCTAGAGGAGCGTGGGATTGGAGCATGCTATGGAAGAGGGTTCCTTTGACCAAGCGAGAGAAGGAACTCAGAGGGACAAAAACCGAACCGTATCGGTAATCACTAAACCACTCACCCGTTTCTTCTTCCCTGTTGATCCACTAAAACCCGCATGTCCTCTCCGCTCAGGAACCTGCCCGGTCCTGGCCTCAGCGGCTGCTTTGTTTAATCCGGCGTTTCGCTACAGCTGTTAATTTGCTCAGAGAAGCTTCTGTGTCCCTCCTGCCTCTGCATTCCTGCTCTTGTGGGGTTAATCAGGTGTCCTTCAGAGTGACGAGCTTTACTGGCAACCTAAAATATTGTATGGCTTTTTACCCCCCCCCCCCCCCCCCCCCCGAGAAATCTGTTTCCTTAAAAATACATAGCATATTTTTAAAATAGTGTTGGGAACAAAAGGGCTTAGTGCTAGCCATTTGATTTGAAATAATGAGCATGCTGTGAGGATTCACAATAGCCGGTAATGCACAGAACCTTTAGGCTGCTGTAATGGCTCGGTGCATGCGTCAGTGCTCGTGGATTATGCATGCACACCCCCCAAAAGTACCTTTTATCTTGTTTCTCCCACTTGCTTCACCTCTGACAAAGAAGCATGTGGTTTAAGAATATGGTGTAGATCATTTGGAAGCTCTAGATGTGTTTGGAGGGTTTTATTTAGTGTATGCAGCTTAAGGACAAAACTCTGTGGGAGAACTCTAATAATTTTCATAGAAGCCCAGCCTTTTTCTTTTGCTTTGTGGGAGAGGTGTGGGTTTTGTTTGTTTTTTTTTTGATTTTCCCAAACCTATATGTTTGAAATTTTACTTAGAATCTGGGGTTTCTGGATTGCTTTTCGGGCCTGGGAGTTTGTGGTTCTGCTCTGTTTTTTATTACTTTCCCCTTCGCACTTAACTAATCATGTTACTACATTCGAAAGCAATCTTTACATCTTCACAATCTGGTGTCTCCTATTGCTTGTACATATGATTTAAACATTGTAAGACCTTATGTTGGTAATTGTGCATCCTCACCCATGATTGTTCTGTGCTAAAATGGCAACACATGCAAGGAAGTCATGAAGCTTTGATCCGTTCCGCTTCGTATCCACTATAAATAACACCGTTTTCTGACAAGGCTGTCCACGTTGGAACTGTAATACTCGCTTACAGGGGGATAAAATGTTTTAAACATTGCTGCTGCATTCTGTGTTTACCATCCAAACAGGTCTTAAAATCCTTCAAACTGTTCCCAGAAACACAGAACACATGTTCTCAGAGGGCTTTAAAAGATGACCTTATGTTTAATAATGCTTTGATAGCTACAATGCTTTGTCTTAAAAAGAGACCTTCCCTACATCTGTTATGTGCAGGCCATATGCATTTTGTTGCAGCAGTACCAAGGCAAGACACCTACTAAGGGTTTTGCTAAAACCACAGCCAGAATTGCCTGGTTTGAAAACTGGAAGCACAGAAACTAACTTCTTGTAACGTGGCAGTTGCCTCAGAGCCGAGTTCTTCCAAATCTTTTGTTACAAAAATTAAAGCTTACCACTTCGTATCTCGTGAAATAAACTACAGAACTGACGTAGTTTAGTAATGTCCTCTCCGCTCTGCTCCCTGGCTTCCTAATCCTTGCATCCCTGTGATGCAACAGCAACGTCGGGGAAAAAAATGCAATTGGCAGGCAAGTGGGAAGGGGCATTCAGGGAAAAAAACAGCAGTTGGTGTCTGATCAGGTAGATAGGTCAGATTTACTATTTATGTTGCCATTCTTCTTCCCCAGCCATGCCGGCTCCATAGGGACTAACCCTCTGGGGTGCTTGTTACTTCAAGCAATTCTTCATATATTTATATGCACAAGGAAAATATGTGATCCTTACTACTAGAAGGAAGGCCACTAAGTTAAAAGCCTTAGGGACTCAAAAATAAAAGAAAAATAAGTACTATTAAAAGGAACCTGTCTTTCATTGGTCTGCTCAAGTGATAATGTTTCACCTGTGTTTTACTTAACTCAGCAGAGGGATCTGGCACTTGGATGCTCTTCCTTTCCATGCTGCAGATCATCTACAGGGCCAGGAGGAATTCACTTTTTCCTTGCAAACTTTTTAAAGCGGAGCACTCAGTGGGGACTCCAGGTTTTATCCATTAGGGAGTTTTATGTGCTTACTGATCCCCAGGTGGAAAATGCCTGGTATGTGCACTGAAAATGGCTTAATATACTCTCCTTTCTATTCCAGGGTGAGCAAAGTAGCCAAAAATTCTGGTCCGAACCACTCTGGAGAAAATGCTGTAATCCAAACGACACCTTTTTTTTGACACATTGCAACTTGTTAATTGAACCTTGGCATGCATGGGAGGGCACCGCAGAGCCATTTTTTTCCCCTAAAAACTGGCCTAAATTTAAACTGTGCAACTTGATCCAGGACCCGCTTTAAAACCTCTCTGAGGTTAATAAGTGTCTCATGTGACAGTGGCAGGAAAGAGCCAGAGGGGAAGCTGGAGGGCTGTGCTGGAGCTGGAAACGCTCCGTTCCTGGTGTCATAGGCAGCGAGTGTCCACGTGGCAGCTGTTCAGGGCTCAGGCCTAATTCTGCCGTGCAGCCTCGTGTCTCAGCTCGGCAGCTCCGCTGTGCACCACCGATTCCTGCCAGTTTCCTTAACGCTGCTGTAGATGCTGCTTGGGTGGCTGATGGACTGAATGACCAACTCAGGCCAGTGCTTTGTGTAATTCAAAATAGATACGACAAAACAGGTGGCTTCACCTAAAATGATAAAAATGCAATTTCAGAAAACCTAAATAATAAAAAATGTAATTTCAGAAAATGTCTGGAAGTTTATGTCAGAGCTTCATGGCTTCAAAATGTATTGCCATTAATCCAATCTCCATGGTATGTTAACAGGGAGTTGCTCCCGTTTTGCTGAGTGTTGTCATGTCCTTTTGGCAAGAGTTGCCCTTACTCTGTGCTCTCCTTCCAGGTCCCCTGCAATGGCTGGCGGCTTGTTTGCCATCGAACGGGATTTCTTCTTTGAACTGGGTCTCTATGACCCAGGTCTTCAGATCTGGGGTGGTGAAAATTTTGAGATTTCTTACAAGGTAACCCTGAAAATTAAGAGCTGATTGCATTTGATAGGTCGTCCTTAGTAAATCTTTCTGTTCGGTATCCAGGTGGCCTTACCTCTGATTTTCACTTAAACTGGTTTCAATTGATGCTTGCACCTAAATACCTGATCTGAAACTGTACTGGAAAAAGTGAGAGAAAGTCTGTTTTATTCACTAAAAGCAAACAAACAAACAAAACCACCCTTGAGTTCTCTTACGGTGTTTATAGAGTGATGTTGTTGCTAATAAAAGTGATTATAGAGAAAAATAAGTGTACAGTTCATGCACAGGTACATGTAAAATGTACAGAAGTGCAACAAAGTATCTAATTTCTTCCTCTCTGGTATTTTTGGGGTGAAAAGTGATCTCATGGACTTTGCCAAATTCTGAGGATTTCTTTACGAAAAGAAGGACCTTCATAACACACCCTGTAACTGCAGGATGCAAAATCACTGCAGAGGATTTTATTTGCAATCCTAGACATGTGCATGGTCCTCAGTTGGCGGGACATATAAGACAATAAATATTAACCTCCTGCAGCCTTAGTATTCATAAAGGCACAAGCATCGGACAGCAAGAATCTGCCCCAATCAGCAAACAAAACTGCATTTCTGCTCTAACATCCCCCCAGTGATCAGCAATGCAATCCTAGAAGAGTTTTACAGAAAGTGCTGTCAGAGCTGCCCAGCCTGCCTTGCTGTCAGTGATTTTGAGGAAAGATCAGGCTGCATTTCCTCAGCTGTAACTTCATGTATAAAGGCATTAGTGAGGATGTTGTATATACAGGGTCCTTATCCTTCTGATTATCCATCTTGCTTCAATTGAAATCGTGGCTGAGTTTGCACAGAGTAGTTCCTAACTCAAGTAGGTATTCAGTGCTGATTGGGTAGCTGCTCCAGATTGGTTTAACATAGATCAGAATCAGCCTTCAAAAGACCTAGATAACACTTGTGTAAGTGCTGCATGCTGGCTTCTCCACAACAGGTATCATGGCTTTCCATATTAGAAGTTCTTAGTAATTTATTCTGGTGAAACTGTGTAAGAAAAATGATATGATAATAAAATGTTTGAAATGAAGGTAGTAAAATATTCTATCTATCTTTCCTAATAATGATAAATTATATTCTTTAATCTGGAATTCAGTCTAATTTGGAAAGAGCTATATCGAATATTGATTTGATGCTGCGTTTCAAACTCATCAAAACTATGAACAACTAAACTACAGATTATTTAAGATACCTTTCCATTAGGTTCTCTTTTAGATAATATCATTAATCCATTTGTACTTGGGTGAAACACTGAAATACCACAGATACCATTTTCCCCTACAAGTCTTTGTTAGGAAAAGCTTGCTCTGTGGTAGGCATCTAATTAAGCTCATCTTTGTGATGGTGTATGAGTTGCTTTAGTTAAATCAAGGTATTATTAATCTTGTAGTTATCCACCTACTCATTCCAAACTTTGTGCACTCATTTGTTACTGTCACTTTAAAGCAGCAATGGAAGGAGACTGAAAAACTTGTTTTAAAAGCTGTACTTGAGCTAAGTAAGCTCATGATACAGGTGAAGACGTGCTTAACGCAACCCTTCATCTCAGGCCCAAATCCTGTTTGTGTTCGTGTCCAACGTAAAAGAACTTCAGCGCGTTACACAGTGCAGTAAGGGAAGCAGCTCACGCTGCTGTTGCAGTTTGTTTGTGTTTGTCCCGGGATTCCCGTGCGCGTGTGTGAATATCCGTGTGGTCGTTTGAACCGGCAGATCTGGCAGTGTGGCGGGAAGCTGCTCTTTGTTCCCTGCTCCCGCGTCGGACACATCTATCGTCTCCAAGGCTGGCAAGGAAATCCACCCCCTGTCTACGTTGGCTCCTCTCCGACGCTAAAGGTACCGTTCTGCTGCAACCTGCAAGGTGTTTTCATTTTAGACAACAGATTTAAGTTTATAATTAAACTGTCAGCAGTATTTCAACAGCTCTTCATCTAAAGCTAAATGATGTATAAAACTAAGGTTGTTGTTCCAGTGGCAGGGATATCTAGGTGCCAATCCCAGCAATATTAAGAGCAGAGACTCCCAGGAAACTTTCTCCTCTTCCACTCCTCACCACGCCTGAGGTTTAAATCACATATCCACTTATTTATTCTCACCCATCCAGAGTGCTGAACTACAGCACACTCCTGGAAGATGATGGTCATGGGTTTGTTTTGACTATGCAGAACATGATCCCCAAGATCCTCCTGAGTTAATGCTGTAATCTAGTGTCTCTCAGACCTTTATAGCTGCTTTTGTTTCAGTTAATTTTTGCAGCAGCAAAGGACACTCTGAAAAATAGGGTACTCTGCACTTTGGAGGAAAGGTTTGTCACTCAGGCACCTTATAAGATGGAAAATACTGCTCCAAAAGGCTACCAAAGACTACTAAAATACTACTAAAAGGAGACATCATCACCTCAAGTGAGTCCATATCTGAAGAGAGAAACTGAATCAAGAAAACCAGCTGCGGGTTATGAACTTGATCCTTTACAGGCTTCTACCCATAGGCACAGAGACAACCTTCCTGTTGAGGTTGCCTGCTGTCTAGTTTAAGCTTCTTGTAGTGCAAGGTTTCGGCACTTGTAAATCCCATTTCTACAGACGCAGTGTTTTATGAATTCCAGGCCCAGAGATGTCTTCCATGACTGTCATCTAACAAAGCGAAGCAAGCAGACTCTAAAAGAAACACTTTCCTTGTATTAGTGAATTGATTTGCATGTTGAGCAAACAACCCACTGGAAGGGAGAGGTAGATGCATGTAGCTGGGAATAGGGACAGGGAAAGAGCAATGGGAGGCAAGAGAAGTGTTAGCTATGTTTTTATTGGTGCTAGCAAGCTATTTGTCTTGTCTGAGATGGTAAAACTCCACTAATCTGAAAAAAAATATATATCTGATCAAAGGTATTTGCTGCAGATCCCAATGCCTTACATGCGCCTGGCCATCTCCTTGGTGCATAGAGCAAGCCCTGCTGAGGATCCCTAAATATTAGGGAGCTTCTCTGCACAGGGCAGCACCCAGGGGCAGCTTTTGCCCTGTTCAGCCACACTCCTCCTCGCACGTAGATGTGGTTTTCTTACCGCTTTGCTCAAATTGGCTGGATGCAGATGAAAGTAAATCATGCAGTAATATGTGCCATTAGTCAGATCTGTTAAGGTTTTGATTTAACACTGTAAAACAGAAATGCTGGAAGACCCCTACTAAGTGGGATGTGCATCTGGCATGTGTGCAGGTAATGTAGAGATAAGGGCCATCATAAAATCTGGGTGGATGGATGTGCTGGAGAGGCTTCTTCACCAGATGAGCCTTCCCATTTTTTCTTTCCTTAAAGCAACAATAAACTACTTTACTTAATGCATATAAGGAGATAAGATCACCTTGATGTGTCATTAGCTGACTGGTTTAAGGCTTAAGACTTCACCCTTTGTGGACTAATGTGTGCCATTCACTCTGTTAGTGCTGTAGAAGGTGAATGCAAACTCTGAATTGCAGCCCTGCTATGTAGCCAGTGACTGCACCTATAGCTGAAGAAACTTTTGTTTTCTTTCCCAAAGATTCCCTAAACTTAGAAAAATACTTCCTGTGCTCATTAAGTCAATTCATTTTGCTGGCTTCACCTCTACAGTCTCATCTGAGAACAGTGTTTCTGTGTCCTGTATAATCTTCTGAAGATGCGAATTATTAGCGGTATAAAATAATTTCACTCAAGCATTTTTAGAAAAAAACATCCTTATATTTGTAGAATTAATGTGCTTTATATCTGACCTATTGTGTGCATATCACGAGGTAGCAACGAAAGATGTTGTTATTGTTCACAGAACTATGTCAGAGTTGTGGAAGTGTGGTGGGACGAATATAAAGATTATTTTTATGCCAGTCGGCCGGAGACAAAAGCGCTTCCCTACGGAGATATCTCCGAGCTGAAAAAATTCCGTGAAGATCACAACTGCAAAAGCTTTAAGTGGTTTATGGAAGAAATCGCATATGACATAACCACCTATTATCCCTTACCGCCTAAAAATGTGGAATGGGGAGAGGTATGTAAAGCATATAACCTATATTTATTTTAGAGGCATTGGTTTTAAAGTTGGGAATTCTCTCTCTCTCTCTCTCTCTCTCTTTTTTTTTTTTTTTCCATTCTCTATTTTTTTTCTTATCTCCTCACATCTTGCACAAGATCAGAACAACCTAACAGAGTTCCTACTTCACCTCATTTTTGAAGATCTGGGAGGTTGAACACACTTCAGTGGGAGACTGAATAGATGAAAATACTTGAAAGTGCTGCACTCTTCAGTGTCATTAATTTGGGACTGATCTTTGCAACTCTAGCTTTACCACTGTGCTCATTAGCTCTTAAGAGCCCTCAAATTAGTATGGGTAGCACGTTCGCCATCTGAAAAGTGAACATCTTTATTTAAATTTCACTTGCAGTCTTATCGAGATGTCTGTGTGGCAGATACATTTTCCTGGTTTGAATAAGTGGAAATTTCTAAATTTTTGTCCATTTATTTTTGCCTAGAGACCAGTTTAAAGTGAATCACCCCTCCTTTTTTTTTTTCCCCTAGATTAGAGGGTTTGAAACCTCCTACTGTATCGACAGCATGGGACACACCAATGGCGGCATTGTTGAACTTGGGCCATGTCACAGAATGGGAGGAAACCAGGTAAGTGGCTTTGAGGAAAGTTGGAAAGAGAATTGCTCTCATTGGAAGGTAACAAAGCCACTTCTCTGTTCAAGTCGCACGTAAAATGTCTGTGCCAACTGCAAAAATGTGAGTTAGGAATTTTCTTTAAGCATACCGATGCCCCTCCTATACAGCAATCTGAAAGTATCATTTCAAACAAACTGTCCAAAATTGAAGAAATAAGTTTCCAGTCCTCCTCCTATCCCCACAAGAGAGGTAAATACATGAGGAAGTGAGCCTGTGCTTTAAAGCAATGATAACACTGCGCTAGTGCAACTGCAGCTCTGGGCATCACTGACAATTGTTCATTTATCCTCAAGTAATCCTTCAGGAAAGAGCCCCCTTGCTCTGGCTCAGTTATTTCCCAAGATTGTTTCCTTTTGTAATGAAAATATAAACACTGTTCTATAACAGTAATGAAATGTAATGAAAATATAAAAATTCACCTTCTGCCACAAAAGGTGAGTACAAATTTGTCTTTTCTTCATTTATAAACTAATTGGCAAAAGTTAATTGCTGTTAGATCATTGCACTCTACTGTCTACTGTCTTGTTTCATCTAAATCTTCATAAACATGTCCACACTACCAAGACTACTACAGGCTGTACAGGCTGTTTTGTATTTATGTCTCCTTTTTGAGTTGGATAAATTCTCAGCATTTAAAGACCTTACTTGGTCTAATGTAGACCTGAAACAAACTCAAAAGATATTCATAATGAGCTTGTGCTCATGCAGGCAAGGCTCACCATGGCAGTCCTGAAACCACATTATCGAGTGATGTTGTAAATAAATAAATAAATAAATGGAAATAAACAAAACCTCTTCAGTTAATTCTTAATTGGATAGCCTCTGGAAATGCATTTTTGATTTTAAGCAAACACCCACTAAAATGCCTTTCCTGTATATGCTACCTCAAAACATCCTATGGCAGTTATTTCATAAGAAGTAATTAAGATAATCTGCCTGTATTTACATATATTAGTTTTTGATTTTCTCCATGTATAAAATATCAAAGTTTTACTGTCTTCAGATGAAAATACTGGCTAGGGCAAAAGACTTGCTAGCAGCCCTACAGAAAGGGCTATTCAGCTGTCAAACCATACAAAGACTATTAATCAAACACTTCCAGAAGTCTCCCAGATAGGAATCCCTCACTCTATTTTTATGATTTTTGTCTCACTTGGCAAGTTTCTTAGCCCTTCTAAATCCAAATGGGAAGTCAGCCATAAAATAGAGTATCTGAGAGTGAGACTAATGCCTTACATTATCTAAAATAAGGAGTCCTCCTTAAAGCTAGAAGCAATAATACCAAAGGATATTTTGAATGATGCAGTTTCTTTGGCGTTCTTGATGTGTCTAAAATGTTGGCTATTTTATGAAGTAAACTACTAAAAAGGTGTCATCTTTTTATGTGTTAGCTTTTCCGTATCAATGAAGCTAATCAACTCATGCAGTACGATCAGTGCTTAACTAAAGGAACAGATGGATCCAAAGTCACAATTACACACTGTAATCTGAACGAATACAAGGATTGGCAATACTTCAAGGTATGTAACAGAAACAGGGGGAAGCGCATTTCTGTTTGTATCCTGTTTTGTCTCACCTTCTTTAGTATTATTCCACGTGCACCTGAAAATAGACATCTATGACAAGGTTAACTGAGCTCAGTAAATTGCCCATGGCATGTTCTTGGAATCCCCTGCTTACTGGAAAAAGGTTCTCCTGGGGGGAAGATGTTTTTGTTGGTGCCTCCTGTATTCTGAAGGGAGAATCTTCAAAGAAAACCTTGTGAGGCTCCATGTGCAGCCACAGGGGTGTTAGGAGCCAGCCCTTGTCTCAAGGGAAGTAAAGAGGATGCCACCAGTGACAGCGTTTGTAGAAGCTTTTTGTGCCATCCTCCTCTCTGCTGGTAGGCTTGCCATTGACAAAAGTTCCCCGCATAATGGATACTCTGAGAAGATGACTTAAAAGCTGATGCGCTTTTAGCAACTAGGAGCAGTACAACATCTGATCTGGGGTTGTGTAAATTGGAGCACTGCTCTCTTTTAGAGACAGAAGATATTTTAAGCCTCGCATAGGAACAGCTAAGCATGACTTTGCTCATCAAGTGCCTTTTTGTGTTGTCTTTGCCTTTTTCAGGATTTCTTCTCCCTGTTCATTAACCATTCCCTAAGTAAACACAGTCTGTTGTGAATTATGGGTGTGGAGCCAGTATAAAGCAATTGCAAAATATTATGGATTTTTAATAAGGGCTTGGAATGCTGGCTGATAAACGTGTTAAAGCTGTTACCATCCATTTAGTAAGCACGAGGCTTTTCATGTCTCTAGTCTTGATTTTCCCTAAAAAAAAGAGGAGGGTAGTCTAAGGGCAATGTTATCCTCAGATGCATCTGCATATAATTTGGTCTTGTGTCTAAGAAAATCTTCGCCCTGTTAGGGATTTTTGCCTCGCTATGTCACTGCTCCTGGACGTTTGTTAGTTCGCAGCCGGCCACCGGGCCGTGTTTGTCTCACGGGTGCAGGCGCTGCTGAGCTTGCTGTGCCCTAAGCACCCCCTCTTGTGTGGCACGTGCACAGAGCTGGGGGAGCCCGAGGGCAGGATGTGCCCACTCGGCTTTCCTGAGCTGCTCACAAAGACAGAAATCTTCACATGCGAGGTTTAAATATCAATAAGCAGTGTTTCATTGTCTGCTGACTCTGCCTTTAATATCAGAGTGAGATACAGCACTTGTCGGTCCCCCAGCCTTTCTAGTTTGTTGCAGCCCATTGCTCGGCTCCTCTCCGAGCATTTCTTTTGTGCAAGAAGATCCATTTCCTCCACGGTGGTGCCGTGTTGTGCAATTGTTTACTTATTGCTACAGTAGGCACTGCCTGGGTTCTAGCACAAACCAGTGGTTGATTTCCAAAAAGGAGGAGAAAGAGGTGAGAGCAGCAGGACCACCAAGGCTGTGCTGCAGGCAAGCAGAGAGAAACTTGGCACTTCCCGCAGCACAGTGGGTACGGCCGCTTTTTCCAACGCAAGGGTGCAAGCAGTGAAATGCTTATGAACTGCTGAAAGACATTGTGGCCGAGTGTGAGCACAGGCTGCCAGGAGATGCTTATCGGGCCGGCGCGCGGCGTGTGGGAGAGCGCTGTGCGCCAGCCAGGGTGGTGCTGTGGCTGTGTGCAGCCTTCAAGGCCGCAGCCCCACGGCCGCTGCCAGGCCTGCGCGTCAGGGCCGCAGCCCCATGGCCACTGCCAGGCCCCGGCCTGCGCGTCAGGGCCGCAGCCCCACGGCCGCTGCCAGGCCCCGGCCTGCGCAGCACCCTGCGCCTCCCACAGGCCAAACAGCCCTTCTCCTCTCTGTTTTCCCTCCTGTCACCAGTCAAACGAAGCAAAATCCATGCTTTCCTCCCACCCTCAATATAGTTAACATGGTTACTTTATGTGAGAGCTAACCTGAGGAGGATCTTCCCAGTGAAGGCAGTTCTCATAGAGCTGTTGAGCTGTCCTCAGCACTTTACTCCTCTTTTTTGGATATGGGATAAAAGTGGAAGTGTTTTAGACAGTGTTGGTTATCTTCTTAGCAGTGTATTTCCACAGAGAAATGTGAGCTGTTTCAAGTGGAAAAATATATATCGAGTTTCATAACATGAAGGATGTGAAAATCCAGATATAACAAGTAATATATTGAGTATAGAACTAGTCTTTCCACAGGGACCCTGAAACCTGTTTCTATAACAGTAAATAGCTATATTAAAGTCGTGAATGGGGGGAAAAAATATCAAACGTGTCTGTAAATATATATATATATATATGTGTGTGTATGTGTATGTGTGTGTTGTTGATGGTTTTGTTTTCCAGAATCTGCACAGATTTACTCATATTCCATCAGGGAAGTGCTTGGATCGTTCCGAGGTCCTACATCAAGTCTTTATTTCAGAGTGTGACTCCAATAAAGCCACGCAGAAATGGGAAATGAACAACATTCTTAGTGTGTAGACAAACAAAAAACCTACCTACTGACACATTAATTTGTACAGGACTGAAAATAGCCTGAAAACTGCTGCAACTATTAACTCTGTAAAGCTGCAAGCCTCCTGACTTGGATGAAGGACATAGGTGAACTGTGACTATTACAATAACATTATCATCTGCAGTTAATGTTTACAAAACTGCTTTACCTTAAACTCTGTAGATGTTTACATCTTTTTGTTTCAAGATGTTGGTAAATTAATGTGCTGTTAGCTATGTTTCATAGGAACGTAGTTAAAAGCACTGTCGTCTTCTTTGGGATTACACTCAGGGGTCTGAAGGCAGTTTTTTTACACACACTTGAAAAGGTTGGAGTAACCAGACTTTCATAGAACTTGGTGATTATCAACCTGTTGTATATTTTTATTTAATTTCACATCTTACTAAGCACTGCCACAGGTTCTTAGCCAGGGTGGCCTTCTCTCACAGTCATGCTGCTTTTTCGGAAGGTGAAATTTAACATATTTAGTGCCTCTTTCATTTCTCTATTTTACAAGAACAGCATTTGTTGGCAATTAGTGGATTTTCTTTTCTGAGCTGTGACCATGGTAGGGATCAACTGTACCCCCCCATGTAACTACTGTGTTATCTAAGAGAAATTTCTGCTTCCAGTTTGGCGAGTGGACTTACTGCTTATGGGTGAGTTAAAGCACAGGCTACAGGAAAACGAGCAGTGAGATCTCCCAGAATCTCTCATGTGCCCCTTGGCTGCAGATGCTCCAACTCCATTAGAATCTGAAATTGGGGATGTTGCCCCAGGATCTGTTCCTTTCACTTGGTGTATTTGACCAAATGCTGGAGTAACTAAATGCTTTTTCTATAGCGCAAGGAAGAGCTTAGTGTCACATGTAGCACTGTGTGGTACATTTGATGAAGGCAAGCACCCTCTGAATTCCAATTAAAAATTCATCAGCACCAAATTTACTTGTTTATATCATGCCTTACATACATACTAAAAAGAAAAGCCGCACAATTAAATAAAATGTAGAATTAATCCAATTCTTTATTTGTAGAGTTCCAAATGGAATTCACGCAGAGGTGAAGTGAAACTTTTAATTGGGAAAAAATTATATCTATATTAACACATGTGCATACTTCTTAAAAAGATTATGGGTAACGCTTGTTTGGATTCCAGATTTAGAGTTGATAAAAGGGAATCCTGAAACCACATCTGTTCATATTTTTTTTTTTCACTGGAAACTTTTCCTGAAGGATTATGAACACAAAATACAACCACTTGGTGCTATCTATGGTGTACAAAGTAGAATGTGAAGAAGCAGTTGCTAAAAAATGTTTTGAATGGGAGTTTGTAGTAGAAACTTCTGTAAGAATATAAGTATTTACTCTAAATGAACAGACGTGGAGGAGAAATGACTTACCCTTCCTTCCTTATTCAAGATTTTGTGACTGTTAAATATTGATGCCATCAGAGTGTACTGATGTAATAAGCATTACATCTATAACATGTCACACTATTAAATATGACTGAATATTCCTCTGAAATCTAGCAGCTTCCATTGACTTTAACAAGGGTTATGTATCCTGTGACAGAGATTGATCATTATAGGGCTGTCTGCACTGATATGTTGATTTGGGATCTTTCCTAGTTTCTTTAAACTTTTCATCTATCCTTTAAGAGGTATGGAACATAAAGGAGGGAGAAACTGGAAAAAGGAGAAAAAGGGTGTGTGTTGGTACCTGTCCCTTGTGTGTATGAAAACTGACTCCATTTTTGTTTGTTGGGTAGATTAATTTAATCATATTACTATGCATAAGAGAAAGGTGGCACATAAATTGTGCGGATGTGCATTTTCAATGGGTATTTTGTGCAATTCATTAAAAGCTGATGCTGTATGTGAATATGAATCTGTATGTGAGACTGAAAACCTTACAAAATATGAGATCATAAGAAGCTGTAGCTGTAATGACTTTTTCCTATCTCGCCTGCTTGGAAAAAAATAATTCCCATAATCTTGCTTTGTAAGTTGATGATAATATCACTATGCATTTCTACATATTTTATAAATTTGATTTATGCAGATTTTGATACACTGTATGTTTCTGTAGAAATTGTATAAATCTTTTAAAAATTTATTAGGGATAAATCTGAGAAGCCTATGTATATCTTCGTTATGGGTTGCTTGTTTTTTTAGGTGAAGTAAATAAAATATTTGAAATTTTGGGTTTATTATGCTTTACAGAATAAAATGGATCTTTATAGGAACCCCTTATTTCTAAATTTAGACAACTTAAAACATTAAAATATTTTTTTTCTTTTTGTTTAGGTGCCGTTTATCACATCTGTGGGTTTGAGAGTTTTTTCAGTGATACCAAAACCAGAATTTCTACTGAGAGTTACCATGCAGACACATTTGGATTCTGTGTTACCTGCCCTGAGCTAGGTGGATAAAATTTAGCCGGTTCACAGGAAATGAATGTGGTGATGATTTCTAAAGTAGAACCAGAAAACAGTTGGAAGTGCTTTAACTTACAGTTCACCTCAGTCAGTATGCTTGCATAAACAAATACTTTTTTCCCCAAATATTTTTTGCCTGGGAAGGTTTGTTAGTAAAAGATTGTGCAGTTCATCCAAGCTATGGAAGATGCAAGTTCTGGCGTAGGAGCAAAGCTAAATGCTGAAACTTGCAACACTAAAAAGTTTTTGGAGGTAAATTATTGTTTTCCAGCCGTGTCTAACAATGCACTTCCATGTGTTCAGCCTGTGGAAGGCTCCTTTGGCAGGTCAGCGTGTTTACAGTGCCAGCCACTCCATGTGCAGAATACCCTCTTAGGCTGAAACACAGCATCGGGGAGGAAGGAGGGAGGAGGAGGCCTCTATAGGGTTTCCTCATTACCCTAGGGCACCAAAGCCCATGAAAATGCTGGCATCCTATAGTCAATCCCTTCTCCTTCCCTTCTGCCCATCAAAATCCTGTACCACTATTTGCTCTTTGTTATGATCCTCCTCCTCCGAATAGCAATCCCTGACTGCTCTTGAAACGAGCTTGAGGTCTAATACCCATGCTACACTAGGCATCTATCGGAGAAAAAAAAAAAAAAAAAAGGATCATTTTTCTTAGGTTTTGCAATATCTGCAGCACAGTTCTTCCTTTAGGTTAAAGAAGGTTCAATTGTGCAAGACCCATAGAGGCATAATAAGAAGAGGAAGTTGTGAAAATGCAGAAAAGTTATTTATACCATTAAACACAAGCTATTTGCTTTTGTTTTTGTAAAAGCATTTACTGTCTGTTTCCTGCTTGTAAACTTGCATCCACTGATGACAATAGATGAAGAAGAAACAGATTAGTAAAAGAAAAAAAAAATCAGTATTTCTGCTTTTAATAGTTCTCTGCCTTGCTCTGAAAAGAGGGAATGCTGCTGCTTGCTCTGTTCTCTGTTTGCTGTCTGGGGAGGTCAGAACCCGTTGCTAGTTTTCAGCCCCTTGGCTGTTGACTTCACTTACGTTGCAGGTCTCCTTTGGATGCCAAAGCCTGGGAAAGGTAAGCCAGGTAGCTCGTATGGAATGACTACTTAAAGCCTACGTGGATAAGCCATGGAGAACCTCAGGTGAGTCTGCCTCGCTGAGGCTAAGGGGCAAATCTGCACTTACAGCACAGGCTGTAGGTGCCCTCGGGCCTGGAGCCCCTTGTGCCGCGAGCTCTGGGGAGCCCCTGCTCTGCTGCAGCCCTGTGTGTGGTTCCCATGGGCTCGTGTCCCGATGCGGAGCACGACGAGGGCAGGAAGAGCTGATCCGGGGCATTGCACATCTCATTAACCAGCCCAGTAAATGGTTAGTAACCTCCTGGTTTTAATCTTCAAAACGTCGTCTGTGTCTCTGTGACACGAGACTGTTTGGGTGTTCTCGGCTGCAAGGTGACATAGGCCCTGTTCTGTGGGGTGTTTTGGCTTGCTTTCTTCTTTCACAAAGGCACGCTGTCCTGCGGCCCTTCTCAAGAGCAGTATGGAAGGAAACGGTCCTTGGCAAGGCAGGGACATAGCTCATGGTCTGATGGATCTGAACTAGCTGCAGAAAAATGCAAATTCCTTCAGTTAACAGGTGCGCCAAGGTGACGAGGATCAAAGCCTGCAAGAGGGATTTAGAGCTCCTTGGACACCGGAGATGAAAAGTGTGCGTGCTTGCCCGAGCCCTTCTGCTTCTCACCAAGAAGCTACTTCCCTGAAGAGAAATGATTTATTTAGCAGCAAGAACCATGTCCCTTCCTCCAGGGCAAGTGAAGCAGGGTTAAAGCCAGGTAGATCCCTTGTGAATGCAATTGTGGAGTTGGAAAGCAGAGCTTTCCTATGTGAGCTCCCAAGTGGTGAACCTCGGTGGGCCTGTGGATGTGGCCTGGAGTCAGCACTGCTGCTTGTGCAAGAGAAGGGTTCTCGTGGGAGAGGGAGGCTGAAAGGAGCAGAAAGGTGGGAGAGGCAGCGTAGCACAAACCTGGATTATATAGCCCCAAATGCTGAGGCTGTAATGCCTGACGTGTGGGTGGTGGCAACAGTAGACCTATAGCTGAGAATGAGGCCCTAGATGGAGAAGGGAGAAATCACAGCAGACGGGATATTTTACATTTCTTGAAAATGTAAAATATGGGGGAAGAGTGTGTTAGTCAAGGGGGCAACGTGCTGGGGCAGTTGTTAAAATACAGTCATTGGATAAAAATTAAAGTGTCTTGTTTGGAGCAGGCCTTCCATGCCACTCCAAAGCTCTGGAGTCAAAATAGTCTAGATACAGCCTTCTCTCTTGAAATCTATGCCACAGTTTTCCTCCACTGATGGATCTCTGAATATGAAGTCCTTTGGATCTTGTGTTTAACTGCGTATTTTGGATTAGGTCTGTGACAGAGATCCAGCAATAGAACATCAGATTAAAAGCTGTGACCAGAGCCACAAAGACTAGTATAGGCATTTTCAAGGGCTCTTGAGAGATAGGTGCCAGCTCTGCTTCCAAAAAAAAAAAAAAAAGAAAAAGAAAAGAAAAAATTGGCATAAATCTCATGCCTAGAGCCCCCGGGAAAGCGTCGCCTCGTTCTTGTGCATTCAGGGGACTGGGAGATGTCCCTGGCAATGGGTGCCTCATAGTTTGCCAGCCTAAACCTGTAGGGTCATTGCACCCTCCTGATGGGGCCTTCGAGACAGGTGGGCTCATCCTGCGGAGAGCTACAATTAAAGTTCTCATATTTCTGAGGCAGCAGTGAGAGAAAGTAGGACTGAATGGAGGTGGAGGCTTTCTGGAAAGGTTCTGGTGGGTTCATAAGAAGGGAGATTTGGCAAGAACCCACCGGGGTGGGTGGGGAAATGGGAAAGCGCACATAGAAAGCTATGGAAGTGGCTCTGCTCATACTGCCCTCTTAATTGTCTGAGAAATGCCCTGGAGTCCTACGTGTCCCAAAGAAGAAGCATCGGAGATGGAGAATTGACCAGCTAATGGAGGGGCAGGCTGTCTGTCCTGTGGCCTGGGGATGAAAAGGAAAGGTAACACAGTATGGGAGGAAAACAACCCTGTAACCTAGTTACAGAATGTGGTCTGGTTCCTATTGATGATATAGATCTGGAGTAAGATACCACTGAGTGGAGTCATTTCTCACTGGAGATAAGCATAACCTCTTGTGCTTCTTTTTTGCCTGTCACCACCATAATCACCATCATTATCTTGTTATCTTCCATGTGATGCCTTGAGAGATGTCTGCCCTCCTGAAGTATTGGGACTCTTGGTTGTTACTCGACAAAGCTGAAGAATATTCTTACTTCAGACATTGAGTTTAAGATAGGAGCTTAGAAGGTATTTAAAGATTACACCAAAGGTCTACCTTGCATAGCATGCCATCTCTTTTGGTGGTCAATAGGATAAGATGGCCAAGGACAGAGTAAAAAGATAGGGCAAATATACAATATTGCTTCTCTAACACTATTCCTGCTTTTGGCAATTTATAATCAAAGGATTTCTGAGCTGGAGATGGCATTTTCTGTGTAATAGTGCAGGATTTATCTAACCACTTTCTGTGCCTTTGGTGGATTTTGAGCATCCATAAAATGACCAAAGTTTCAAGGTACGCTGGCTTATTGGTTTCTTCCTGTGGTGAGATCCAGGAGACTCCCAAAGACCTGTTGAAGACCTCAACTCCTCAACCCAGTAAGTGCTGGGTTAGTGTCCAGTCCGGTACTGGGCAGAGGAGCTTGTTTAGCACTGTCATCACAATGCATTTTTAGAAGAACCTTTCAGGTCCTTCTCTATGAGAAGGCATTTGACTTTGCTCTTTAAGCTTGTCCAAACAAATGTCATCCCTTCAGCTGTGCTCAAGGACAGATACCATGGGCACAAAGTTTACTGCTAGCTCTTTGGGGTAGGAAATACTGAGAGTAGCCTGGCGGGGTTTAGGGAAGGCATCAGATTTGCTGACTACAGGATTCTTTTCTCCGTGTTCATTCCTGGAAGAGCATCAAGGCCCTCTGCACCAGTGGGGATTAAGGTGGGGTATTACCTTGTAGTTGGAGCAATGCACAGGTCAGTGCACTGCTTGGTGCTGCCATGTGACAATTCCTTGAAACTACATGAAAGTAAGTGTGTGTAGACAAATAAATCAAATTGAAGGGATGGGGAGGGGGGAGATTGGGATCTCCTGCACATCCCATTACGAGCGCTGTGGGGCTGCATGCACTGGGGATGAGTTGCACATCTGGGCTCTGTTATGGGATCCTCCACCCGATCCAGGAGGAATCACGCAAAGGCAGGCTGGGCTGGGAGGCAGCTCGTACTAAGGCCCCAGCAATTCCAGAAATGCAGGGACTGCAGGCAAAACGTTTACTTGCCTCAAGATGTGGAGGGAAATACAAGCCAGGAGGAGGAAGGAAGAGAAGAGCAAACAGAAGGTAAGGAAGCGAAGGACGGTGAGACAGGAGCAATGGCAGGTACTGCTGCGGCGCACGCTCCCTCGTCGAGTGAGTGAGGGGAGGCCTGGGATTATAGACAAAATGCCTGTGAAACAGTTACCAGGCCTTTGAACGGAGCTTGAGGTAATCCCAGATAAAATTCCCATTCTGCTTTTTAGGATGTTCTTTGTAGATGCATTTGTAAATTCTTTCTTGTTATTTGAATAGCAAAGCCTGTACCTACTGGGTTCAGTCTGTAGCTGTTCAGATCAAGATTTTCCTTCTGAAAGCACATGGAAAAGGCGGAGGTCTATATACTGCTCTCCAGACTCAGTTCTTTACCTGGAACCTGCCTTATGTTCTAGCTGATTTTGTAACTAATGAGCATCTATTACATCTTCAGGGAAACACCTGTTACAATTCTAGCATCTGTTCTACATTAATATTAAGTAGTTTATTTTCCATCCTCCTTGATGATGAGAAAGGTTAGGACTATTTTTTTTTCCCCTTTACATGTATTGTTTTGAATTAACGCCAGATTTCATCTGCTATTTTCATTATCCAGTCATTTCAGGCAGTAACTGGCTTTGCAGTCTTCTTGCTTTTAGCCTTCTTGTTCACCAAAGCACTGTTCACCACTTTTTTTCTGGATTTTTACTATGAACTTATTTAATAGTCTTACTAGCCCTAGGACTGCCTAAATCCTATGCTTTTTTTTTTTTTAGTAGATTTTTTTTTCCCACTGATTAAATGGGTAATTCATTCACTTATTTATTTATTTATTTTAAACAGACCAATTTAGCTTTTTGTCCACACACTCTCTTCTGTATTATGGTTTCTGCCAGCTTGCTATATGGACTTTGCCGAAGTTCCCTGTATCTCCACGGAATGCTTTCTAAAAGCTCATGGCATATTTATCACCTTTTGTTCCTCTAGGACTAGGACAGTTTAAAGTGTAAAATTATAAACTACAGTTAATAGTTCACCCATTTCGTCCTTGAGCTCCTTAAGAACTCGGGGATGAAAACCATCTGTCCTGTCGGTGTTCCTGACCCTTTATGCTTGGATTTGAGACAGATGCTGCACCATTCATTCCCTCCCCCAGCCCTTAAAAAGTTGTCAGGAGAACTTCTGAGGCTCTTCAGCAAAGGTTTTAAATCCTCCCCACACCTTTTCCCTGCTAGTTATCTTCCCTGAGCATTGCTTTATATGTTGGCCCAAAGTTGTCCCAAGGGACTGTTTGGCAGGTTTCCTGGGCCTGGTGTGCTTGAAATTAGGTATTAATGTGTTCTCACAAGTTGCTGTAATCCCGTTTCTCACTGCATCTAACCTCTTCCAGTGTTGTTTTGCTGGTTTAGAAATAGCTCTGATGGTTTAAGGAATATCCTGCCTTTAATACTCAGATACCTGTTTTTTTAATCCGTATCATCCTAGTTCTGGTGGTCTCAGTCTACTGCAGTGAGTGGCAGGTGCTTGTGCTGAACCTCCTATGCAGTGTCCATGAGCAGCCTCCCCGAGGCCTCTTTTAGTTTTCCTTTGAGACGAGTGGCCCAGTTCATCTCTAGAAAAACAAGCTTCCAGTGACTGCAGTTTCCTAAGATCTTACATGTTGAACGCAGATGTGGAAAGCTAATTTAGCTTTTCTGCCACAGCCTTATCTTTTCTGCGCATTCCTTTTATATTTTGATCACCTCCTAGTGCTTCCCAGTGCCGGTTCTTTCAGTAGTCACAGATGGACATTATCTGCACCTCCTGATCTGACCATATCACACTTCTTAAAGTGTAATTTGCAAGCAGTAATTTCCACTTGCTCATTTCCCTTGGTCATTAATCCGTAGTCAGCGTTCTTACGGAGAGGGCAAGTTGCTATTTGGAAATGTCTCGGATCCCGGTGGGGATCCCAGCTGGCGGCGCGATGCCGAGGGTCGCTGCAGCTCGTGCCGGTCCTGGATCCCGATGTGGGTCAGGCAAGCGGGGCAGCACCACAGGCTCCTGCTGTGCTCAGGGAATATTTATAAATGGGATCACAACACAAGTGAGCCACAGAGGGCTTTCCATGGAGTACCTGCAGGGCAGCGGGTATGGGACACCTACCTGAGAGGTGGCAGCAAGCAGCTCTGCTCTGTCTGTGCAGAAGTTGGTGGTGGTGTAGCTAAATTAGCCAATTAATGCTAAATGAAACTGGACCCAGAAGTCCTTTTAATCTCAGAAATGTATTAGAGGAACTTGCTGATTTATTCCTAATTATACCTCAAGGTATGCTCTTATTCTGGCACAATATTTTAAATCATCTTGGAAAGAACAGGGCTTTTTGGGACACCTGAAGGATTGTATTTTGTTAAAAGCAATAGAAGGAGAAAATATTTCAGATGATAAACTAGTCCGTTTACCCTGATGCAACTGCAAAGGGTTATTTATTTACGTGCGATCAGAAATACCTCTTAAAGCACCACTGTTTTATTCAGAGAGTGACCTGAGCAGTCGGAGGACGTGGCGGGTGCCCTCACAGCATGCACCCTCCGCTCCGTATTATGAGAGGTAACTGCACCCAGAGGCATTCCTGAGGCCGGGCTGCAGCGCTCGGTCCCTGGGAGCATGAGACGCCTGCGAGAGAACCGGGACCGAGCTCTGGTCGCCCGGCACAGAGCCCGGCCTCGCGCGGGAGCCTCCCCGGGGCTGAGCTCCTGCAAACGCTGATCCCGAGCGCCCCGGCAGGTCCGGCACGCATCGCGGCAGCAAATCCAGCCTTCCCGATGCTATTTTAAGTATCTCAGGGGAAGAGTGGGAGTGGGGGGGTGGGGGAGAAGGGAAAAGCAAAGCACAAATTTGCAAAGACTGATTCTATGGCTAGAACCGGTATCCTGCTTCAGCAGGAAAAGAGAAATGTGTCTTTACAGTTACTTTCATGCTTTGGGGGGAGCACAAACTGGTTTAGTCGACTCATTTCTTGCAGGAAATGTGACATTATCATCTCTAGCCTGCAGTTGCTGCTGCTAGCGTTAGGCCTGGAGCGCAGAGCGCGCTCTCCGTCTTGGATGGGTAGCATGACTGCACACAAACCTTCTTAAGAACTTACCTGACAATAGCGTGGCTTTAATTTGGGAGACTGACATTTATAGTACTTAATGTTATATGTTTTTCAGCATTGTGTTTTTCGAGTAAAAATGTTACCTAACACTTACCTCAACTACCAATTAAATTCCGGCTGTTACTTAAGTTATGGAAGTCTCAGTTTCCCCCTTGCCCTTGTATGCAGATTTTTGCTTTTAAATACACACACTCTTTTTGAACAAAACCAAAAAAAGCTTCTAAAGACCAAGAAATATTAGTGACAGGGGGATATTCTGCCCTGGTGGTACCAGCAGTATATGGCTCTTTAAAAATCACTCATGTTTTCTGCAGGAATCTCCCTGCTGGCATGTAGATAACATTCCAACACTTCTCAGGCCCTTCTTCCCAAGCTGTGGGTTTTTAAAGAAATCACTAACATGGGGGCAGGGGAGAAGGGAGCACAGCGAACATCTGGAGAGGAGGCTTCGAACCCTGCCTAGTCCTAGTCCTAGTGCCAACTTTCCTATCCTGATATGGACAAGGCCAGGGAACCTGCACTCTGGAAAACTTCTTGTATTTACGCCACTGTCAACTACTATGGTTTAACGCAAGGCAGCACTTGGAGTTTTGTTTTCTTCAAAACTGCTGCAGTTCTCTAGAAACAAGTCTTGCATTCTAGAAAAAAAATATCAACAAACTTGACTGATGTGATGTAAACATGTGCTGGGGTATGAAAAACAACAGTTGCAACTAAGGGTAAGGGGGGGAATAAAACTGTGCTAGCATAAGAGGAAATAAATAAATAACTAGCTCAAGTCCTGCAATGGATACAGGGCTTTAAGACTGAGATTTACCAACTTTGTCACGTGAGCAATATCCCTGTTCAGAGCACCACAGACCTGTCCACAAGAGAAAGCAGCCAGGCTGGGACTTCCGCAAGTACACAGCCCCTTACGAACAGTAAGAATACACCAAGAATCATGTACATCATTTTATTACAAAATTGTTAAAAAAAGTAATACAATGCAAATATACTACAAAATATAAGATCAGCTATTAAGCTACCTCCTTTGTTTTACTTTGCTAAAAAGAAACACCTGGCTATCAGTCACTGAGTTTCAAACAAAACCATTAAATATGCAGAAACATTCCACAACTTTTTCTTCTTTGTTTTAAAACAGAACTGTAGCAGCCCACAGCTACTACTTACATTAAAAATATAGGTCTCCCTACAAAGAACCACATCACCTATACACAATTCTGTACAGATTTTTATACTGAAGCTAACAATGAGCTGCACTTGAGTTCACATTCTTAGCAAAATATTGTATTCTGAGCATAAATCTTTACAGCAGGACTTGCATCTACTCCTCATCCTCATCTTCCTCCTCCTCTTCATCGTCTTCTTCCTCTTCCTCATCCTCTTCTGGTTCTGCTTTCTTCTTGGATCCTGCAGGCCTCCCCGGGCCCTTTTTTCCTGTGTCACTCTTGCTCTTGGCACGATACGCTGCAATATCCTGTAAGAGAGAGAGATGCTGTTTAGTTGCTTGCAAGGTAATTACGAAGAAAAGTTTGTACAGTTCCAGAAGTTAATACTTTATGTGTATCCTAAGTGAAGGAGGGAGAAGAAATAAGGTGGGTGTGTAGGGGGGCGGTGCTTACATGTTTTGCTAGCAAGACCCAGGCAGTTTGAGGAATTTAATCTGAGCACGGCTGTGTATTCTCCCAAGTGGGTAACCTGTTTTCTGGAGGTAAAGGCTCCCTGGCGAGGTCTCTAGGCGTGTAAAAATTGCACCAGGAAAGGCCTCCACATTCCTTTTGTGCCACTCCTTCCCAGCACTTGTAAGGCGCAACACAGGCTCCGCTTAGAACTATGGACCCTGCACCGCTTAGGTGCAAGTCGAGCCAGACCAGCCCCTTCACAGCAGGCTCTGCAAGCCCAAGCAGCACTTTCTGCTCCCCCCCACCCGGTACCTTCTCGTATTTCTCCTTTAGCTTCGCGGCCTTCTGTTCGTAGGGCTGTTTGTCTTTGGCCGACTGCTCGGACCACATTTCACCCAGTTTCTTGGCCGTGTCGCCGATGGACAAGCCGGGATGTTCGCTCTTGATCTTGGGGCGGTGCTCGGAGCAGAAGAGGAAGAAGGCAGACCTGGAAGGGGAATAAAGGGTTAATCAAGCGAGCGTGGAGCTGCCAGCGCCAGCCAGCACTGCGTGACACACACGCAAAGCACTCACGGCGGCCGCTTGGGAGCGTTGGGGTCCTTCTTCTTTCCCTTCTTCTCGCCTTTGGGGGGGACGTAGTTCTTCATTTCCCTGTCGTAACGAGCCTTGTCCCCTTTGGCCATTTCCTCGAACTTCCCTTTTTCCTTGCTCGACATTGTCTGCGAGGGGCACACGGAGGGGGAGAGGAGGAGGCGGGATGAGCCCACGGGCCGGCGGCGCCGCCGAGGCGGCGGGCAGCGCCGCGGCCGCGCTCACCTTCCACCGCTCCGAGCACTTGCGCGAGAACTCGGCGAAGTTGACGGACGAGTCCGGGTGCTTCTTCTTGTGCTCCTCGCGGCACGTCTGCACGAAGTACGCGTACGAGGACATCTTGCCGCGCGGCTTGTTGGGGTCGCCCTTGCCCATGGCGGCGGCGGCGGCGGCGGCGGCTCCTGCGCGGCGGGAAGGGCAGCGGCGCCGTGAGGGGAGGGGGCG
>NW_020455821.1:1547342-1555644 GCF_003342845.1 Nothoprocta perdicaria
CCCCGCGCGCCGCCGCCGGGGGCGGGCGAAGGTCACGCGGGCAGCGCCGCGCCGACGGCCCGTGTCACAGACGTGCTCGCTGTTGTTTTTATTGTCCGTGTTACCGCCTCGAGCTGGCGCGGCTGGAGAGGGCGGCCCTGGGGTCTGGGCCTTGCAGAGGCGTGTGCTTCTTGCCGTGCTCGACCCGGTGCCGGGGAGCCTCGAGGCGGCCGAGGGGAAGCGGCACCTGCCTGGGCGGTCGCGCCCTCCTCGCTGAAGAGCCGGGGGTGGAAAGTGCAGAAGCGGAGCTTGGCTGGAGCCGGGGCTTTCCCTGCCGCGCGTCACCAGCGGGAGCTGCTGGCCGGGAATCTGCGCTTGTGGGCCTTTACTCGGCTTGGAGTCAGGAGCACTGAGCAGGCCCTGGGGCTCAAGTTCATTTTTTCCGTATGACAAAGGCTCGTTCGCACAAGACAGTTCACTAATATGGTAACAGATGCCTCCTTTGACCCTGTTTCCTACTAAGCCTTATGTGTTTGCTTAAATGGGAGCACTGAAAGATGTAGTTTAAACTGGGGGAATAAAAATAAGTCCAAATCTTTTCCAAGCTGTACGGAAGTGTTTCCTCCGGGCAGAATCTGGTTATCTGGGCTCTAGCATCATCCTGCTTGTGGGGCTGCTCCTTTTGGTAGTGTTTAACCTACAAACAGAGCCAGGCTTATCTTTCGGAGTAAACATTTACACTGGGGATATTCTGTGTTCTATCTGCTGTTGGCTTTTTATTACTGTAAACACTTCCCTCACCTCTCCGGAGGAAAATCGATGTTCTGGAATCGTAACAGTGAGTTGTGCGGAGGCCCAGATGTTCATGGACTGTGTTTTCCATTCATTTTGAAAGTATCCTTTATTACTTGGAAAGCACCCTGATTTGGTTGGCGAGTCGGGCTGCCTGGTGGGTTACTCATCCTCCTTTCTCTGTGGTAAAGCACTTGTACGCGGCTGTTTCTGCACAGTGTTTTCTAGCTAGCGTGCGGAAAGGCTTTATAATGCACCCATTCGTATGTGTGGTGCAAAACAAGCGCCACGTCCCACCGTTGCCTCCTGCGCTGCTCACAACCATGTGAACACGAGGATGACCCCATCCGAAAGAGTTTTGCTCTGGAATTCTCCCTGATGCAGTTGAAAGTCCAATGACACTTAAGCGATATACCATTTTTTTCAGGAAATCCAGTTCTCTCGGTGTTATTTCTTCTAAAATAGCAACTCGTGACCTCTGAGAGTTCATGTCATCGAGAAATAATCAGGGTGCTTGCAGGCACAAAAGAAAAAAAAAAAGGGATTTTAACGCTAGGGAGCAGAGGAGATACTTGCTCTGCTTGTGCTTTTTACCCCTCTTAGGCATTCTCTGCGACTTGTTAAAAAGTTAAGGTTAAAAAACCTTAGACAAGTTTCTTGTATTCTTACTCAGGCTTTTAAAGCTAATTAGGAAGTTCATGGCAAGAATAGTTTGGATGTGACATGGGGAATCATGTGGCCTAACTAGAGGAAGAATTCCTCTGGGCATCTTTTTTCATATCTCCTCCAAGAACATGGAGCATTCCCGGAAGAGCAAGTAGGATGGGAAAGTGTCATTACTGTGAGAAGAATGAGCCCTCCCGCTCAAAAAATGGCATGATCAAATGGTTTAGAAAAGGTCTTGAACATCCATCCCCTCATTCTTTTAAAGAGATCCCTTTTCTAAGCTCCCTTTTATATAAAGGAAGGGAGTCTAGAAAAAAAACCATATGGTGGACGTATACAGATGGATGGATAGGTGGTTGTATCATACCGTATCATGCAACACAGGCCTGTGTAGGAAAGCAAGCGGTTGTAGTCTCTACATCTGTCTGCCCTCCAACAAGGAAGGCAGTATTAAAAATTTTCCGTGGTTGAATATGACACTGGAAGCTTTCCATGGCACTGCAGGAATGCTGGCTTTAGAATCTTCTCAGTTCCAAAGCTGTAAGCGCTTTCCTGCCAAAATCCTTATACATGAAAAAGCTTCTTTCTTTTTTCTTTTCTATTTTTTTCTTTTTTCTCTGCGTGTCTAGTTCCACATTAAGCTGCCACTGTTTTTTCTTTATACCATGCTTTTTCATGCAAAACCACATATTTGGTCTCGAGATTCAGTCGCTGTGGCTCTTCTGAAAGGAGGGATCTCCGCAGCATTGACTTCGGTCAGTCCATGTGGTTAATTTATAAACCGCATGTGGATGACAACTGCGGAGACCAAGCAGCATAAACTCTGTGACTTTAAGCTTCTGCTTGAGTAACTCAGCTCATAAAATGACTGTTAGGTTTTATGGCTCCCTGTTTTCAAGCCCTTTTTGAGTTTCTAATCTGCTGCACAATTAAAATTTGGAGCACTATTTACTAACTTCACTTGCTCTTCAGTAAATGAAGAAGGATAAGCCATGTAGTGACTAGTAACACTGGATACAGGGAAAAGAGCATCAAAAAGGTTGTGGGCTACTGTGGCTAAGTAATAAATAAATAAAACACAAAACCTTTCTAAGTCTGACATCTGTTCACTTCCATTACTAATTTCCTCATTTCTTTTTCCATTTGCTAATAGTGTATAGACAGAGAAAATACAGAAGTTCAGTGATCAGGGTAAGGGAAAGAGTTAAGGAAGAACTTTCATTTGAACCTTAATTCACAGTTGAGTTAATAGATTCATGACATTTGCTACCGATGCAGTTGAGGAAGTCGCAAAGTCTGCATGATGTTAACTCTGATGTCAAACTTGTTCTGGTGAAAATACATTATATGGTGACTGTGCTAGTTCTAACTCGTTGCGTTGGGTAAAGAGGCTCTGTCTCTCTCCAGACACTCTGCTTGAGCCCGGATGCCCCTATGGAATCTGTCACGGTGTGGCAATAAGGACAGGAAAATTCTGCTGTGAAAAGTGACTGGCTTTGGCGGACTCCAGCCTGCAGCTGCAAGGGTGAGTACCTGAGATACCGAGTGTGCCTGACTGATGATGAAGGTGAGTAACAGCTGCTCTAGCTATTAATGTCACCTAAATTCACCAATGATAATCTTCTTGAAAGAGGAAGCAAATATAGCTTGAGATTTTTTGTTGTTGTTGTTACAGAAAAAGATTAAGATCTAAGATTTAGAAAGCAGAGAAAGCATTTAAAGAGGCCATTACATTAAGCCCCGTTTTTAAATGTTATTTCCAAAGTTTTCACATAGGAAAGAACTAATATGTAACATGTTTCCCCATCAGCAGCTCCTGTGCTCAGTATGTGGTAGGAGCTTTAGGATTAAGGTTAAAAAAAAACAGCGCTACCTGAGGTAGCTGGATTATAAACAAAACTTAGTTTACCATACTGTTCTTAAAGAACAATAGCAGAAGTCATAATAACTTTCCCCATTTTTCACTTCCCTTTTAGCATGGAAATAATAAATATTTTATTAACATGGCATATGTGTGCTGCCTCAGCACCTCCCAGGTCCATGGGTGCCGTTGCAGAGCCGGCATAACCAGTTAAGCAGCTCCTGGGTAAACAGGAGCCTCCTTACGCTGGGCTGTGGTGGCCTGAAAGTGCAGTAAGTTTCTTGCCTTTGTGCTGTGGACCAAATACCCAGCACAAAGACCGCTCACATGAGGCAGCACTAGGGACAGCTGCAGAGCACGGAGTGAAACTGAAGTGGTCATATGATAGGAAATAAATACAGCAAATCTCTCCTGGTACTAATGCAGATAATATTAGGAACACCAGCTGTTCCTGGTTGCAATAATTGTTACACTTAACCGAACTTTTTTGACCATAATCTTACAAGAACCCTTTTTTTTTTGCCACTTGCATTGTGGTTTGCCTTTTGCATATTTTTTTCCTCTTCTCTCTCTTTTTTTTTTTTTTTTTTTTTTCCTTTTTCTCCCTTACCCCCTGTTTCTGTTCTTGGAGCCCAGTTTCTCTTTTGAAAGAAAAGTATCTCTGAACTCATGCATCATTCTCCATCTGAAGATCTTAACAGACCTCCTTTTCACTCTGTTTTTTTGCTAGTCTTTTCTTACAGGTACGAGAAGAGAGGAGTAATTTGTCATGGTTTGTCCAGTAGGTCATTTTTAAGGTTGTATAGAGGGGCTTTTAAATGGGAGTAGTTGTAATTTACATTTCTAAATTGTTTTACATGGGGACAAAATGTGCGTCTTCTACTCTGTCCCCCTCCTCCTCTAGCCTTGGTAAATATCCCTGCTTTACAAAGGGCTTACTCTCAGTAAATAAAATGTTGCAACTGTTAATACAAATGTGTTGCATGCTTGGGAGCCGGAAAGCTTAGTTCGGGGAGACGTTTTTCCTTTCCGAAGAGTAAAACAAGGGGCTGTGTTGTTGTCTAGCACTGGAGGTGCAAGGCCAGGAGGTGAGGAGATGAGTTGGGAGAGCCCTAAGGAGAGCCTGGCTCTCCTGAGCAGCCCCAGCATCCGTGTGAGGCTCCGCGCTGCTGCTCGCTGCGGCCATGGCGAAACGTGCGACTGACGGGCACCTAGAGCTGCTGAGACTGCCGTGGTGCAACAGAGCAGCACCTCCTGCTTGCGCCCCTTCCATTTCGAAGAACTGTTTTCCCCTGCAGTTTTGAGGGCTAGAAATTCAAAAGCAAAACCTGCCTGAAAAAGCTGGTATAAAATCACAATTTTAAGATCTTTTAGAAAAGAAAATTACTGCCCAGTTGCTAGTATGTGTATGCCACAAGCCACAGGAGGAAGGATTGATTTGTGCCCTTTTATCTTGCGCAGCCAAAAGAGAGAAGCAGGTTTGGCTGGTAGCATCATTCCACACAGTACACTGCAAAACGTGCTGATCTTGGGGCCAGCTGTGAAAGAAATGGATCAGTTTCGTTAGGTGGAATTAATAATCTTGATAGATATTAACAGCTGAACAAATAAAAAGGCTTCTAAAACTTACGTCTTTTAAAAAGCATTTTATTAGAGCCATTTCCCACAAGCCTTTCTTAGCTATTGCCAAGCTTAATGATACTTTTGAACTGCAGTTGAACACTGCTCGTGTTACTCACACATCAGAATATTATAAATTACAAACAAACAAGCAGAAAAAAAAAACCCATATTTCCTTCTGGTTATGAAAATGTTGAAATTTAAGCCTGTCTCTTTTTACCAAGAATGAATTCTACAAGTCAGGAAAATAAGTCAACTCCAAACCCATGCGTGTTTTTATTCATTTTATTTTTATAAAAATATTAGCATCAGGCTTATTTTTTTCTCCCTGACAGAGTGCAAATAATCATCTTATACAGAATTTCTAACTGTACTCTAGATTTTGGTGCATCTGCCCCCGAGGGCCCTTTGCTGCTGCTGTTCCACGAGCAAAGTCAGGCCTATGGATGCCAGGTCTGCCCTTACGTTAGGACACTACAAAGATGAGGATGCTGGAAAGGGCTTGGGAGCTACAGATGTTCCTGTTTTTTCCTTCAATAAAAGGAGTCCATGTCAGGAGAGGATGTGATGTGAAGGAGCAGTGTATTTTCTGGGAGTCTATGATAAAATTGCAAAGATGGTGAAAGGGAATTAAGAACAGTGTTAGATCTGAATTTCTATAACCAGAAATGTCTATAACCATTTTCACAGAAAATAAGACTTTTTTTGTATTAAGGATGTACCTGAGGCTAGCCAAATTTGGAGGAAACAGCAGTTTCTGTTCCTGGTAAGCAAGCTTTATATCTCTTTTCAAAGATTAAAAATAACTACAAGGACTGGACTTTTATTCATCACTCTGTGAGTTATTTTTTCATTCTCCATTCCAGCCTGAAGTCCAGTGACTCTCAACCCTTCACTGTTGAGAACAGCGAATGTTTCATCTGGGCTGAACAGGAGCTTGTAAATAGAAGGATTACAGGATCTGCTGCAGGCGTGGGTACGAAGCTCAAGGTAGGCTGCTATGGTCACCCGCCTGCAGTCGCATTTGAAAACATCCTTTAAGCTGCTCTTACTCCTGCTTTGTGAGGCACAGGTATTTGACACAGCTCGTTGTTGAGGTATGCTAGCAAATAGTTGCTTGCAGGTGCATTCAGTAAGGTATGTCTAATATTTCTGCACCGACATATCTGTAGTTTTTCTACATAAAAGTGAGCTCTTTTAACGGTGGATCCCTGAGGCCTGTTGTAACTGATGTGATGTCTTACTGCAGAACTGAATTGCTACAGCCAGTGAAGGGGCACGTATTATAAATCTTCGGAGGTTTTACAGCAGACAGGTTTATCAGTTTTAATCCTGTAACACTTGGATTACTCTTAGAATAGTGCTTATTCTTGGACCCAGTTTAAATCTTTTAATAAAAGCACATGTTACATAAACTTTCATATGTTCTTGATTTCCATACTGCAGGGTCGAACACTAAAAAGGCATAGCAGATGCAACTGGATTATACAGAGGGCCAGAAAAAAAAAAACAGTTTTGCACCAGTTTAACCATTTTAGTTAATGGCGTGATTGTCTCTCTTAACGTATTACTTGATTTCCAAATTGTTTTAAGCCAGCACTGGCACCAAAGAGCTGGTTCTTCCTTGGTTTTTGCACCAGTCAGGCAGTCATGCTCTTCTCTTGGTCCTTTGTGCTGGGACATCACACAAGTGAGCAGTAAAGCAGATCAGGCTTCACTTCACCAATTTTCCTTCTGCTAGGCTAGTTTTAACACAGCCCAGGCTGCTGTGCAGCCAGATAAATGCTGCTCTAGGCACACGGGAGGGCTTGGGTGCAAAAAGGAGCATCTTATGGCTGCAGGATGGAGGACTGTCTTTCTCAGCCCTGCTAGTCTAATCATGATCATGAAACTATGACGCTTCTCATTTTGAAATTGAGTTTATATGCAAGCCTTTTATTGGCAAGCACGGCTGATTAATGTAAGAAAGTCTTTGACTGCTCACAAACTATGCAAAGATCAGAAACAGAGAATTAAAATGCACAACTGATCTTTCCATCTTATGGAATCATGCCAGGTAAATCCAATATGCCAAACCTTAACTGCTCTTAACCTAGCCCGGCGTATTCTGTGCTCACAGTATGGTGAAAACAAGCTAAAGGAAACGTGTCTCGAAAGACAGAGTGTGGGATTCCAGCGGCTGCTGCTCGTGACACACATTTAAACTGAAGAATTCCTGGAACTCACCTTTGCCCCAGCTTTCCTAGCCTCGACTTCCTATGCTTTTCTTAGGTAAAACCATTCTGCTACCATTCTTCGAACATTTACTATTGCAACTTTTAAACTGGCCAAATATCAGGAAACGTAAAAAGCGAGTTAGAAACCTGTTGTCCGGGATTATACAGATTTTACTTTATTTAGATTTATGGTCAGTGGATAACAAAAAGGGCTGTGGGATTTTTTTTCTCAACTCTTCAAATCTTTAAATTGTGCTTTTACTATCGCCCATGATTCTGTGCTTGTTTTTCAGTTGTTGCACCATTCATTCAGTCACACTGTTCCAAGCGCGAGCGGGACCTGCCCGCGCTCTGTAATGCCGGGTTATGTAATCAGATTAAAGAGCCATCTGCGCCCCAGCCGAGCCACACGATAATCGTGTGCCCTGGCACGCTTACGTGGGATCCGCGTCTCGGTGGATCATCCCCTCTGCCTCTGCGAGACGAAAACGCACCCCGACTGAGACGGGCGGATATTTCAGTGATAAAAGCATTGTGTCCCGCGTACGGCCCGTTCTGGTACTGTATCTTAGGTTTAAGGGAGGTCTGAAAGGAAAGGCAACCTCAATGTGTGTCCTTTGAAGGCACGTGCTGAAAAACGCCTCACAAGCTTGCACCTTCCGTCACCCTGCGGCGGGCGCGGGCGCCAGCACCCGCTTTAACGATACGGCGCGTCCCGCGGGGCTGTGAACTCCCACACCGCGGCTGAAAATCCTTCTTGTAGCCCTGTGGCCGCGGCTCCGCGGCGCGTTTCAAATCCCAACGGCCGCGGCGGGGGCGGACAGGGACCCTCCGCCCGCGGGGCCGCCTGGCGGCGGGGGCGGGGAGCGCGGCGCGGGCACCAACGGCCGCCGCTCCCGCCGCCGCCGCGCCGCAAAATGGCGCCCCGCCCCCCCTCCCCTCCCGCGCCGCCGCGGTGCATCCCGGGAGCTGTAGTCCCAGTGAGGGAGCCGACGCCGCAGTGGAGGCGTCCGGCCGGACTGCATCTCCCGGCGCGCCCCGCGGCGCGGCAGCGCGCAGGCGCGGCGGGCGGGCCGCCGTTGTTGCATAGGAAACAGCTGAGGCGGCTCCACATGACAGGGCGCGCGGGAGGCAGCGCCGCGAGCGCGAGGGGCCGCGGCGCAGCGCG
>NW_020455821.1:1555939-1609429 GCF_003342845.1 Nothoprocta perdicaria
GAGGAGGGCGAGCGGTGCGGCCGCGCCGCGGGCAACGCCAGCTTCAGCAAGCGCATCCAGAAGAGCATCTCGCAGAAGAAGGTCAAGATCGAGCTGGACAAGAGCGTGAGTGCTGCTCGGGAAACCCGCCCGGCCGCGCAGCCGCCTCCCCGCGGGAAACTTCACAAAATTGGTTAATTCGTTTGTTTCGGAGCGCGCGCGCGCGCGGCCCGGCCGCGAGACAAAGGGGGCTGGGGGGGGCGCCGGCACGGCCCGGTTCGGCACGGCCCGGCCCGGCCCGGCCCGCGCTGAGCGGCGCCCTGTGCCCCCCCCCCCCCCCAGGCCAGGCACCTCTACATCTGCGACTTCCACAAGAGCCTCATCCAGAGCGTGAGGAACCGCCGAAAGCGGAAAGGCAGCGACGACGACGGCGACTCGCCCGTGCAGGACATGGACGCCCCGGAGGTAGCGAGGCGGCCCTGCCGTGCGCGGGGACGGGAGGCCTCGGGGACGGGCCGGCCGGGATCTGTGCAGCCCTCACTGCAGCGGTCCTGCAGGCTGCAATGAGCAAGCCTCGTACTTGCTTTATGCCTCGTGGTTTTTCTCAGAAAACTGTCGCTTTCACGGTTTTCCTGGGCACTGCCTTTCTGGACTTCCATGTGGGAAGCATCAGCTCTGCTAGTAGCAAAATCCCCCTGCTGCCAGGGCTGGCGATTTAAGGGAGTTGCATGTAGGACTTGGCGGGTAAACACTCCTCTGTTCCCATTCCCCTGGCCGTGCCTTGCTGTGTGGAGATGTGCTGCAGAGCAGCTCTCGCGGCTGTTCGGTTGCTGCACTCTAATCCCCAGGTTTAACAGGGGAAGCTCCTCGTTTTTCATCCCTCAGCATCAGGCAGGAAGGCAGCGGAGGAGGGAGGGCCCTTTCCTCTGTCTTCCCCTGCAGACCTGGAAAATGCTGTTACCCACCGGGAGAGTGAACTGCAGCTTTTGAACCCTTTTTCATAGTGTGGTGGGAGAGAAAGCGCCAGATTTCTGAGAACGATGCCCTGACCTTCCCTACGCCCCCATTGGACTGTCTCTGCTGCAGCCTGGCTTAGCAGGGGCGCTCAGTGCGATACTCCTGTGCAAAGGCTGTGATTCCTGCCCAATTCCTCTAGGAGGGATTTGCAGGATGTTTCCAATATTGCTTATGGAGCACTAAGTTGATGGCTTCCCTTTAGCCACAGTTTGCAGATATCAGCACCATAAATGATAAAACTTTGTTCAAGAACGCCCACAGCTCCACTCTGACAGAGAGGATCTGAGCGGATTGGGAATGGCTTGATGCTAGTTGTGCTTTGGTCTGCTGAGTACCTTGGGTGGCCCCTCTGAAAGCTCTGGCTGTATCTAAATGTGCCGTGTGGCTTAAGGCAGCTGCCTGGCGCGGGGGGCACTGCCACCCTTCAGCAGGCCTGGCTTGCTTTGCAGTGCAGGAATGCTGAAGTGTGGCCCAGCTGAGGGGTGTTTCCAGAGAAAAAGAGGAGGCTTCTTAACTGTCCTGCTGCGAGCAAGACAACAGGCTGGGAACATTGCAGCCCGCTGTTTGGGTCTCCTTCCCACTGAGTGCCGTGGAGCCCAGAATCGCAGAAAATCTGGAGCTTGAGGTGACCTGGAGGTATCTGCCAGGCCCCCTGCTCGGGGCCCTGGTAGAGCAGGTTACCTGGGGTCTTGTCCGGGTGGGTTTTGAGCATCTCCAAGGATGCAGCCTGCACAGCCTCTCAGTTTCAGTGCTCAGCCACCCCTGTAGTAAAAAAGTGTTTTCCTAGGTTCAGATGGGACTTCTTGTGTTTCATTTTGTGCCCGTGGCCGATATCCTGTCCCTGGGGCACCACTGAGAAGGTTCCAGCCTTTACACCCTTCTAGGATACTCATGCACATGGATAGTTCCCTGCAAACTTTCCCTTGTCCAGGGTTAGCAGTTCCAGATCTTCCAGCCTGTCCTTATGCAGGGTTGCCGCCAATCCGCTAACTGTACTTGTGGCCCTGTGATACCTATAGGCTTTTGACCTTCAGTGTTTTCACTTACTATTACCTTTATTAAACAAGGAGAAATCCCTCTGACTACCTTTGGAGTCCTCAGGTCCCCTCCTTAGTCTAGACCATTACTCGCTGTTGGAAATGATGCCTGCAGACAGGAGAGCTGCTACGGTGCTGCTGCCTCCTGGGGCTTTGCAGGGAGCTCCTGCTCCTCCTCCGTGTCATTCCCTAGGGCACTGGCTCACCTGGCAAGCTGAATTTATGGCATGTAGAATTTGGAATTCCAGAGGATATGCATCCCCTGTTGCATAACGTGGTGTGCATCAGCTCTGGCCAGTTTGCCAAGTGCATGGTAGCCCTGTGCTTAATCTGTACATGAGGTTGCTGACGGAAATTAGAGTGAATTCCATAATGGATCTTTAACCGTCTGGTTTACTACGGTCGTGGCAAGCGGTCTCACAGAATTTCTCATGCAGCCTATCTGCTTTTTTCCTGCTCGGTGTTTTGGTTAAGCTCCCTGTTGACGTTGCCAAGGAAGGTGGCAGGATAAGGTGTTGCTGGGAGATGTGACAAGTCAGAGTTTTTGGGATTTGGAACTGAGGGAGTACTGGGTTAAGGCTGCATATTTATATCCGTAAGAGGAGCCTGTGCAATTCTCTCCACTGTCAGCTCGTGCTGAAAAATGGTTCTGGGCAACTATGCCTATGCACATAACTCCTACATTGTGCTTATGTAGCAGCAATATGTTTGGAGACTGAGAACAGCTGTTTTCTTCTCGCAGCTCAAGCCAAGAAAACTTTGCACTCTAGACTTTTTCTTGGTTCCAATATATGCTGTTTTATGGTGCAGCATAGCTGCACCATGCTGCACCAGCTATGCTGTACGTTTATGGAATTTCTGTAAAACATGATGGCTGAAATTGTAATTTAGGGACTACCTGTGAACCAGCTTGTCACAGATAGAACATGAAAGTTAAGTGGCTTTAATTATGTTCAAACTGGGGAACAAGTGAAAAACACAGATTAAAGTACAGTAAAAATCTCAGATATTATCGCTGTAAAAGGGGAAAAAGGGCCGTGCTGGGTAAAATAGTCTTGAACTGAACTCGGGTGTTTTGCGTCCTTCTGGCGGGTGCAGGGTGGAGGTTTTCTCAAAATGGAATCTCTTCAGTTGACAGTCTAAATTTGTTCATTTATTTTGTGAGATTCCCATACTCTGTGGAGACTCAAGCTATTAAAAAATGAATCTTAACAAATGAATTCATGAATTGGGTGACTTTCTTCCTCTTTCCCCCATGTTTTCTAGGTTGATTTATATCAGTTACAAGTAAACACACTTCGAAGGTACAAAAGACACTTCAAGCTACAGACCAGACCAGGACTTAACAAAGCACAGCTCGTTGAAGTACGTATGGAGGTTTGTTGCATAGCAGGAAAGGCAGCTTTCAGGGACGGGTGGCTTTCTGGACAGTGGGATCCTTGCGTGAAGAGCAGAGGCAATTTGGGATTGGGGAGGACACAAGGGAGCTGTTCATGTGGCTTCCTTCATTGCTCACCATTTCAGCTAGATAAGTCACAAGAAAAAGTCCCCTCCAGAGGAGGAGCCTTAGCTTCAAGGAGTGTGTGCTGCTTCAAACAAACAAAAAATGTGGAATTGGAATCATGAGATGAGTTGTTGCATGTCTCTGAATATCATAGAAACGTGGAGTGTCTGCACATGAGTCTCACGTTCACCTTAGATGGTCTATCAAAAACAGTTAGAGTGAGGTAGTAGTGAAATTCCAGTAGGACAGAGGCTTGACTTTAAAAGCCAGTTAATGCAAACATTTCTCTATAGAGAAAAATATGGAAAAAAACTTAAACAGATTTCTTTATTACGTTAGTGTTTAATTGGTAAAATTAAATCTGTTATCAGAAAACAGAAGTTCATGAATTAAGTTTTTCATCAATTTGTTTTTTTTAGAAGTATTTAAGTAGAGGAAGCACTTCCTCTACTGAGTGTGAGTGCAGTTTTTAAGGGATCCTTCTGCACTCTGTAAGTGCAGTTTACAGGATGCTAATGTAAATATGTGGGAGAACTGGCAGTTCTCCTTTAAAATAACAACTGTATTTCCCTGTTCCCACTTTCGGGTCGTGATGCACTCGGTTGTGCTTCTGTGCAGACATTTATTTCGTCTGGCCACTAATCAGTGTGAAATAAGGCCAAGAATCTTAGAAGGCCTGCTGAATTCCCAGTTATCCTAAGCACTTATGTGCCCTGTGAGAGTTAGATGAGCTGTCCTGTTTCCTCACTTTCTGTTGCTAATCTTGATCTACCAAAGAAGAAATCTGCTTTCTTAAAATTAGCAGTCCATTCTGAAACTTCCCGAATCACAGCAGTGACTCGGGAGCTGTTCAGAGACTGTAGCTGTTGCATCACACAAGTTTTGTTTTGCTTTTTTATCATTGGCAGCTCTGGCATGAAGAGCTAAATGTTCAGTAATAAATCCTGAAGCTTTCTACATAGGGTCGTCCTGGCTTCTAAACACGGCTCCACACAGACCCCTCAAACTGAGTAGTGAGCAGTAGCCCCTCATTTCTATACTGTGATTCTAATCATATTCTCTGGTAACTACTAGAGAATGTACAGGAGAACATGAGCTCTTATTCTCTGCTGCTCATTTGTTTCGTATCTGAGCTTTGCCTACATATATTTAATGACAGCCCTATCTTTGCCTTGAAACTTTCTGAAAATTTCCAGGGGTTTTTAGTTGAGAAACTAGGGTACAATTTGGTATATTTGGCTCGTAGGTGTCAGTAAAAAGTTCCTGTTCTATCTTTTGTGTAACACTTAAAAGTTATTGGGGTATATGTGTGCTTTTTTTTTTCTCTCCCTGATGAACGTTTTAAAACTTCTGCAATGTGATTTAAATCTGAATCTTCAGCATGTAAAAGTGGTTATTTAATTTCCTTGCATTCTTCCTTTATAGATAATTGGCTGCCATTTTAGGACAATTCCAGTGAATGAAAAGGACACCTTAACATATTTCATCTACTCGGTGAAGAATGACAAGAACAAATCAGATCTAAAGATGGATAGTGGGGTTCATTAGTCTGAAAAGGTTGGGACTGAGACTTGGGCTCCAGATCAAAAGACTGAGGGTTTTTGTTGATATGCAAAAGCTTTCTTTGTACCTTTTTCTCCCAGAGAACTGTCTCTTATTTTTCATAATCTTGATGATTTATTTGAAAGCCACCTCCCCTGAAACAATTTCCTCAGCAAAAGTATTTTAAATAAATATCACTGATATTGTTGCTCAACTGGGTGTGTCTAACTTTTTCAGTGAGTTACTTGTAACTAATAGCAAAGCTCTGACTCCTTATGTAATGATGTTAAAATATTTTTCAATTAAAGTATGCCAAGGATACTTTTATGAATGTATTTAGTCTCATGGTGCAGTGCTGCATTAAAAAGGAAGCTGTGGCAGGGTTGGCAGTAGATTCCCAGCTCTCCAAGGTAAGGCTGGCTGTAAGCAGTGGTTCCCCTTGCTAGCTGTGCAAAAATGGCTGAATATTCCTTTTTTTTATATATATATATTTTTTTTCTTATTCCGCTTTGGAAGAAAGATTTAATGGGAGCTTTTCTGACTTGTTTGTTCTATCTAATATATGGCATCTAATGTATTCTATTTATTTTATCTTGTTGGGACCTGTGCTTCCAGACATTGAGGCCTTCCTGCTCTTTATTTTGAAAGAAAAAAAATACAGCTCCTGGAATTTCAAGATACAAGTGTGAGTTAAAAGCAGGATACTGTGCAGAGAGAGCCCTCCACCGAGGAGGAAATACAGCAGTTGCCAACTGACTTGTGTTCATCTGCATTGGCCGTTGCTAAGACCACATCTTGGTGAAACCTGCAGTGTGGGTGAGGCTGTTGTGTGTGAGTCCTTGTGTTTTCACTGACAACTGTTGTTGCTGTCTGAGTGTGCGGTGTCTGCAGGGATTTTGCTTGCCCCCCTTGGCTCCAAGCTGTGCACACAGGTTGGCAGGGAGAGGAGGGAAGGACGCAGCTTCAGCGTGCTCGGCTGGCAAATGTTACACCTAGGCTTATCAGAAGGTGCTTAGAAGGTGGTGGTGTTTTTTTTTCTTAATGTGGAGAAACTAGGAAGGTGGTGTTTTTATATTCTCATTTGCTAGATGTTAATCTTACACCTCTTGAGAACTACTCGGGGATAACACTGAGGTGCTGGGTTTTTGTTTCTGTGCCCGTTGTACTCTTGCTCAGGACTGCACGATGAGGAACCCCAGACTCAAAGGGGCTGCCTTCCCAGCAGCTATCCATGGCCTAACTTCTTACACTTGCAGCGTCTCATGTAATTCCACGTTGAAGTTCTGTGCTGCTGGCCTCAGTTCAAGCCAGTTAACGATACCTGGCTAGTGGGAGCTAAAACTGATACTCCTTTGAGGAAACCTTTTGGTTTCCATTTCATCATGGTGACTGTAAAGCTCTCTGAAGATGACAAACTGGGCTAGATACAGGAGCAGCCCGGGAACCCGGCAATGAATGGGATGTCCAAAAGAGAAAGGCCTTTCCCTGGGCCGAGCGCGTGGCAGGGATGGATGCTCTCAACTCGGCACTGCAGGACCTGAAGAAGCAGCCTTGGAGACAGGGAGAAACAAAAGCAAAAGCTTCTGCAGGAAATACGGTTTAAAATAGCAGCCGTGCTGATCCAATCCTGCATGTGAAAACTGGCACTTTTTTTCCTGTGGGTGATGGATTTTCCCTAAACAGTAATAGTAGAAAGGAAGTAGTTGAAAACTGCCTAATAACTTCACTACCCCATTGGGCTCCTGCCCTCATCTTTGCTACTTGTGCTCTGGGAAGAGGTGAGCGGCAGAGGCACATGCACAGGGTGAGTCATGTAGAAACTCCATGGCAGGGCCAGCAAAAGCTGCAGGCCCTGATGACTGCCAGAAGCTGCGAGGGGACTTTCCACAAAAGTGGATAGCATGTGCTCTCTTACAGCCCCAACTTTGGGTATTTTGACTGTTGGCTGCCAGATTTCCACCCCCCAGCCTGCAGCTGGATTTTAATTTTTTTGGTAGGAAGCCTGAATGACTCAGGAATAATTACACAAACTAGGCTTTAAAAAGCTCGGAGGCACAAACGGTTTAACAGAGAGTCACCCCAAAATTACATGGTAAAAATAGTACACATGGATTCACTTGAAACATTTATTATTAGTCATGTATGATCAAAACAAAACCCACTGTCCCGCCCTCATTTGCCAAAAGATGAAAAACAGTCCTTGTGATGTTTCATACTCTCTGTGAAGTAAAACTCTGGTAAATTAGTAGTAGCAGTACTCAGGGGTTGTGGTTGTAAGATTTAGATGCATAATGCTTTACACTGAGAAAGAAAGACTAGAAGTAGTCAAAATATTGGTGAAAGAGTAAAACTGGTGTAAATAATTTCATCAGTATTACATGTTTTCCATGGGAATTGGCAGCTCAAGATTTTTTGTATATTAGGCATAAGGTAGCTTGCTCTTTGCGAGTCTGGTGTGTTCAGGTGGCTTTTGTTAACTTGCATACGAAAGTTGGTGCCTGTTTTCCTTGCCTTGTCCTCAGTGTTGGCAAATGTTGAGAGGTAACCGCATGTCTGCAGGCTGGACTATGGTGATTCTTAATGCTTAGGGTGACTTTTAAAAGATTTTTAGTTACCTTCTTGTCTTCTTATTGCTAGCTCTATCGCTACGAGACTACATCAAACACAAAGCCAGTGTTTTAATTCTCAGGTGCTGTATTGCAAACAAAGCTTGATCCAAATGCATCTAAAGTGGTGGGGATTTTTTGTGTTTGTTTATTCTTTGTTTAATATCGACTTACCAGACCTTGCATCAGTCCTACCCTCTTCAGAACGTGTATGCTCTAGCAGCTCTCCCGGTAGGAGAGCCGTGTTAAGTTTAACCATTTTAACTAAGATCTTATACATTTTCTTGTTATGCAGGTGACCAGTTAGACATAGTTATGACCTGGGTATGCTCCAGTTGCTGTCAGCTGGAGCCTTGCCTTATTTTTCCAGTGGAACTTTCAAAATACAATTGGTGTAAGTTGCCTTTTTCTGCNCCCCCCCCCTAAAAGATGCTTAAATAGAACATAAGTAGCTACCTACAGAAGTGCCAGGTATCAAGTAACTTCAGCTTAAAACAACATTGACCGTGCAACAGCAACAAAGCAACAGGAAACAGCATTAAGGAAGGCTGGTACAAGGAGTCACGTTATTAAGCACATTAAGGTTGCTGCAAGGGTCACTTTCCTAACCACATTAAATATTCAGCTTGAAGTTCCTGTGTCACAACTGCCTGGGAATGTGGTTCTTATTTAAAAAGAGATGGGCTTTTTGCTGGGAGAAGTTTATCAGGACAATGATGAGCCTTGTACCAAGTTGCAAAGTAGTATGGAAATTAAGGACGCCAGCAAGTTTGAAAGGAAAACTCTACCACTTGTATTTTTAAGATTCCTTAAAGATATAGGAAAGATTTTTTTTTTTTTTTTTTAACGGTGTAAGAAGAGGCACTCATAGCGGTTAGAGAGGAAGCGTTTGTTACTGCTGTTTCTTCGTTTTTTCTTTTAAAGCACTGCTCAGAAATGGAAGGCTGACGTGCCTGACGTCTTCACTGGGGGATTGGTGTCAGTCACTGTTGCAGGGGATCAGAAAGGAGATCTTTGGTCCAAAGAAAATATTTCTGAAAGACATGAGCGGATATTTAAGTAATTAGCTTATTATTTTATCAGAGTTTTAATAGGACAAACGTTTGCAATTGCTGTCTTTTGGGGAGGTGAGGAGAAGGTAGTGGGGTGTTTTTTATTGGTTTGTGGGGTTTTTTTTGGTAGGGTGTATGTGAGATTATTGTGTCTGCAGGAAATTCTTTCAGTAGGTCAGATGCAACTCCTGGTCTGTATGAAGATACTGATGATATGTATCATATTATGATATGTGTACCTGCTTCTGCTCTGGAAGTGTCAGCAAAACTTTCAGCGACCGACTTGTGTATCGGGACCTTACCTCTGGAAATTTTATTTTGAGAAGGTAAATCTATCAAATATGTGATAGCACCAAAAAAAAAAAGTGGTATGTGCAAGCATAGTTTAATGCAGTTGTTGCTGGGATGATCTACTATGTCAGCCTTCTGTGCCTCTAGATGAGTGAAGGTCTTTGCATCAGAATAAGAGGATTTCAGTGAGTGTTTAAAGCTCAGAGGCTGACTGCTGGAAGCCAGAGTGTGACTCAAGGTGAGGTCACCGCATACAGCTTAGGGAAGAAAGAAACAGGAAAAAGTATTTAAAACGTGTTCTCAGCTTAAATATGGCTTTCCAAAATGATGTCAAAAATAATTTTTAACTTTAGTATTTGTTCCTGCTTCATTTGAATCCAGTGTCCTGGCCTCTTAGTCCTCGTTGAGCACTGAAAAGTCACCTTTTATTATGTTTTAGGGGAGCTGAGAAGCTTGGGTGGTAAGAGGGGGTGTTAATGTTTCATGGCCACTATCACTTGCTGGCATTATATAGGTAAGCAAAATTCACTACTTGTGCTTCTGAAGTGTTGTATTGATATTTTAATCTAAATTTCCTGAGGAAAATATTTGGCTGAAAAGCTGAACGAGATGATACCTCATAGTGTATTTAATTATTTCAAGCCAGTAAGTCATAGGGTGCCAGTGTTTATTAACTCAGCTCTGAACGTGTTGAAACATACGTTCTTTCTCTAAAGCCACAAAACCCACATTCCACCAAAATTCCTCTCTCCTGCTCCGTCAGCGCAGTGCCAGCAAGGCGGGCGAGTGTCAGTGGTTCCCGGGCTAAGTCTTCCCTCTCTTGCAGGCATTTTCTGGACTTATTTCTTTCCCTTCTTTTCCCCTCAACCCATTTTCTTTCCTATCTAAAACCGCTTTCTTCACAGAATTGTTTATTCAACCAGCATGTCTGCTGATTGCCTTAGAATAGCAAAATCCCTCTTTATTGTGTAGCAGAAACCTGAAGAGACGGAGGCTCGTGGAAACAGCTAACTTGCCAAGTGCTGCCCAGAAGGAATATTGTAGATCTAACATTTGGTGTAGAGCAGTTATCGACAGCAGATAAAAGTTGAGTGATCTCGATATTTTCCTTTAATAGGACATGTAGACTTCAAGTATGCTAAGCAAGTACTAGGTGAGCCGCCAAAAACCCGAACATTTAAAAACTGGCTGTAACTTGATATAATCCCAAACCTCCTGAAATGATTAATCTCTTTAAAATGCCCCCTCATCCCTCAGGTGCTAACTGTGCAGCAATGGTGTTACGTGGGGCTTGCCCGGTGTGAGCAGGAGGAGCAAAGCAGTCTTACTTTGGGCAGCAGAGCAACTCGCTCGGGCTGCAGTAGCAGATGGTGTCGCAGCCCTTCCCTTCCCAGAAGTGATCCTGCAGGCTCTCATGGACCGGTCGGAGAGCGGCCACGGCTTGGGGGACGCCGTGGCAGCCGTGGCCCCCGAGGGCCCTCTTGGAGCAGGAGAGGCGAGGGGCCGGCGCGGCGCGGGCGCCCGCCAGCGCGCTCAGCAGCAGCAGCAGCGGCGGCAGGGCCAACACCACCTTCATGCTCACCGGGATCCCCGCTCAGGAGCGCTGAAGAGAAATGAGGAGTATGAGCAAATGAGCATAGCTCTCCAACAGATCCATTCTCCCAATTAACTTCCATGAGTACCTTCTTTCCTGCAAACTTCTGGAGGCTTGAGACTATGTTGAGTCCTCCTACTCAGGAACCCTTAGGAGAGGATTTCCTCCTAGGAGGTAAATATCATCACCGAGTTCATATTCATTGCTTTCTATACCAACCTCTTCCTTTTCTTGGGAACTGAGGCTTCTGTTGCCGGCAATTTTCATGTTTGTTTGGCCTCTCACCTTGAGAGAATTGCTTTGAGCTAGCCGTGTTGTCCCCGCAGTGTAAAGGAATGTGTTAAATGCCACCAAAGCAGGCAAAATGCTCCGATGTTTCATTACCTTCCTGGTGATTCATGCTCTTGAAACAAGAGCGGCTCACATAAAGATTAGTAATATCTTTCCCCTTAAAACTTATGGGAAAATGATTGTGAACTTGTACTTGAACTTGTGATTGATTTTTTCAAGTTTCTTGGAGTTTGGAGCACAGCAAAGGAAGTTGCTCTTCATCCCACTGGCACTATGGAGTTGATTCCACATTAGGGGCTGGTTTCTGCCCTTTCCTGGGAGGCTGCAGAACAGACTATTCTAGATTAACCTGAAAATAACAAGGAATAAAGCAGTGTCCCACCAATGACTGTCAGGTGCAGAGATTAGACAGTTTGTCTGCTGTCTAGAACAAAACTCAGGCATCCTTGATGTAGAAATCATTATGCCTGTATACAGAGTCTCACTTGTATTATTTGGTAAAACTCTTGAGTTTTACCCTTCACCCTTGACAAACACACAAGAAGCTATTAAATGTATAAATTTACTATATGCTGTAATAATTTTTTTTCCATAGGTAGTTACATCACCAGCATACCTATCTTGCTGATCTTCTACTTCTTCAGCCAATGAATGAAAATACAGGGATTATAACTAAGGAAACCTAGTAATTTGGATTTATATAATGAATAAAATACTACACCTGGATGCCTTTTTGGTTATATTTTCCTAAGTTCTTGTGCAGAGTTGTGTTTTAGAACACAGGTAGCCAAGTAAAATATTAAAGTGTCTAATGTATTAAGGAATATGACTAAAATAAAAATAAGGTCTTGTGTCTTTTCTAACTTCTGTCATAGAGGCAATATTCATTGAATGATTTCTTCTAGTTTCCATGAACTTGTGTGTGAGCTTTTGAGTAGGAGAGTCCTATAAACTACTGCTAATGGAGCCTTGGGGATCTATTTTTTAATTACTTTAGAGTGCAGTATTAAATAACATACTGTCTTTATTAGTTTTAGACCTCAAAACTACTTCTCAAATAAAGTAAACATTGTTCTAACTTTGCCCAATGTTGTTTTTTAGACTCAAGTAAAGGATCGGTATTATTATAATAATGGTTTTATTTTGTAGGATTGTAAACACCGTACAGTTATGAGGATTTTGCTCCAAAAAGTCTAATGCCCAGAGAGAACAGGTTTGTATATGCTATACCTAGCTGAATGCCAATGCCAAGCATATTTTTTTTCAATGTATTTTCAGGAAATTGAATAAATTATTTAATCCTTCATGGAAGAAGAGTTCTATGAAAGTTAAATTTATGGAGTGAGGTTTTCATGCCTTTGCAGGATAGAGGTGTCCATGATATCTTTTCCTTGTGTGTATTTGGTATTTCTAATAGTTTGGATGAGCTTTCTTTAGTCGGAGTTAGCTGGGATGCTAATCTGAATCTGTTGCCATCTGCCTATCTTCTCAGTGTGATCACAGGAACATGTTCTGTTGTGAAAATAGTCAGATTTTATCTGTAGGCTGTCAAAGTCACAGCATGTATAAATCTATAGTTTAAAGCAATTCACTGTTTGCCTTAGTTATTACTGCAGTGCAACCTCAAGAGGTTTGACGTGGATAACACACAGCCCCAGCATTAACAAGGCAAGTTCTGAGCGATGGGCAGGTCACCAGATGGATACCAACAGGTCAGTTACTTGTTCAATAGTGCTGGTATTCAGAACACTATTTATTGTTTTCTTTCTACTTAAATATTTCTCTTTTTGGCCTGCAGATGCTAACTTAAAGGAAACTTGTGGTCAAAGACCTTTTCACAAAGTCGTCATTCTACTGCAAGAAAAGGATGCCCATTGGCAGATGAAAGATTCCCCAGGAGCTCAAATGTTGTTATCACTGATCCTGTGCAGGCAGTTTATGAACTGTGCAGCCCTTCCAGACATGGCATACCCCTTCTGGCAAACTGCTGTGATTCCTTTTCCTGAGTATGACTTCACAGGTGGTGGGATGTTACTGAATGCATAGGTAAATAACAGAGTGAGTAAATGCGTGCTTATTTAAATGCATTAAAACTATAAAACTGTAAAAGACACTATGTGCTTTCATGCAACACAGAAAAAAACTCTTTTCTTGAGGAGCAAACCAGAAAAACTTGATGGAAAAAAAATCCACTAAAATAACTCAAAGGATTATTGCCAGGAAATGCGCTCTGTCATTCGTTAATTTTTTTAAAAGCTTTCTGGTGAGGTAGCAATCTAGCTTAACCAGGCTTGATCAAGACTGTACTGTTTCAAACTCTAACAGGAATAAAGCAATCTAAAAATATCTAAAAGAAACCTCCAGCATTTGCATAAGGCCTTTTTGGTGGATTACCTGGTTAGTTTGACATGGTACAAATGAAGTTCTGAGAACAAGTTCAGCTAGGAAAAATTAATGCTTTGAAACCCGAGTTGTGCCCAAAGGAACCCAGGTAGCTGCAGGATATGCCCTGCTGTGTCAGCAATCACTGCCACCCCTGTTCGTTCAGCTGAGAGTTTTTGAATTGTTCTGCCAGGCGATTTGGCACCGTGTAGTCTTTGGATCTGCTAGATGCAAGGGAGGTCCGAAAAGGACCAAAAAGAAAACTGGAAAACCCAAGTTTCAGCCTCCAAAGCCAAGAACAACAGGGCAGCATTTCTCGAGTAGCACTCTTTAAAGGTCAAAAGATATCGGTAGCATCTCAGGTGTTAGAAGAAACAGAGAAAACAGTAAGAAATAACAGTGTATATTTTGGCATTTGTAGAGATTCTGCTTCTTTGGGAAGGAAAAGATAAATGTTTACAACTCGGCTTATCATTCATTAAACATACAATTTAGTGTTATTAAGCAATCTGTGTACTTCCAGTTGCCTATGCTTGAAAGCAAAGAATACTTTGCTCTAATTGATATCCTTTCAGGGTATGGCCTTTTCCAATCAGTTCAGTGACATGTGCTGTGTAAACAAGCTGGCTAATTACACTTAAAGAGGTGAAACAAACTTCATATATTTTTATTTTCTAAATGTGTATTGAGTTAAAAATATCTATTCAACATAGAATGCTTTTTCATCACTTATTATTCATATGTCAAGCTTTCATTTCAGGAACACCTGTAAAAAAGCTGAGCTAAACTCTTAACTATTTAGATGTGTTGGTGCATTATAGTTACTTTTTATTAATGTATTCATAAGGAATGATTGCACGAGGGCTGCATAATTGTGATATTACGAAGAAGGGGTTTCTTTGCATTTAAAAAAAAATGCTTCAAATCTGTTTTGCTTGAACAGTTGGTGCATTGTAAGGACAGCAGCTATTGCAGTGAGGATGCATTCCGTGAATTACTGCTTTGTAATTACTATCAATACTATGATTCTTTCCAGGATTTGAGTTCTCATTAAAACCCACTTAATTTTCTTAAAGACAGTAAGTCATTGTGAACACACCTCTCCCCGCACTCATCCCATTTCACAATAATGCTGAGTGCAGGGAAGTTATACAGCATGTTTAATGATCAAGAGCTCTAACACCAACTTTGTGAAGAGTGAGATAGTGAAAGACTCATTTGGCTGGATTGTATCCACACGTCTGTCTTGTATAACATCTTCTGCCTACGATGCATCTGCTTCTCCCGAACAGCCTCCTGCACGTTCCCACATGTATTTGTCAGTCTCTCCTCTGTAGCTAGCATGAGAAGAACAAGTGCACAAGGACAATTTTAGGAGCAAGACGTACCTTTCTCTCCGGCTCGGCTCGCTTTCTTGGGAGATGCCTCTCTAGAGGTGCTCAGGGATTGCTGAGGCTGGAGGAGATGAGAAGAGGGAGGGCTGAGGGGAGATGCTGCACAGACACCCCTTTGTTTGCCCTGACTTCTGCGGGTGATGGACGTGCTCCCTCCTCCAGCGAGGGGCCGGGGATGGGCTGCAAGAACTGCCCCTTTCCCTCACGGCCAGCCTAGACAGGGGACAGGAAAGATCTGATCCTTTCCATCAGAAAGTGATGAGTCCACCCAGCACTCGAGAGAAGGTAGCTCATCAGAGCAAAGCACTGAGCACAGAAATAGAGGGCATGAAAACACCCCTTGTGGGATTATTCCTTACTGTGGAGTGGAGAAAGGACTTTGGGAGGACAGCAGCAAGGAGTCAGGCTGCCAGGAGGATGTAGCTGTTGGACAAATGTGTTATTTTGCATTGAGCAGGAAGAAGCGACTTAACCAACGAGCTCCTGCAGTACTTGAATCCCTGACTTTGGGCATCTAGTTCGTTTTTTGAACCTGAAATAATCAACAAAAGGTAACTATTTAACCAGACCCCTGGTACAATATGCTATACTAAGCTGTGCATTCAGTTCATTACTGACAAAAGATTTAATCAAAAAGTAAAACAGTATGTTGAGCATTTCAAAGGTTGTTTTTTTTTTTTTTTTAGTATTAGTACAGCAAATGAAATACTTTGGTATACTAAAACATCTATTCTTGGTGCTTGAATGGAATTGAAATATAATGTATTAATGAGAAAGTAGGCTTGGAGGGAAAGCATGGGACTTGGGTCAGCATCCTCACGTTACTGTTCAGACTCTGCTCTGGCTCCCTTATCTCTGTGGCAGCTGAAGGGAAGTGAGAAGATGTCTGCATTAGTACGGAGCATTCATTTGAGTCTTCGGGGCAACTGTTCATTACTTGTTATTAAGAAGTTGGGTAGTACAATAGTTTTCTTATCTACACAATGTTACTTTCTATGTATTTTTAGGTGCTATTTGCTTCTAGGAGCAGTTGCTTTGGGAATCCCCAAACTCTTCTGCTACCTCTCAGGAATTTCTGACTTCCTGAGCTTGCTGTTTTCTCACCTTTTTCTGAGGGCTGCAGTCATGCTTTGCAAAGTATGAGGCACAAAGTACTGGGCTGATCAAATGCATCGTTTGGTGTATGTCATCAGATAAATTGTACTGCCACGGATCCAATATGTAAGACTCTCTTGGCATTTTTCACAGCTGCAGCTGCTTTTCCATTAATGCGGAAAGGATGTGGTGTATTCAGAGCCTGCTGATGCTATGAACCGACAATTCTGGACATGCCAAGTGAGTTGATGTTGTGTGTGTATGTGTATAAAGTCTAGTATTTCACACTGACAAATGAAACTGAATATCCTATGAAAACACAACTGTAATTTAAGAAACCATTTCCCAGTTACCATCTGTCACAGACATTTGTAGTCTGATACACAGAAGTCCATGCTTGGTCTGATTCTTCCTTAAATCATAATATTATGGGGTTTTATTTTTTTCATGTGGGCTGTTTTTTTCCCCCCTTCTTGCCTGGGGTTCAGGATTCTGCAGCAAGACTGCAAGGCTTGTCTGGAGCTTGGGCTCTTTACTGCTTTTCCACGTGGGCACTAAGGATACTGCAGGGGAGACCTGGAGCATGTCCAGAGTGACTAGGTGACTTGGAGTGAGGACCCAGAGCATGATGGTGCAGGTGGGGTCTCCTTGACCCTACCAATGAGGGGTAAAAGCCAGAGGAGTGAATCTGGCTGCATCTGGCAAGGGATATCAAGGGCAACGAGAAAGGTTTCTAGAGATTTATATTAGCGTCTAGAGGAAGAGGAGGGAAGCGGGCTGCTGCTGAATGGGGCAGGCACAACCTGCCGTTTCTGCCCCTTGGTTCCGATAGTGGCAATGCTCTTTGTAAATGCCACCTTGCATTTCTCTGGTTTGGTTGGACACAAAGAAATCTGGCCTATATTTGCTGACAACAGCATTCTGCAGGTCAAATCACAGCGGTTTTCTTCCTCGTGCTTCACCTGCCAGAAATAGTTTTCAGTGTGTAAAAACTGAAAGAGCTTTGGGAAACAAGTTTTACCAGAACATCTTTGTTTTTTGCTAGATAATGAGATTATTTTTAGATACGTAGTGAGAGGGAAAAGATTTGTTTCTTGACTAACATCGACTAACAGTTCTTAGATCAGACTTTCCCCAAATTGTCCATTTAGATTCAGTCATCAAAGGAACTCTCACCTTCAGCATCTATTACCTAGCCTTGTAATAACCTCAAGTTAATTTAAGATAGTGTTCTGTAGATGGAGGAGAGAAGTAACAAACAGAAGCCCTCAGATATCTGTGAGGAGAGATCCATGGCTCCAATAAGAGGATGATTGTGGGGAGGGGAAGAATTTCACGGTGCCATTGAGGCCATGTGAAGAGAAATAGTGTGCTTTGAAGACAACCCTTCCAGCAGCAATATACTGAATGCCCTAGACAAGATGTTGACTGGACTTCTCTAACAGAGGAATTTTAGTAAAATCACTTTTGAATCCAAAGTCTTTAATCTAAAGTCAAAATAATTAGTCTTACATTTATATGCTACAGACTGTAGTCATATAAATGATACATTAAGAAAGTTTTCACCCAAGAATTTTGGGAAGCAAAATTGCACAGCCGAAAATTTTCACTTTTGGTTTCCTTTGACAGTTTCAGTAACTTCTTCAAAGATACTTAGATGAATACTTCGTTGTTGCATGTGTTTATTGCCATTTCTGTAAACAGCTTCTAGAGCTTTTAACTTTGCACTTAATTTAAATAGTCTTATAGCTCCGACTTCAAAGATTTGCTAAAAATAAAGCAACATAAATCCTCAACTACTTCTTGTGACATCTTCTTAGGTTCAATATGATATTTGAGAACTTCATCCAAGGAATAGGAAATCCAAGGAAATGTTTTAACTGAATCTAGAAGCTTCATGTCCAGAATATCCAGAGGTCATTTATCACTTTATCATCTTTGCACAGAGCCTTTATGGTGTCAGCAAGACACCAGTCAGTTGAGTGCTAGGTAAATATTTGCAACTCTCACTTTATCCACCAAAGAATTCAATGTGTTCTAACAATATTTGGACAAAAAAAAAAAAGTATGATTTTACATTGGGGAAAAAAAAAAGGCGATTTACTGTCTTCTTTAGTCTTGCTACTCATTAAGGTTAATGTATACCCAGGATAAAAAACACCCAGCATGCTCAGGTCAAATTATTTCCCCATATTTATGTAAATTCTAATACTTTTAATGTACTGCTCTATGACTGTCCTTACCAACTAAATCAGGATGCATCTTTTTTTCCATATCACTATGCTTGCAAGTTGATCAACTTTACAGGAAAGTCTATGGAAACACTTCCTATTGGCTTTTGTTTATATGTCACAGCAAAAAGAAAAGTTTAGTTGTCTGTATGCCATGCATTTGGAGCAGATATCCCACTAAGGGATTAATATTTTGTGAGTTGATTTATAATTTTCTATAGTTCAGAAAAAAAATGGAAGGATAGCAACAGAATATGAGGAGAGAGGTGTGAGCTTTTTCCACATTTCTGCTGGAGGGGAGCTTGTTCTTTAAGGAACAAGCTGGCTAACCAGTTCAAAAGGTTAACCAGTTCCCTATTTCCTACATATTTTTACTGTTATCCTGTATGGAATTGTCTCCCTGGGATTCACAGCTGAGGTGATAACTGGAGTAATTACTATTAACCCCTCTTGCCAGTGCTGTTCTTAGCTGCTAAACTGCTGTGTTGATTCTGAGTCAACTGGCCAAGTTTTCTTTTGTCAATACCAGTACATTAAGATACACCGTTCAGGGACCCCTTTTACACCCAGAAATGTGATTAGCTGTCTGAGCCCAGTCACTAAAGCCAATTATACAGCTTAAAAAAAAAGTGCATGAAAAGAACTGACATTCAAAGCGGTAAATTGACTTGTGGATGGTGAATATTCACCATTCAGAAATTCATCATGATGAGTTTATGTTTGAAAGCTGTTTACATTAAATACCTTGGGTTTGTTTTTTTTAACAACTGAATAAACATGGAAAGGCTTACTTAAATCCTAGTCCTCGTTCTGCTGATTTTAAGGGCTTTTAGCTACCCAATAGGAATGTAATTCATTGTTAATCATATACTACAAAGCTAGATTGACTGAAAAGCATGAAGATCCTGTTGTTTGGAATACTCCTGCAGTGTTTATTATAATGTCATTTTCTTTGCCTGTGCCAGTGTGTATCTTATGTAATTAATGACTTAAAGCTCTCCTTTCGTGCAAGGATTCATTTTTGCTCTGGTATGACTTGATATTTGTGCCTGAGGGGGCTTATTTTAATAAGCCGAAATGTTGCTGATTTGCTCACTTCTGTTAGATGCTTCATTTCACTGCTCCAATTTATCACTATGTCTGATCACATGTGAAGCTCAAACTGTTAACAACTTGAAGAGCATTGAAACAGTGCATTGGGAAGGTGTGGCTGCTGTTGCCAATATGCAATGGCAGCATGCAGAAGGTGTGTTCTGAATTGGGATAATTTGGCCTTGCAATAACCACAGTTGGTCTCTGAGCAGTCACATTTAATCTCCAAGTAGATAACGAGATAAGAGTCACTGTGTTCACTACCATGTATTGCTTCAGGTGTTGTTTCTCCCACTTTGTGCCTTGAAGGCACATGTCATTCATAGGTGGTGGTTGCGCTGGCAGCTAAGAGGCCTTTTAAACTTTACACCCTGAGGCTTAGTCCCAGTCTGGGTGGCTGATGCAGGAAGGTCCTGAAGCCTTTCAGTGCCAGCTCTCTGGTGAGTCTATCTGTGGTCTAGTATCATTATTAAAAGTGTGCAAGATATGTGGAAGGAGGTAGGAATGGTGAGGAGCATTTTTCCATGAGATTTTTAAGTGATTTTTTTTTTTTTTTTTTTTTCTTTAAAATAAAAAAAAAAAAAAAACCAAAGCTTTCCACCCAGAAAGACCAACCTTTGTGTGAAATGGAGCATTCCCACTGCCACTGCCTGGGTTTTGTCTGGAGTCCTGAGGGTTGCTTAATGGACAGGGTCTTCAGGATATGTGTTCAGAGGAGACTTTCCTCAGTCCTAATGGGAAGGAGGCAATAAAATATGCAGGAATTTGGTCTTGTCACTTCATGTGTGAGTAGCTCTTTGAGAAAAGTTCTTGTTCAAATGTGAGGCACTTTGACATAAGGCCACAGGCATATCCCTATAGAGGGATGTAATCTAACTTTCCTTGTGTTGCGTGCCCAGGGTTCAATCCTGCAACCTTTTGCTTATGTAAGTAATGTTTATTTACTTGAATTTGTCTTTATGGCACTGTGTGTGGAAGCAGGGAGAGCAGAACTTGACTTTTGGTGAGGCCGGCTGCTTTAGAGCAGGTAAGAGGGAGATTTGGCTAATGAAGAGCTCTTAAAAACGGATCTTAACATTTTGTCATTTTGTCAAAAAATAACAACTTAAATCGTGATTCACTTTAGGTATGAGTGACCAACAGGGGACAACACATCCACTACAAAAGAAATCTATTTCCAAGATGGCTTGCGCTCTGGATTGTGCCATAGGAGCACCAGTCATGGAGGGAAGATGTGACACCACCAGACACACGTTCCCTGGAAATTCCACCTTGGGGCTGTGTTTGGAAGCAGTGACGTTGACAGAATTAACCCTGGTTTCAATCAGCTCCAGCTAGATGGTGCAGTGGAAGGCATTAAAGCACTGAACTGGCTTTCTTTACTTGTGTTTGACAAACAGATTATTTCTTTTATTTGTTTCTTTTTTACCTCCTAGAATGAATTCTTCTTTAGTAATTATTCTTCTAAGGTGAGGCCTGGCTTTTGTGCAGCTCTTCTAGCTGCTCGGGTGGGTGGGGGATGTCTGTGGTTTGGGGCTGGTTTGTTTGCTTGTCCTGACTACACCAACCACACTCCCGAACGTGCCATTGCCGGGAGAAATAGCACCATAATTGTGAACCTGTCCATACAGTTAGTTTTCTAGCATAATGATCACATAGCGTGTATGTCTGACTTAGATAAAAATAGGAAAGCTACCATCCTAGGGGTTAATTAAAGCAGAACAGAGGTTTTGTTAGTGTGGGAATCTACTCATTGTACGTTGCGTTGTCTTCTGCGCCTCATAAAAGCCTGCCTGATGCGAACACCACTTCTACTTTAATTTTACTGTATTAAACAAGCGAGATTACGGATACAAGCACAGGCAAATCCTTTAGTCTGTATGCTGTTGTGCAGCCAAGAAGAGTGCCTAGGCCTCTATGAGTTGGCATGTTAAAGCCCTGCTTCAGGGAATGTAGGGAAACATGGGCAGTGCTCACCAGGCAGGAGAGCAAGGAAATGACCTAAGTGCCTTTTTTTTCCTAGTAGGCCAAGAAACTGGTCTTTTACTGGGATATCCGTGCTCCCTCTGGTGGACAATTTCTAATAATATCTTGGATTTTTTTTTTTTTTTTTAACAGTCGGAACCCATCCTCCAGTATGTGCAGGTGGTGAGGAGCAGCAGGCACTTGGAGCCAGCCCCTTCCAAGGGCACCTGGGAAAGATGCATGGCAAGTTGCAACAGGGAGCATTCTGATTCCACAAGGGAAAACCCACTCCGTGGTGGGAGAGGTTCCAGGGACCTCTGGAATATGTTGCCTGCAGAGACTGTGGGATCCTCGCCTTGAAGGTGTCACTGAGCAGCAAGCCCTTGAGCTACTGGATCTTGCTGAAACATTAGCCTTGCCTTGGGCTGGAGGACGGCGGCTTGTGACCTTCATGAGCCCTTTCGAATAACTTTATGCTCCGTGCAATGCCTTTGTAATGTGTCCAACAGGTACTCTTAAAAATGTTAAAACACGGTAGTTAAAATGTTTCTAAAGCTGTAGTTAAGAACAGAAGCTTTACAGCAGCAGTCATGAGGAAAGCAAACCGGCCGGCTATTCCTCCTTTATATTAGGGTGCTATTTGCTCTCCTGCTGTTCATTTTCTGAGCCTTTACTCAATATTTTGCAAGTAAAACCCTTTCTGCCTTCTTCAGTTCCATCCCATCTCAGCAGAGTAACATGTGACCCAACTTTATCTTTTACTGAGCACTAAATTTGGTTAGATTACTGTGGGATAAAACCTGCCAAATTGACCAAAGCATGATGAGAGATATAATGTGTATTGGTTGCTCAGGCGGTATGACCTGTGCTCATATGCTCTAAAAGAATTGTTATTTTCTTCATCCCTCCAGAGTCTACCCTTGCTTTCGTTGAAATGCTGCTACTCAATCCATAGGAATGGCATTAGCCTATGTTTGTGACCCCCTCAAAAATCTCATGACCTTGTATTAGTTATTTAAAGAGCCCATGATTGATGTGCTGTAGTTTCACAAAGCATCCGTGCTTTAGGGGTATGTGTTTTTGCAAGTTATCAGGAGTTAGGACCAAGGAGTTAGGATCAAGAGTTAGAGGGGTGACCCATACAGACACAACCTGGCTTGCAATATTCTCCTACTATATTTTCCCCTTCCTCTCTCTCTGAGTAAATGGAGACTTTGCATTTGGTGAACTCTTCACAAATTCATCCGGAATTTTTACACTGTAGTCAAACATTTCATTGAGAATTCCTTGCCAACTTCAAATAAATTAGTAAAAACAATAGCTCTACTGAAACTGGTTATTTGGTGCCCCCTGGTGTTTCAAGGATCAGCCCAAGGAGAGGGATGTGCCAGCAGAGGGACACTCTCGCCCACGTTTATGGGTACCAGCAATATTCCTTGTGCACGCAGTAAACTTGTGCTGCTGGTGGGAAAAGGCACAAAAAGCCAAGAACTGTTATTTCTGCAAGCTGGCTAAGCTAGAGCCCCCTTGGGAGAGGGGATAACGCTCGTGGAAATTCCCTGGGATAGACGGCAGAGGGCATGAACGAATTCCGTAATCGCTGTGCTTGCCTTTCCAACAAAACTCCCCATCTCCGTGTACCAAAGCACAATTTTCTTTTAAACTTCAACTACGTTACAACTATGTTTCTTTTTAAATAATGCATGCTTTTCTTTCAGAAAATCAAGTTAATAAAATATTGCTTAGTAAAGCCAGATCTAGTCTGATTGAGATGAGGTGGAAATGCATGGAGCAGAATACCGAAATTTAGACATTACTGAACAAGCCTGAGCTTTGTGAAGAGTTAAAGCAGTTTTTGCCCCCACTTTTGCTATTTGGTTATGGCAAAGTGCAGCTGAGACATCTTTTTGATGGGAGTTTTGCTTATTTTACCGGACCCAATGGACTACCCTTTTAAAGGTATAAGATTGATTAAAAGAAATTGCTCGGCTACCCTAATACTTTATAGGCTTGCTTCACTCTTGTACTATTTAATTTCTGATAGGCAACTCAGTCCTGGACTAATTTACTCCTGGCGTGACGCCTGCTATGTAACATGTCAAGGTGCAATATATAGTAACTGCAGTTGGACGGAGGAGCGCAGGTCAGCACACATTTCACACCCTTCTTTTTACTACTGGAGTCATGGGGTAAAGTCTACCCTTTTGCCAACTTTGGTGAAGGTGTAAATGCACATGCACAGTGTAATGGCTTTAAATCTTGGATTCCTACTTGTATGCGCCAGATGGATCTTGTATAAAAGTTCCACTTTACAGCATGTTAGCATTTGCTAGTAGTTAGCTGAAGGTTATAGCTGCCAGATTTTTCTCTAGCAGTTTCCAGGCAAAAAAAAAAAAAAAAAAAAAAAAAAAAAAAAAAAAAAAAAAAAAAAAAAAAAAATCCCAAAACAACAACGAAAAAAACCCAAAACACAAAACAATCTCACACGTGAGAAGGATGAGAAGGATTATTTCAGTAACAGATGAAAATAATTTTAAGAATTGTATGTGCTTGTATTTTTTCTTGAACTGTGTTTGAGTTGTCTAATATTAACTTGTACTACATCAGGTATATGAATCCAAGAATTATTCGGGAAAACTGTCTCTTATCAATAACAATTTTATGTCTTCTAAATGGTAGTGTCTTATGCGCAGGATTAGGGTTATTTTAGGAAATTCTATATATAGCTCTATATCTGTGGAATGTTTTTTTTTCTTTTGTTTAAAACAAGCTAGGAACCCATATAGATTAATGAAATTTTTTAATTCAACAATATGGGGCAAAACTTGTTTTTTTTTTTTTAGCATATGCACCACGTATGAAATACATCTGTACTGTCTGTGTTTGCTAAGCGGTTTCTGCCTTTACTTACCAGAAGAAAGATTGTTACAGACTATAACTTTAAGACATAACAATATGTATTTTAGTAGGCTGTTAATTCTTGCCTCAAGTTCAACTTTGCTCTTTTATATACCTGAGGTGTATATTAATGGCCCAGTAAAATACATTCTGGAGTGCCTGCAATTCATATTTCTTCTATTTTTTGAAAAAAAAAAACTTAATTGGTAGGAAAAAAAAGACAAAGAGATGTTCAAAAATGCAGAGAAAAATATTCGTCAGTTTTTGGATGCATATTTTTAAAGCCTATAATATTAAGTGGGTAAATTATTAAAAATGGAAAAATGGAAATAAACAGGCTTAGCTCTCTTCTTTCTTTTTCTTTCTTTCTGTTGCCTCTTTGTGTCTCTCTCTCCTACCCCATGTCTCATGTCTCCTACCCCAACCACCAGGCACGACAACTTTAATTTAATTAAGCAAGGCTTAATTCAAATCTTTAGGTTTCCTGGCTCTACTGGAAACTTTGAACATGCTTATAGGGAAAGATGAAGTGTCTGTGGCCGTTGTCCAAGCCCCACGGAGATCCAGGGCATGGTGGCACCTAGACTGTCCTCACCACCTCACAGAGGTCCTGCCAGAGCCCTCCCCTCTGGATACGGATGGTAGAGAGGCTCCATGGGCTCAGAGAGCAGCCGTGACCAATTCTTCTCCCTGGGAACGTGGGGAGGAACATGGGAGCAGTCTGCGATAGCGCGCGGCGCACTGGAAATCCTGCTCTGGGGCGGTGAGTCAGTGCAGGACTGCACACGTGCCCAGTTTTATGTACTGTGAATAGTCCCTCTGAAACCACTTGTTCAAAATTAAGCAGGTTCTTATATACTTTGCTGGATTAGGCTGGCAAAATCTATTTCTACCTCTGATAAATGCAGATAGCACTGCTGAGGGCAAGGGACCCTCAAGAGGTAAGAGGAGGCCATAGCAGAGAGGGGTTTTTTTCTCTACAAAAGTAAGCCCTGCCTTTCATTTCAAGGGAAAATACTGCTGCTGCTGTCTTTAACATCACATACGGATTTGTGCAGTGCTTATAGCTGATAATGTCTCATTTTAAAAAAAGTACTGAAAGTTGTCTGAATGTTTAATAGTTGCACTTTCCACTTTTATTTCCAAAGCCCTTTTCCAGAAAAGCGAATAGTTACCAATAGCTCTAATTGTCAGTACGATCATTAAGGTTTGCCTTGGGTCGGCCTTTCACTCTGCCAAAGGATTATTAAGCACAGGATTAAGAGGCTGTTGCTAGCCTTAGCTTTGGGTTCATGAGACACTGCTGCTCACAAATAGTGCGCGTTTTGTTTAAGCTAGATTCAGTAGTGGAACATTTTTGAAAAACATTAATTAGCAACTGACTTTCAAAGAGGCTTGAAGTCTAATTGGATTATCTGCTTCCCATTGAATTTGGAGGACACAGGCTTCTGCTTGTCTCACATTGCCATCAGATCTCTTCCTGCTTCTTTTAATAGAGAGGTATTGTTGGCCTACTGTAGTCCGAGGGCTGCGTCCCGTTGTCCTGTGAGGTCTTGTGTTCGCTCATACTCCCAGGCTTAGGATCATTACTGGAATGCTTAGTGGAACATTTTAATACTTGGAAGTATTCACTTCTGAGCTCACCGGGTATTTTATTTCTGCTCTTTTGTCCAAAATTGATACATATACCAAAAAGAGAGCTTTAAAAACCCTTTTGATGCGGGCTGCTAAAAGCTTATTTACCATATAAATGGTAAAACTGAAATGTGTGCCTTGTACTGTGACATGCTCGGTTTGCAGGTGTATTTTACTGATAAAAAAAAATCTTCCCTGGCTGTTGAATTTATGGCTGAGATAGCCAGATTACTAGAAACACTTGTGTATTTAATCTTCCCATAGCCTTTTCATGTTTTGAACTAGAGTAGGTAGGGCAAGAGTGTTACCCAAGTAAAATGCAGTTGTATTGCTTTTTATTTTGTGGACATTGTAAATTCTGTTACAGAAAATTTAATAAAGAAGAAGCTTAAACAAAAAGAATGGCTGTGTGAAATTGCAAAATTTCCATTAGGTAAAAACAAATCCTAACTTTATGTACATTTCTCTGGAGACATGTAATGTGAATGCTTACAGCTGCTTTTAGTTTCTTATTCCCTGATTTGGTTTAAATTAAAGGAAAGATGTCATATTGAATTATGAAGAATTACTTATTTTACATATTTTGATTTGTATATACCTTCTATCACACTCTCTCTGTGGCATTTGCGAGGACATATTTAACACATATAATAATAACACGAATAATATTAAAAGAAGACTGACTGCAGTGTAATGGTTCTGACAGACAAATGCATGTGATTCCTGTGTCTCCCTCCCCAGCACCTTGATATCCTACAAATGAAGGATGAACTAACCCACTGTACTCAAAGGGTCCTCCTCTTCAAGATGGATAGATGTGCTGGACAGATGGACATCTCCTGGCTATGTCCTGGGGAAATCTGCCCTCAAGCCCCTTATGGTGCTCATGTTCAAGGACTCAAAACTCAAGACCCTCCACTGACGCCAAGGTCCTCAAGAAAGACAAATTTTTGTGCTCTGAACAATACCTGGAGCTGATGGAGTGAGAAGTGAGGGGAGGAAGTTGCGTGGCTGGTCATCCCATTTCTGAGTGTTGGCTCTTGAGTTATGGCTGTTTTCCATAAGCATCCGGGCGATCCAGCAGCCCAAAGTTTTGAAATCCGGTGTCCAGGGAGATTTACGTTGGTATTCCAAAGATAAATGCTTTCTTGATAGGAAAAAAAACAGTCCTCTAAGACTTAATCAGGTATTTGCAGCAATGCAGTGTGGCTTTGGTCCTGCTGTGTATGTCTTTGGTCCTGCTACCAATTCAAAGGTACACTCAAAGATCAATAGATCAGTTTTTAAGTATTCCATGGGATGCTTGGACTCTTGAGTATTTTCCTTACAATTATTGACTTGACAGGGAGTCACAAACCAGAAAAGATTCTTTGATTAAAAACTACTCTGATAAATACTTATTCTACATACAAACACATACAGTTTTTAAATACAAGGCAGAGTAGAAATAAAAAGAGTAAAACCAGTGTTTGGGGGCAGGAAGAGTGTTAATTTGAGCTTCTGGGCACCTTGGTGAGCAGCACCTCTTCAGTGTGTGTACCTCAGCCTCCACTGCAGTCCCAAATGCTTGTACCTGCCCCAAAAATGCAGCAGGATCTGATAGTGGAGGCAGTGTTGAGTTTATAGGCAGTAGGAACAAGTGTCATAAAGGAATGTTGGGCTGAGAGAGAGCATCTTGCACAGCATCTGTAGCATAGAAGCTTTGAAAAAAGCTCCTGCAGAAGAGGTAATGGATACTTCTTTTTTTTCTTTAAAAATATTTTTAACTAGTAACTGGAATTCATTGGCACTTTTTCTTGTTTTCTTTCTTACTATATGAATATTTATGACTTGTTGCAACTTCCATTGTCTGTTTTCAACCAGAATATTTATACATATCTGTGGTGTTCTGAGCAAATAAGATACCCCTGAACAATGCTGTTTTATAAGCCAACCTTCCCACTATTTTATTTTAGTGCTAGAAAATTGACCCCTTTCAAGATCCAAATGTACACAGTGCAACTGGCATCAGGTTTTGTCTGCACAAAGCGAATGTCACTAGTTGTTGGTCATTGGCACCAAAGCACCTCTCATTCATTTAGCTCAGTGAGTAGGTCTCTTGCCTTTCTTATTCATAGCCGTTTTGGAAAACAGGGCACTGGGCAAGCCTCGTTAATCGATATACAGGTAATTGCTCTAAACAAAAAAAATGCACTCGCACTTTGGGAAGGTGTTGGTTTTTTCTCCTGCATGTCCCGTTGTGAGAGTTTGAGCAAGAAGGGCTTTGCTCCTGCCTGTAAATCCCAGCAATCCCTCCTCATAACAAAACCATAAATAAATAAAAAATAAATAAAAAGAAATAATTTTTCCAACCGGAAAAATTTTTCCAATTTTTCCTTCCGCGGTCAGGCTGGGCGCTTGGCAAGACGGGTGATGCGGTTCAGACGGACGGCCAAGGGATGTGTTTGGTCAAGAAAACCTTGCAGCCACAAGGCTTTTCCCTTTCCTCTATGCCTTTCTCCCTTCCCTATCCCATTCTCTTCTCTCTCCTATTTCTCAACTTTTTCTCTCTCCCCCACTCTTTACACAGCAGCTCAATCTACTGACAAGCAAATCCACCCCCTGCCCCCCATTACTCTAATACACTCTCATACCCGTCTTGCTCCACTTTATTTCTCAGCTTTGTTATTTCCACTGCCCAGTAAAATCTATCACCTTTGAGTGAGTTATTTGCTTTTCTGGACTGCAGCGAATGCCACCCACTCTGTTAAGGTCAGGCTCGAGTTTCTGGAGTTCGCTATTGTTCGGTCCCTTCCTTACCCACTCTGTCATTGCAGCACGACAGCTCCAGCTGGGAGGGCAGGCAAATCGCTCCCTCAAGAGCCGTTTATCATGGCAATAAATGCTGTGTGTTTTACTAGGATGCCATCAAAGTTCACCATCACGCTGCACTGAAACAATTGTTCCTTTTATTCATCTCTCATATATACTGTACTTGGTAGGTGTCTATATCCAGCGGAGATCAGCATCCTGAAGGTGCAAGAAGTTGCTCCTCAGCTCTGCTGCAGCACACAAAATTACATTTTTTTTTTTTCAGAAGGAAACCTCATACTATTTTTAATTAATTATGGCTTCTCGGTTTTCTTCCTGTTCTCCCTACCGCCTGGGCTTTAATTACTTTGCTCACATAGGCATCTACAAAGCCATGTCAATTAAACAGTGCACACAGCCTTTACAATGGTTTCTTATTGTTTTCTTCTTTTTTATAGTGTTGCCAGTGCACAGCTTTGTTGACTGCAAAGCATTAGAGACCTGAGATTTTTGTGACTGCAACTGGTACTCAGCAGAATCAGGCTAGTCAGCTGAACTGGCCCGTCATGGATTAAATTAGGTTTCTTTGTCAGAAACTAGAAATAAAAGAGAAATCCCTGTGCTAGCACTTCCTCCCCCAAGCTCTTATGCAATATTGATCTTTCATCAACCTAGAGAGCTTAATAAAAACTGAGAATACACCTTGCTACATTAATTTCATCCAGCAGAATCACATGTAGCAAAATTAAAATAAGTTACTAAATGTGTCACAGGGCAATTCACTGAGCACTAAAGGAAATTGCTTAAAACAAAAAGAAATTTGTTATTCTCTAAGCTCTCCGTGACATATGATAGCTCCCAATATTCTAGTGGGAAAAAATGGTCAGCAGTCTCGCAATGAACACATGTATTAGGCATCTCATTTGCCTGAAATGTAGATTTGGATTGACAGAAGCTATCTGGAAATATAGGTCACATCTCCAGGAACAGGCTAAGCTAAGAACATGGAGGTAAAATTCGAAAAGTCAAAATACTTTATTTACTTTATTTCAATATTTTTCTACAGAAAATAGTTTATTTTCTTTTTCCTCTTTTTTTTTTTTTTTTTTTTTTTTTTTTTTCTTTCATAACAGCAAGCTTCTAAATCTGACTCAGGCATTAGATTTAAAGACAAATGATGAGTGGCTTATGGGCAGGGATCTACCTGTCCCCGACAGACAAAGTAACCATGAGAAAACGGTATGTGAACTGCTGGGGTCTTAATTTGGGGACTGCTGTATGATTTATTTCATTTTATGGTAGGCAAGAAGGCCAGCTGCAGCCAAAGGGCTCTACAATGTGAGAGAATTTTGCTTTGGCTGTTGCACATTACAACATACTTTGAGTCTGAAAGAGGAAGAGAGGAGGATACCTGGTGGATGGGACTCAGCCATAGGGGGGTAAGTATCAAGTGCAAAAAATTGAGGACTAAATAAGCCACAGCAGGACCATTGCTATTGGTGTCAACAGCAGATTTCCTTCTCTTGATCTGATCCATGATGATCTATGGGGCTTGGAAAGCTACACAAACGTATGAGTCTGCACCTAGTACTTTCTAGTTGCTTTCCTACTGGGATGTATTATGTCTTTCAGCCATCTCAGGTGTCTAGCACTGACATTTAAATCAGAAATGATGCTAAGTTTCCAGATTGTTTTTGGACTAGCAGTTTAAGGGCAGGTGGTAGGCACAATAGTGTGAGATGAATGAGACCTTTCAAAAGAGGTTAATTCCATATTTGGTTAGCACTGAATTTGTTGATTGTTTTATTTCTTTGGACATAGTCAGGTGTTAGTACAGGTTGTGTCTTGTGCTGGGCTCTTAAACTGATGTTTTGAGATAAAACTGGAAACAGGAGATCTGGAAGGCCTGACCCTCATCCGACCTCCTAATTTTGAAGCCCAAGTGTTGTCTTCTTGGAGGGATATGTGTTATTTCATAGTCCCCTTAGAGCTTCTGGAGCCACAGTGCTGCCAGCCAAGGGAGGAGAACAAGATTCTCTTGTGAGAGATTCTCTTTGTTGGTTGGTTTTTGTGTAGTTGAGATGCTTTTGGTCATATTAAAGGCTTTTCCCTCATTTTGTCTCTTAGGTTCTGCACTGCCAGATGAGTAAAAGCTAGGCATGTAGATTGACTCTGAAGCAAGTTTGTTTCTACATATTGTTAGAGGTTTCTTAGGGCTTTGAGCTGCTACATGGTTAGCGAAGCTTTGTATAAATCAAAAATATAAGTAAAAGTGTGAATGTATTTCCTTTTTGGCCAAACTGAAGTTGAAGAGGTGGCCTGTAACCCATCTCAGCCAGCTACAAAAATGGGAGATTATTTAAATTCAGCATCTCAGCAAAGCCTTCCAGTAAAGGCATAAGTAACCACTTATGCCTTTAGGGGGATAGCCCTAACACTTTCTGAAGTAGTAAAGAATTATTTGACTTATGTTTTGGATCATATGGTCAGGTCCCAGAGACCAATAGCTGAACGGCCTTGGGAATACGCAGGTGCTCCTCTAGTCACCTGACTTCTGTTTAATTTGGTTTAAAGTGTTGCCTCTGGTCAAGGGAGTGACTATGGCTTCCTGTGTTGAAAAGGCTTTTCACATCCCTTCCCTGTGTAACCTGAGCTGTTCAATAAAACCGTGGTCTTTCTGCCATTACCCCTTACAACTTGGTGACATCACAGCCAAGATAGGCTAGCATTTTGTCCCCAAAATTAAAAACAAACAATAACAAAAAGAAGTACAACATTACCAAGTTGCTTGTCGCTTTACATGGATACACGATCTGTAACTCAAACCCATGACACTTCAATATGAATATGTTTGGTTAAAATAGTGGGATCCAAATGATAGATGGAACGACTGTATCCTATCTTGAGAAAACATTTTAAAAGGGTGTTTTGTTTCTGTGAACACACTTGGGATTTGATGTAATAGTGCTTGCAAGAGTTGATAGAGAGGAAATTATTACTTCCCAATAAAATTCTCCATTTTTATTGGCTCCCATACAGAGAATGGCAGCCAGCTGATAAAATACTTGATGGAATTTTCCTTCCATCTAGCCATGTACTTTACAACTATTTTTTTTTTAAAGCAGGCAAATTATGATTGTTTGAAAATGTTTTATTTTTATCATAATGCTCTTTAGGTGGGAGTCTTAACATATTTCATTGCTTTATCTGAAAGTTTGGATTTTAAGCCTGCTGGTCGTGACAGTAAAGCAACGAATATTTTGTATATCATAAAAATCTCTTATCTCTGTCACATATTAACAACTAGGATAAGATGCGTACTCTCTAATAGCTTTTTAAATTTTTCATATTATTTTGATTCCTTTTAGGTTGTCTTGTTAAGAATATTATATATGTCTCTGTGTGTGTATGTGTGTGTGTATATGCGCATGCATTTATGTCATATGGCTTAGTGAAAGTGAAACTGTAAAGAACATTTGCAAAATGTTTCTTCATCAAGGCCATGAAAATCTAGAAAACAGATCGGCCCCACCATCTCCCCTAAAACAAACATAGGCTTCCTCAGGTATTTAAACTCTGCAACATTGTTTTCACTTATAACTATCCAGTTACTTCCAGAATGGAAAATCTCGCATTTCCTACTAATCTAGTTACTGGAAAGTATAGAACATTTCATCACATTAAACAGGGAAGCCTGTGAGCAGGGGTATGGGAACCTGCCGGAGGTGTTTTTTGGGTAGGGGTCCTACAGCACCTTTGTTTATCCTGGTCAAAGCAAAGCAGCCCAGTGCATGCTCACACCCAACCAAGTTAATTTTAGAGGTTCAGGTATTTAGAGGTAATTTTAGAGGTGCCATAATTTTAGAGGTGTCAGTGTATTACACCTGCCTTCCCACCAAGTAGTGACAGACAAGGGGATCCAACAGTGGGGACCGAGGCAGCTAAGCCCATGGTTTGCCTAGTGCACTCCAGGTTTAGTGCACGACTAGCCAGCCGACTACCCTGCTGCTAGGAACACATGAACATGAATTTAGTTTTCTCATCACTAGCCAGTTTTGTGTGTTGGCCACAGGATCCAGCTTGGTGTGTGTGCATCCCTCAGAAAGCAGGTCGTGTCTGCTAATTAACTCCAGAACTAGAGGGAACACAAGCAGAGGTGATGGCAACGATCTTTACCTCCGTAATTAGGCCCGCCACAGCTGCAGAAGAGCGAGGTCTCTTGGCTGCTCCAGTGCAGGCTAGCAGAGAGGACAACAAGGAGTTTTCCACCTTATGCATACAATACCATGTCCTTTAATGTGCCACATCTGCAAAGGAGGAGGTCTTCAGGACACGGTTAGTCCATAGCTAGACTCGGTTTCAGCTGGCCAGTGTGATTCACTCCACCAGCTTCCTGCTGTGCATGCACATAGTGTCTGCTCGCCAGCACACCAAGTACCTCAATCAGCTTTCACCTGGAGAACAGCAGCTCGCGGTCTTTCTTGTAAAACACGTGTGAGCCATGAGGAACCTGTAAAGCGCATTAGAGCATTGCAGAAGCCTGTCAGCCCTCCAGGAGGGTTGTGCTGCTGGTGAGAAGCACTTCTTTGGTCAGTTTCTGGAGTCCTCCTAGCCCAAACTGTCCTTGTCTGAGTTGTTAAACACAGTGTCCTCACCAGCGAGGGCTGGCATGAGAAATAAATCCACAGAAGGACCAAGCGATTTGGCATTTTTACAAAGCATTTTAAACATCTGTACTAATGTAAGCCTTTTTTTTTTTTTTTTTTTTTTTTTGATGAAATTCACATCATACCATGCGGAAACTCATAAGCACTAGTGAAATGTTAGAGCTAAACAATGCTGTGGACACGTCAGGTCACAAAGCAGCAGCACTGACCCAGGCAGTCTCCGAATCTTACTCAATCCACCCTTGCTTTACCATGAAAGTGGCCTGGATTACGATAAGCTTAAAACAGGAGGACATGCTTTAATATAGCTTCTGTGTTTCAAACATTCAAGGACTGTTTGAGTAACAAGAAGCAGGTTCAAGCTATAGACGCTCGGGCGATTGTGCACATATCAGTCCTCTGGTCGGTCAGAGTGTGGCATGAAAGGAGATATCCTTCCTCTGGAGTGAGCAGATGACCAGGTTTGGATTTTAGGATGGATCTAAATGGAAATAGCAGCTTTTGAGTAAATGAATGCGAATAGTGGAATTCTTCTCTCTGCTGCATGCTGTGACTCATCTTTCTGAGGGAAGATGTGAATCAGACAGAGCCACCACCCCAGATATAAGGCAGGAGGACCAGAGGTAACCAGCACAAAGTGAGAAACAGCAAATTCCAGCATGATACAAGGGAAAAAAAAAAGAAGTTTTTTTGCTTTCACGGTCTTCACACCTTGAAACAGGTTGCCCAGTCAAGTCGTGTAAACCCCAACTTTGGAGATCTTCAAAACTAGACTGGGTGAGGCCTTGACTCCCTGTTCTGCTGACCTACTTTGAGCAGGAAGAGACATGAGGGGATCTCCTGAGGTCCCTTCCACCCTACCTACTTCTGTGATTTTTCCACATGCAGGTGCTGTGCATCCTGTGGCCGCTGCACAGAGGAAGATGATGGCTGGCACACTCAGCGACGGTTCTGGAGGGTGCAGAGCTGTACAGGAGGGAGCTTTCCAGGTGCTTGAAAAATGTTCTGCTGAGCAAAGGGATCCCACCGGATCATGCAGGTGTGTTTTCCTGTTGCAAAATCATGGCCTTCTTTTTTTAAATAGTTTTAAAGTAGTTTTTATTAATATCTTTCTCCCTTCTACCTCCCTTCTTAGTAAGAAAGGAATATATATTTTTATTCATGGAGGCACAAACAGATTTAATCAAATATGTTTAGTGTGAGAATCCATCTATGGCAAGAAAGTATTTTAATTTGAAAAGGTGGATGAAACCTGGGCTTATTTAAATGGTAGGAAATAGCAAGAGAGAAGATGTACGAGCAGAAAAGGATGGCCATAGGGGTAACAATTTTTCTGGTATTGACAGAGAGGGAGTCCCAATTGATTTCAGACTGAGTTCAAAGGAATAATCTGTCTGTGACTGGTCCATACATTGCGTGTTACCATTAGTGGAGGGAGCCTTATTTCAAAGAATTGGTCAGGTATCTTTTTCCTTTTTTTTTTTTTTTTTTTAAATGAGTCTCTCTCATTTCTTTGCTCATTTCTTCGCTCATTACTTCAGGATGTTTGGATTAACCGACCGGCCTCAAGCAAGTCTGCATATAACAATATTTCTGACAAAATGTGAAGCACAACACGGGCGCTTTAAAATGATTAGAATCCCAACAATGTAAGGAGCATCGCTTTTATTTTAATTCACATTTACAAGAGCATAGAGATGTCATTTATGTCCTAGACACATTAATTTCTGATTTTTTTTCCCCTTTAGCTCCCTTAATTGGAAGAAAGTATGTTACTGCTGATTTATGAACTCTTCAGAAGTGCCAGGGATCATTTTAAATGTACACAGCTGCTCTGCAGTAGTTTAACTTGGCAGATAGTATTAAACCATTGAATTGTGTCATTTATTTGTGTATGCACACAATAAGTTCCTTGTGCAGGTTCTTCAGAAATAGTCTCAATGTTGATTCGGAAATGTGGCCTAAAAATAACCTAGCCCCATGATTTATTGTTTTGGTGCTTGTCTCCAAACAGTACATTGAAAATGAAGAATGAGATAGCATGGTATACCCCAGATAAGGCTACAGAATGGAAACCATCCATAAGAGGAGCTGTAGACCAAGGTCTGAAATGGAAAAGTTCCCAGGGTGAGAGTAAGACACATAATGGGAATCGACCTGTCTTGCTGGCATTTGGGAACTCGGGGACTTATTTCAGTGCTAGGCAAGGGAGTATATGATGTTGGATACTGAGAAAGAGCAGCAGTCATGACAGCAGTATCACTGGTTCTAATGGAGTATAAATCAGGGTAATTTACTCTGTCATTCCATTCAGGGCATCATAAAAATAACGCCTGTCATCTGGAAAAAATCTAAACTCAGAGAATAACATAATGTATTTCGCACACAACCTATTGAATGTATAAAATCCCTACAGCACCAGAAAATAAAACACTTAGAAATCAACTCTCTTTTTACCGAGGAGTGACATCTGCAAATGTGACTTGATTTATGTCTTGAACAATTCCATGAAAAAAAATGCAGTATAGGTTCTATCATAGCTCTAAAAAAATAACTTTTTAGGGCCATGATAGTAATCCCTTTGATCCATGCCACCTAACGTATTGGAAAGCAAAATAACTTCCCTTACTTCTCTTTTGGACACAAAAATGCATAAAAATAGCCTTCAGGGAATTGTAGTTTCAGTTACATCCTCAATTCTCATATCCTAAAGGGCGGTGTTTAAAGACTGATTGATAGGCATCATCCCTTGATGATCATAGCAGACCTTTCTATGCTGCTGATTGCAAGCACAGACATTCTGGAAAGCTGAATTTATGCCTGATGGGCTTTGTGAGGTACTTCGTCTCCTCTTTTTTTCCCCTTCCTGTCAAACCAGGTTTCAGCAGTCTGACATGGAAATCAGGAACAACGGCCAAAAGAACCTGAGCCAAAGACTAATATCAAGCTCATAATATTCAAATATTTTTCTTTAGTAAGTGGTATAGAAAGAGAGAATTTAAGAACTAAAATGAGGGCAAGTTTGCCATAATCCTCTAGAAAAATTCCTGGAAATTTACAACTTTAGAAGCTAAGCGTGGCATCATTTATTCTCGATGATTCAATTCTTTCATTCATCACTGTCATAAAATTTCCATGTGCTCTGGGCAGGTACAATGTGCAGAATGAGTTGCTTTCTGCAAAGCATGCAATTTCTGTTACCTTGCTATGAAAGACAGTGAAGCACGAAGCTACTTCTTATCTCTGACCGGTGCTGGCACTAGCTGATGAAATTGAAATATCAGTGGGATTTCCCTTTCTTCTCCTTGGCTGTTCTGATGGTGGTTTAGTGCTTCTGCTGATGCAGTGGTAGACATGCAAGTAAGTGTAGGTCAAGGTGCAAAACTTGGGGCTGCTTGAATTTTGTGCTTTAAATAAACTGGGCTGGCATACCCACACTCAAGGAGTTTAAGCAGACCTAAGTGAGGAGCCTGTCAGATAGTGTTGCCTTCTTGCCTTGTGCAACCTTGACCCTTCGTGCAGAGGAAGGTGGCCCAGACCCCCAACACTGGGTGCACACTGCATGGGTTACAGCTATAGGTGTGTGTATTTAGTGCATAGTGGGCAATACATTGTGGGTTCTCTTGGGCTATCTCATTTAATTGTACTTTTATACAGGGCTTCTTGGTTTGTGCATCATCCCCACTACCACAGTACAAATCACAAATCCAGGTTGTTCTGCTGTTTTAACTTCTGCTCCTTGGTATTACAGTGACTGCTTTTTTCTTTTTCTTTTTCTTTTTTCTTTTTTTTTTTTTTTGGAGGCAGACAGTGTGTTTTGGAGAGTGGAGCAAGCTTTTGCTCAAGTCTGTAGAGAGGGAAATAAACATTAATGTAAATAACAGAAGATTCCACAATAGCCAAGGTAGGTTGTTCTTCTATTGTTAAATCGCGTGTTTCTGTTTGGACGATCATTGCATGTGAGATTTTTGTGAGCATGTGAGCAATTGTGTGCAATGAATGCCTTTCTATACTGATATTGTCCTCAGTAATGTAATTTTAACTTTAGACTACAGAGGGAATTACTGGAAGTGGATGTCCTCGTACAACACCTCCCTGCTGCTTAGACTGAGTAGAGCAGACAGAACAATAATCAGGTTACTGGGGATGCAGCTATAGCTCTATTTCTTTCACTAGCTGATGAAATCTTTATGACTAATCCACAGTATAATGTTTTTTAAGCAAGCTTAACGGTGCAGATGCTCCATAGAAGACATCTTTCTTTTCATGAGTAAAAGTTATGTACAGCAGACCCTGGAACTAGTCAACAAACAAGTATAGAACTGGCCATAATTAATGTTTCTGTTTCTAGGATGCAAAGTTTACAGTATCAGCAGTAATGACACCCAGATAACTACTTGGTAGCCAAATAATGTCCTTACTCATAATTAAATTTTCCATAATCTATAAAGAAAAAGGCAAGATGAGTTTGTTATTTCATTTTTTAATGATGAGACACTGTAGTTTGTAGTATTTGTGATAAAAAGAGCAGAAGGAAATAAAAGTTCTTTAGATATGGCCTAAACAGCCATAGGAGGTGTCTGTCTGACACTGTATTGCATACTGAGCATCATTGTATGTATATATGTATGTGTGTACGTGTATATTTGTGTGTGTGTGTATATGTGCATGTATATGTACAGGGTTGCTAAGGCAGTTCTATATTCAAGTCACTAAGTCATCATTAAAAAGTATTGGGAAGCTTGAACTCTTTTGGAAAGGGTAAGGTGTGAAGATAAGCATTTTGCTTAAAGAAACTTTTTTGAGGATGGAATGCTTGGTTATTTTTTTCAGGACTACCTTAAACAATAAAGGACAAATGCACTAGGAGAGAGATTACTGGTCATCTGTCCTTCTCTCTTACACAGCAAATGCCAGTGTTACTTCCTTAGCCAAAAATACATCCCATTTTTATATCAGGTCTGGGCATAAGATGGATTAAAAGCTATTTCTCATCTCCTTTATGGAAGACTGAATGAAGGCAAATACTAATATAGTGCAAGACACAACCTTAGTCTTTATAGGTAGCTCTGTTTCTTCAGTGGTGTGGTACAAATATCTTTGATATATTTGAAACACATTATAAAATTTTACTATTCTGTTTTACCTCTGTGGATGGAAGAATATATATCTTGCCAATCCTGAGGGGAGATGTACTTTTGACTGTGATTCCAAAACTCATCGAACAATTGACTTTTATTTCAACACCTTTCACCATTCTAAATGAATTAGTTGAATTATTTGAAGTGTCTTTACTTCCTCAAATAATTGTAAAATCTCCATCTTCAGCCTTTCCAAGAAAAAACAAAGAACACAAATCAGCACAACAGAAACATTAATTCTTGTGCAAAAGTGAGAAAAAAAAACCAAATAATCTTGACTAAGAAGGGTGTTAATGTTCTAATTTGGCAGTTTTCATTGAGAAACAAGTCTGAGGACACCAAGGCAAATGGCAACATCCCAACCTTGAAAGAAAATGAAAAATGTAGAATTTGCTCTGTAAGCAAAGTATCGACTTAGAAAAGGTCACATCATCAGGGCCAGAAAAATGTTAAACCTTTTATAATACTTACTACTTGTCTTAAATTTTTTGAGATAAAATAGTTGTTTTAAGAAGGAAAGAAAACAATGAAGACATACTCTTCTGCTGAGCAGTACCATACTTCCTCCACCAGTAGAAAAAGTCTTACCTCCTAAAGGTTGGTTCACTAAGTACTTCTGAGTAAAGGTGTGCAAAGATTTTATAATGTCATATAAATCAAGGCAAAAATTTGCCTGCTCTCAGCTTTTTTTTCTTCTTTTCTTTTCTTTTCTTTTCTTTTCTTTTCTTTTCTTTTCTTTTCTTTTCTTTTCTTTTCTTTTCTTTTCTTTTCTTTTCTTTTCTTTTCTTNTTTCTTTTCTTTTCTTTTCTTTTCTTTTCTTTTCTTTTCTTTTCTTTTCTTTTCTTTTCTTTTCTTTTCTTTTCTTTTCTTTTCTTTTCTTTTCTCTTGCTAATGTCTATGAGAAAGAAATCTGTGGTTCAAATTTGAACCAGAGTTCTCTGCTTACCCAATTACCCAAGCTCAAATGCATGAGAGAAATCAGTGTTGTTGTAAAAAACTCTGTCATATCTATTTAAGTGGGAAACATAAAATGCTTTGGGAATCGTTCTTCTAGGACAAATACCTCCATGACTTCCATTTCACAGTTCTTTATTTTTTATATAAACACATGTGAGGATATCAAATTTCTATGGAATACTGGTGACTTCGTAATTCATCTGTATGCCTCTCCTCTGCAAGTCCTGTTGCAGGTACATTTGAAAGGTCAGGGCAGAAGATTCTTACCTTTGCATGGTCTAAATTATTCCTGAATAGCAACCCTACATTAATAACAATAAATGAAAATTTTTCTTCAGCTCAAGTGGCAGAAGCCTGTGGTTGGGAGAAGAAGGTTAAAGATTACTTTTCATCTTGCTATGTCCAGAGTAGATTCTGCTCTGTCACCCTGATGTAAATCGGCAATAGTCAGATTAATTTCTGGAATTTATACCAGGATATGGGAAGTTAGAAGCTGATCCATCCTGCAAAACATTCTTGCATAGTAATCATTTTCTTAATTGTTTTAGATGACTATTTGGTAGGTGCACTGGGCCTTGCCCAATTGGTCCTTATAGGACACTGATAGGCAGAGGGGTTCCTCTCACTCTTAAGTGCCAAATCTGTACTCTTAGGGGCACTCCCCAAACTCCAGAGCAGCCTCTGGAAGTCCAGCTGCTCCTTCTCCTCCTGGAGCCCATTCGTCTCTGCCTGTAAAGCCAGTTCTCCTGGACCTGCTTTCCACAACTGTAGGATGACTTGCGCACAAAGGCTGGAGCAAAATAAGTCATTAAATAAATAAATAAATAAATAATTGCAACTGCTCATCAGTCGATACCTAAGATGCAGCTCCAGGGTCCAGCTCTGCAGCCCCAAAGCCATGGAAATCTTGTTGGATGGGGTAATGGCAAGAGATAGTAAGCTATGACCTAATCAGTTGGGTAGCACTCAAATGCTGCATTAACAGCATGATTTTGTTTATATGCGCCATGTCACCATGTTAAAGACAACCAACAAGTATTTTAAAAAATAAGGCTCATCTTACCATCTGACTTGGTTTTGTTAGATATACGTTTGGTCACTGTCAGGGCACAGCTGAAAGTGATCTTGAACCCTCACTTTTTTTCTCCCGAATAATGGGATCCTTTCAAGAGTGCTGCTCTTTGGAGCAGACAGAGAGAGCCAACTTGCACCTCTTCAGGGAGCACAAAAGAAAATTTGGACAAATTTTGTCCTTCACTGAAGTTTATTGTGCTTTGAGGACAACATATGTGAGCCAGGAAAGTAGAATGTATTTTGCAGGAAGACCTTCATGGGGATTGGCATAGCTGTTGAACACAGCCTCTACAAAAAAAATCAATGAAGTAAAAATAAGAAGGATATTTAAGGAAAAAGTTCTTTTCTTAAATGTCACTATAAAATATTTTGACGTTGCTATAGACAAATTATATATATTATACAGAGATAGACAAAGAGATAAACAGTGGTAAAATTTAAGACAAGCAGGATGTTACTATTCAACAAAATCCACTTTTTGAACTTTCCTTTCTCTTTGCTTTTGTCTTTGTTAGACGCCAACAACCCTGACATTCCTTTCCATTTATTTCTGCAAAAGCTTATAAAAACTGAGGTCAGTAATCCAGCAATGGATTTTAAGTTCCTGCTTAAGCAGATTCCTTCGTTAATCTTATAATAAAAACTAGCTAAGATAAAAGAATTGCAAATAGTGGCAATATTATTCAAGCACTGTCAGTTGTCGTTTTCTTTTGTGATACTAGATACTTTTCCATAGGATTCCAGTATCCCACTCACATATTTAGGGTTTAGCTGAGCCTTAAGTGTAGAGTTCACTTTTTTCCTGAACTTACGTTGGCAGGGATCACTGGTGTTAGTGTGGGGTATGCGTTTATTCCCAATTTGCTCTTTAATGACTCAACTGCTGGGGAACAGAGTGACAACACAAATAATATTCTTTCTGCAGCACCTTCTAGTTGTAGGTGTTGTGTTAGTCCTTTTCTGCAGGTGCTACGGCCCTTGCAGAGGGAAGGGAAGGAGTCTTCTCTCTTCTAGGTAGCTGGTCTCCCTTGTTTCCTTCTCCCACCATGCAGCAAACTTTTCTTTTTTCTCATGGATAGCTTTAACTTTGCACTATGTTCCACAAAATAATCTCCATCTTCCGGACACGTCAACAGCTTTCCATTTTCCATCCTTCTTGCTTCACTGCAGCCAAGTGCTTTGCAATAGATGAATAATGGGTTTATTCTTCTTTCGAATATGTACCTTTGTGTTATCTCTTGGAATATTTTTACTTCACAGGCTGGCACCCAAACAAAATGAAAAACATCTAATGGAACTTCAAAATAAGCCACCTACTCTTGGAAACCTTACTAGTAACTTTGCCTGCTTTATTTTGATCACAATGTATTTTAAGATGTTTATCTTGGAAATGCGAATGGTGGCCGAGTCCAGCTTTCATGCCTTTCATTAGTTTATTGCATCTAAAAACGACTGCGGAAACTCAAATGCATTTCTAAGTACAATATTATGGTTCTCAGTATCTGTTCTGAATGAGGTCACAGGCTTGACTTCCAAACGCATGGACTCCTTGCTTTGCTCCTCACACAGTCTTTTACACCACTGGAAACGCTGCATATTGCAAACCAAGGGGTACCACTGATGCCTTTCCCAAAATGGTCCTGCTTCCAGAGATGGGAATGGAGCTGGACATGAGCTCTGGGTGGTGCCACTGCCAGGGCTGCAGGTTTGGATCTAGCAAAATATCCTCCCGGAAAGACCACTGGCATCCGGGTCCCGAGACCTAACGAAGAGGAAGCTGGGTCTGGTCCATGAGGTTTTACGTTGTCCCCACTGTTACTATGATAATTCTTATAGTTTGAACTCATTCCAAGAACATTTTGCATCTTCCTTTTTTCATTACAGATACTAACAGCTGTTTTAAACGAAACTGATAAATAGACGAAATCTTGTGCATTTTCCAAGTATTCGCTTAACTAGAATGACTGCATTGGGAAAAAGCAGTTTCTGGGCTCAGGCTTCGTTTGTAAATAGCCAAATTATGCAAACATTTGATTTATGATCCAGTGGGTTGTAATTTATTCAGTATCATGGGACCAGACTGCTGGTCTCTAATTCTCATATTCATTATTGATATGCATAGTTATGTGCAAATTAAAAGAATTCTCTTAAGAAAATTTGCTACTCAAAGAGAAATGTGAGACTTGCTTTACACCACTTGTAATTTAGTTTTCCCCTGGAAAATATAATTTTCCTGTGAATTAATTCTCAGACTTTTGACATCAGCAGATGAAATCCCTACCAGTCTCTGCAGGAGGAAAATTACATCCATGTGATTATATTACTGTTAATAAACTACACATACTATAATCACATACTCATTAATATTATATACGTATATATATATTAGAAAATATAACCACGTGGTCATAACTGGATTTAAGACTATAGGTATAGAAGAAATGTATTGAGAACTGAGAGTTCTCAGTATTTATTCTCAATATTTGCTGCCAGAAAGGTTGTTTCTTCTTTGCTTTGCACATCAACTTGTCCAAAAGGCCATAGCCCTTAAATAAAAATTCCAGGAGAGGCATCCATGGCTGCAGTCATTCACCAATTAATCTCGATGCTTGTTCTCAAGTAATAACAACTGGAAAACCTCACATTGCATGCTAGATAGAAAATAGGCTAAGTAATGCTTGAAAGAACATTTAGATGTCAGATAGGAAATTCTATTCATATTGCTCCTACTGCCAAATCGTGTCATTCACTTTTATTTTGGGGACCTTTATTGAACAAGGGTTTCTGTTTCCTTTAAGATTGAAGACTGTGGTAGGGAGCTTCGCTTGAGCTTCGCTTTTTCACTTATAAAACGCGTTATCGTCATTCAATAATTCAGGAAGTGGATCAAGTACCAAGGTGTTAGAGTATAATTTTCATGGAGTAAATGAAACTGAGGTCATTGCCCATATCAAAAATAAACAAGCCCCAGTCCCTGAGATCAAGATTTTTTTCCTGTGTAGAAGCCCAGGCAAGGTAAGGTACAGGATTATTTCTTACTCACAAGTTTTTTTCTCCTGCCAGAAGTTGCAATGACTCGATGAAAACAAAAGACTGAGTCTTATCCAGCTAGAGTCATGCGAGTAAATGTGGAAATAGGCTGATTTATCCTCACAGCTCCATTGCAGAGCATGAAATGCAGACCCACATACATCCACAGAACAGGGATTTCACCTGCTGTGAAAACACAGTCAAGGATAATCAGTTTAGCCGTGTTCAGTAATTGCAGTTTCCAAATTCATAATGCCCAGTGTAACACCCAGCTCCCCACCTGCTTCTGCACTGAGGGGCTGCATGTGCTACTGGACCAGACGTGTGCAGGGGGCCGGCACAAGCCAGAGGTTGGTGGGATGGAGAAACGACTTCAAGAGCAAATGATTTTTAATGGGAAAGGGATGATTTTTCCAAGTAATTTGAGCCGAGCGGAAACAAAGCTTGTCAGAGACCGTGTTACGTGAAAATGCTTGCAGAGTGATGTCAGTGTGCTAGCACTCGTGGCAGACAGTCGGGGCTTTATTCACAAAAAAAGGGCACCTTCTCGTGGTGTGCAGTAGGTACATAAGCTTGACTCTATGTGTGCCCCGAGATCTGTGGAAATATCACCCCACAACTTCTGGGAAAAATACATTTTTGTGTGGGTGGGCCAAACGGTGAATTGTGCAGCTCTCTGAGTACAGGTTGCCTAAGGAGTTGCAGTGTTTGGAGGCAGATGTGAGCAAGGAGAGCTGGCGGGGAGGTGGATTTGGGGCTTCCCGGGATGCTCCTCGCTCCGCTGGCGGGCGTAGGGGGATGTGTAAGGGAGGAGGAATGCACGGAGCTATCCGTCCTCAGCCTGAACTTGGTTGCTCTGACAGTCTCCAGGGCAACTATGAGGCAGTTGGGGAAATAGGGCTTGTTTTGGGTCTTAACAGGCCACCCAGCCCCGTGATGGTGTCTGCTGGGGATGCAGTTGTGTGGGCGAGCGGCGAGCGTGGGCACTTTCCTTGCAGCTGCATGGAGCGACTGAGCTCTCAGGAAGGATTTGGCATCACAGGGCTACATGTTGGACATGCACTTGTGTGGGAAACGCCATAAAAACAGGTAAAACCTGCTTTCCTGCCGTCCTTTCCGATATCTTCCGTGGGCATGGGAAGTGCTGCGCTTCCCGCCCGCGTCCGCAGCCTCATGCGGTGGCAGTGAGGGATGTGCCTGACATCTGCCACATGTCGGGCCGGGGAGGAAAGCGTGCGCGGCAGATTGGAACCCTCTTTAGGCCCAATGCACATGTATTTCATTTAAAAGTCTGTCAAAGGAAAAAAGAAGAGAGAGGAGAGAGAGAAATAAATCAACACGATCTTACCCTCACTTTTTAATTAGCTCGTATTGTATTCATAGCCCATTTTCACTTTATCATTTACAACTGTCAGTTCACTTCCCCCTCCCCCCCGCCCTTTAATTAAAATTATATAAGACAAATCAGAGAGAGGTGAGGGTGCCTGACTTCCATGCTCGGGGACCAAGGGCTTGCTTTCTCCATAGGTCAAGTGCAGTGTAGGCAGCTGCAATGAAAGCTGATCCCGGAGAACCTACCTCAAGGCCCAGCCAAGGGGAAAGGCAGGGGAAAGCCATCTCCTCCTCAGCTCGCTGCTGCCTTTCTCCGACCGTCAGCATCTGTCTGGAGGGATAAGAGCTTTGGGGATATATTGACAGAGAAGGGGATGGGGCCCTTGGAGGAGGCTGAGGCCATCAGGCTTCACTATTGATTTTAATTTTCACTATCACTATTGATTTAATTTTCAATAGTTATTCACTATTGATTTTAATTGCACTGCTCTTAGAGAAAGTTCAGCACTTTGACTCTAAAAAACAAAGAAACGGCAATCATTTTGGAGAGCTAAACTTTGGCATTAGGTGCCTTTTGCAGGGGATGTTTTTGTGCCTTCAGCACTGGCATAATCGGTCCCCTGTTCAGGTGCATATTCTTCTTCAGGAAGGACATATAAGCATGTGTTTAAGACCTATGAAATCACCAGCCTTTTTTTTTTTTTTTTACCTTCCCTAAATCAACAGGACTTAAGCATGTGCTCAAAGTGCTTTTTCCGAACCGGGGCCTTAAAGAGCTGAGTTAGCTTATCCACCTTCCTCTTTAAAAGATGGATGTGGAAAATTTCCCAGATTATACATCTGCTCTTCCAATTTACATCAGGGAGGGTAAGGCTGACTAGAGGAGGAGCAAAAAAAGAAAAAAAAAGGAAAACAGAAGGGGGGTGGGTGGGAAGGAAAGTAAAACCAGTGCTCGGAGCGGGCAGCCTGGCAAAAGGCAAGCGGAGCAGCTGCGTGCCAGACTCAGGGGCTGCTCCGCGCGCCGCCGCGGGGACATCTGCGTGCCAGGCTCGCTCCAGGTGCTCCGCTCGGGGCGGGAGGAGGGAAACCTGGAAACATTGAAACCTGGAAACCTGCTCTAGCTCAACACGGGGCTTGTTTCTCAGCCCTCTCTTGCTGGTTTGTCTCCACCTGATGACGGTCCTTGCCTCTTTGCCGACAGCTGGCTGCAGCGGCGGTGCCAGCAAGGAAGGACGTGGTGGTTTCAAGGAGGCTTCTGGCTTGGTTTGGTTCTTGTGGCTGGCACCGTGTGTTACCAGAGCAAGGAAACACGAAGCACAGCAGAGGTGCCGGATCCAGCAAATTGAAGATGTGGCACTTGGAACATCACACAGCCATTATGATGATGATGATGATGATAACAATAATAATAGTAATAATTATTATTATTTGTAGTAGTAGTAGTAACATTATTGTTATTATTGCTCTATATACAAGGGCCAGGGAGCCAGTCCCTGCTCCAGCTGCGACCAGCTCTCGCTCCAGCACATCTTACCAGCACAGTTGGCTCCAGCTTCTGAAGAAGACAGCGTGGACCCAGTTTTCACTCTTCAGCTTTCATCAGAGTTTGCTGCTTCTCCCAGGCTGTGCCTGTGAAAGTTTTCCTGCTTTACTCTCCCTGCACGGTCTCTCTCCATGCCTGGAATGCTTTCTCTGAGGGCTGTGGCCAAGATTTCCTTGGACACCCTTTAGGCCGCAGTCAGCCTGGGTTCATTGCAGAACCATTGAGGTGAAATTCAGTAGTATGGGTATGGCTGACAGTCTCATGACTTGCCAAACCTTAAACTTGCAGTATTTATGAACGTTATCTTGGCCATTAGACCATTCTTTCCTTTCTTTGCTTGTTCCTCACTTCCTCTCTTAGGGGTTTAAAACTTTATCTGGACCTAGGCTGTTGCTCACATCACATACTCTTGCTTTGGTTTCAGATGTGGGAGGGAAGACATTTAAAAATAGGCTCTACGGTGGAGAGCACTCTGGTAATGAGGCACGGAGCGAGCCCTGGTCCTGCAGCTGCGGCTCTGAGGGAGGTCAGGATGGTTTCGCTTCTGAGGAAGAGAAGAAAATGGAGCTGGTTTTACTGTCTGTTTGGTGAAAGCCAGATATCTCCTTGTGTTCATTTATTTATGTCATTGCGTTGCTTTGCTGTTTTGTCTGTCTTTCAGTGCGAAGGTGCTCTGTGCTGCCAGCAGCAGCCCCCAAGGAGCAGCAGGAGCATCGCTCTGCCCAGGGTCATCAATCAAAGCTGGGCTCGGACTGCCAGACCAACGTCTTGTTAAAACCAGTTCTCTGACGATCTCTCCCTGCTGTTTTCCACTCAAACTGACCACGTTCTGGGGCTGCCTTCACTGAGAGGAATAAATCGCTAAAATCCATGGACACGTTTATCTGCTCTTTGCATTTGCCATAGCAATGGGTTGCAGAGCAGCTGGTGCTTGAAGGTGATTTTTACACCTCACACAGGCCACCCGGGAGCACAGTGGTCTGCAACAAGCTTTGCCACATCAGCTCCTCTCCTGTCCTGCTTTCCCTGTCCGTGACAGAAACCTAGCTCTTTGTCATAAAAGACTGAAAAGCTCCCTAGAAGAGATGTATGACTATTATTACTTTATAATAGTTTATATATCTATATAGCATATTATTTACATAGTATATTATTATTATAATATAAATATAATACACATGGCATAAGCAGGGAAGAATTGATCCCAGAGAAAACAGCAGAGGTGAGAGGAACATATGGTTATCTGTATGCCATTAACAATCCTTAGAGCCCCTTGTCCTCCCAAAGCTCATAAAGAGTGATAGGAATGTTTTAAAAGTAACTTTTTTTAATGTTTAAAAGGCTACTTTAATTAAATGAACATATCTTTTCTCTTAGATCATAGCTTTGGATCCCAATAGCTATGCTGAGAATTCAGGAGCATTTCAAACAATTAAAAAGAACCAACAAACAAGGATTGTTCTTTGATAGCTGGCAATACTTCCGGCTTCATATATTCTTCCAACTTTTTCTATCTTTTTTTTTAAGTAAATTGAAAGCTTTTGTAATAAGATATTTAAAAACTCTTTTGTATCCTGAATCATTGATGGAAACACTTGACTGGAGACCTTAAGACTGGAGACCTTAAGACCTTATATATATATATATATAAAAAAATACATAAACCCTGTTAATTCATCTTTTCTTTTCTTTTCTTTTCTTTTCTTTTCTTTTCTTTTCTTTTCTTTTCTTTTCTTTTCTTTTCTTTTCTTTTCTTTTCTTTTCTTTTCTTTNTTCTTTTCTTTTCTTTTCTTTTCTTTTCTTTTCTTTTCTTTTCTTTTCTTTTCTTTTCTTTTCTTTTCTTTTCTTTTCTTTTCTTTTCTTTTCTTCTCTTCTCTTCTCTTCTCTTCTCTTCTCTTTCTCTTTCTCTTTCTCTCTTTCTTTTTCTCTTTTTCTCTTTCTTTTTCTCTGCCTTTGCCTCTTCTTTTTTCCCTTTCCCTTTCCCTTTCTCTTTTCCTTTTCCTTTTTCTTTTCCTTCCTCTTTTCCTTTCTATTTTCCTTCCTCTTTTCCTCTTTCTCTTCCTTTTCCTCTTGCTCTTCCTTTTCCTTCTCCTTTTCTTCTTCTTTTTTTTTTTTCCTCTTCTTTTTCTTTTTCAGCTTGCTCTACAGTGCAGGATCTTTACAAAAATAATTGTGCTACGTGCCAGAGTGGGATTCTCATATAAGTAGTAAATAGCACAAATAAACTTACTTTTTTTTTTTTTTTTTTTTTGATGTTACATCTATATTTCAACCCCCAGAGCACAGGCAGCAACGCACAAGGAGGCTCCCATTGCCCAAACTTCTTCCACATAGGATCTCTTTAGCTTTGATTTAAGGCAGGAAAAACTGGTAAGAGTTGGGAAGTTCAAAGTGCCCCAGCTCACGCTTTCCTTTGACATTCCCAGCAGCTGCTCCCCCAGCTCCAAGTTTCTTTTAAATCAACTACAGCGTTCAAGGAGATGCCAGTTGCTGATACAAGAGAGTAATGTAGCCAACTCAGATGAGATGCAGAAAAAGTTGGAAATCTGATCAAAAGTCTGTGTGATGCTCACGAGCCTCCTTCACACAGCTATGGCGAGAGATATGATCAGATAACCTGAACTTTATTCAATGGTCCTGAAGGTATTAATTTTCCTTTCTCCCACAGGGGTCACTATGAGGGCATTTCTTTCCTTTGGGACCGTTGAGATGTAACATAGGGATGGATCCCCATGTTTCAGGCAGTAACACAGAGCAGTGCCATTTGCATAAGTATCCCTGGTTTTTGACTAATTTTAACTTGTCAAAGTAGAGCTTTTGCTGTGAAACGTGTGTAGATGCTGGACACCACATTTCAACGGGCTTCCTTAATCTATCTGGCTTTCTCGGTTTTCACAACATATGGTCAGGAAAATGAAATGCAGAACATGGAAAATTTGTTGATATTTCTCAGGTGACAAGCAAAAGTAAGAGGAAGAAGTCTGTCAAGAAGGAGCTCGTTGCTGGGTTAATTTTGGTGAAACATCCTTCTGCTGTTTTTAGCCTGTGCTGGTCTGCTGACTTCCTTACCACTGTTTAAAGCCTGGCTTAGCCCAGCACGATTTTTGAAAATATGATATCCATTTTTTAATGGCTTTGCTTAATAATATTTTTTTTCCTAAGAGGCCCAGAGATCTCTGATTGAAGACACTGAGGGATTAAAAATGCATATGTCACCAAAGTAACTTCCTCTCTGTATGTGTCCTCCTCCGTCAAGAAAGGCTTACTAGAAACATAAACTCAGCCATATTCAGTGTTTGCAGAAGGAATTTATTTATAAAAATCAGCATGCTGCTAATATCTGGTTCCCAAACAACAACCCCAATTTGGCTCTATGATTCACTGCAAGTGACTGACTTTGTCCAGGTTTATTTGCAGCCATGAGCTTGGGTGCAAGCCAGAAATCCCTCCTTGCAGTGGCAGCAGTTGCATCCGCCGCCACTTTCTTCCAGCATTGCACAAAGCTGCCTAATCCCAGGAACGTGTTCCCAATTTGATTGTATTTACACACACGTCTGTAGCCTGAAAATACCAGTCCTCCTCTCCATCACATTTCCAAGTCCTGCTAAGGTTTGGTTGGTTTGGATAATGTCACTGCTCTTGTGACGGGAGAATTTGGCTTCCTGCGAACTTTTGGAATTTGACTTCTTCCTTTACAAAACCAAAAGGTTTTTATTTCTCTCTCTCCTTTTTTTTTTTTTTTCCCTTCATAGTTCTCTTCTCAGCCTGCTAAGATACTTGCTGCATTTAATTTAGATGAGCCCCAGCATGAGGAACGTAATCGAGCCCTCGCGTGGCGTTCGAAGTGGGCACGAGCCGTGTCGCGTGGCCGGGGCTCTCACAGGAGCTGCCATAGGGATTCGGGAAGTAGAAACGAGTTGTGTCTGAAACAAATCCCACTGAATCGAGCAAAAATAAAAATGAGAGAGACTGGAAAGTCTCATGGTTGAATTTGTAGATTTCGGTGCTTCTGTGATGGGAGCTGATGTCCCCTTACGCAGACATCGCTATGGGGAAGGGTTGACCAGCCCTGTTCACAGGAGAAGGTAAATAACACCAAGGTACCCTCATGAAGAGCTACTGACACAAACATCACGGTACCAGTATATGCAACACTACCAGCCCAACATAACTGATTAATTTTTTTCCATGCTTTACCATGGAATTTTTGGTGAAATATAGGATTATAAAAAAGACATTGTCAATCTTTGACATTAAGAACTAACATATTAAACTGCACACCTATCTCAAGAATAGCTGAAGCAGAAAGTCACAGTTTTCCCAGCTCAGAAGAAGCCATCCTGCTTCTCTGATCAAACAGATCTGTTGCATTAATTTACCAAAAACCTCCACTTGCTTTAGTTGAAATAACACTTATAAAGCAATAAATGTTTAGTTTAAAAGGAGGTTAATGAGCAAAGTTTATTACTTACTGGAAAATCATTGAAATTCAAAGCTGCATATATTTACATAAAGTATGTGGCATCTGAAATAAATCTAAAGAATTTTGTTATTAATTTCCTGTGTTGTTTACATGTGTTAGAGCTCTGTTTATTCCAGAAGAATCACTCACCAGGAATGATAAAAATCAAAGTGCAAAATGGTTTATTTTTCTTAGTAAATTATTAATAAGAACATCATTTTTAAGTGTTAGAAAGATGATACTCAGGAGGCATTTTTCTTCAAGTATATACACAATAAGATAGAAAATATAACAAAGGACTGAGCAGTGCAGTAAGGCTCTTTATTAAATAAGAAAAAGTATGCTATTTTTTTTCAATCTTGTATTTTTTTTTAATTCCAAAAGATATTGAATAAGTTGCAACAGATTGTACGGAGCAATATTTATTGCATGTTTCATTAACTGAATACTTATACAATGAAGAGATAATTTAGATCAGAAAAATATCAAAGATTCTCGTATGTTCTCTCACAAGGTTATTAATTAAAAAAAAAAATTAAAAGTTGCCTTAGCAAATTAAAAGCCACAGAGTTTACAAGGTCTCCTTTAAAGCTGGAAGGGAACATGCAGCCTGTTTTTGTTCTTCGTGTTCAGTGTGAAAATCTTCCTCGTCGGCTGCCGAGGGTGGACGCGGTGCCCGGTTCCTGCCGCTCCAACATGGAATGTCTCCGCTTCCAGGCGCGTCGTCCTCCGACGCTCGCGCTGCTGCGGGACGTTGAGCGCTTCCTTACCGAGGGCTCTGTGTGTGGGTACATATGGATGTGTGTATATCTGTCCGCACATGCACACAGCACGAATGAGCTGAACGTGTTACTAGGATACATCAGGAAAACCACATCCAAACAAAGAGTCCAATAGGGTGAAAAAATAAAAGCTATTAAAAGATCCCAGCACTCAGGCTGTTATCCACAGGAATAAATAATATTGCAGGATACTCGTCTTCTATTTTACTCTTTTCCTGAAGGTATTCATAGGATGTTCTGTCCTCACTGGACAGAAAGACCAGTGAGGTCTTTCCTGTTTCGGATAGCAAGGAGAGCAGAAATCCGGGCAATCACCATAAGGAAAAACATGTCTCCAAAGCAGAGGCTTAGGGGGATATAGATATGGAAGCTGGCAGCTCCCTGGGTGCTCCCATGCAGTCCTTGTCAAGTGCATCGAGCAGGAGCTGCTCTGCTCCCTCTGTCACTTCTCTGAAGTGTCAGGATGTGCCATGAAGGGCTAATTTATGTGACTGAATTGCTCCAATTTTTTTTGTTTTGTAATGATTTTTCCAAACCGGAATCACCCTCGGCTGTCTCTGAAACCAAAATCTCCCATTGGGTTTAATGCAAATGGAATCAGCCCGTACTGAAGATTGCAGTGAAGCAGAGAAAAGAATTTTTTCCTCCTAAGAGGTTGTCCTACTTGTACAAATGCATAAAAGCCTTTTCAAAGGTATAATGTTAAATATTTTAATGCCCTGCCAAGCCTCATCAATTTGCATTGTTTAACAAAAATAGGGCAAGCATTATGACTTGCTAGCTATGGCATTTTCTGCATATTAAGATCAATAATATGCTTTACAAGGAATAAAGGGTGGTTTAATGAGAAAAGTCTTCTAAAAGTCAAGACGATTCCATCCCTTATGAATGATTACAAATTATGTGGTTGATTTTATGGGGGTGGGGCTGGGGGGAGATGAAGGCCTTGGGCACTGGATGCATTAACCGTATTTCCATATTTCCTCTTCCTTTCTGTACTCGAAATGAAACCTCCCCCAAAACCTCCTCTGTTGATTAGCTGTGTGAATTCTAGGAAACACCGACGTGACTGCCAGCGTAAGGAACTAGGATTTCCATTTCAGCGCCCTCTTTGGGCTCTTAAAATATTTATTGGAATAAATTTCTTTGACAGGTTGTACTGCAATGTACAGAAGGAATATTTGGTTCAAATTGCTTTAAAGTTCTGCTTTTGGGTCCTAAACACTGCTCCTGACTCAAGCAGAAGTCCTAAAATCTTCAGCAGTTCATGGGCTCTGCATGGGCATGCAGGGTTTGGCCTCTGGGGTTTTGTTTTTAGCATTAAGCAGTGTAAGATAATGTGCTCCAAAGCCCCCTGGCCTGTCAGCAGTTTGGACTAGCTCCACTACAGCTCTATTTGAGGTTGGGCTGAACTTGGTTTTTCAGGTGCAATGTGAGCTCTAAAAGGGAGGACCCTCGGGAGGACCCGGAGCACCAGCCAGCACCGAGGAGGAGGAGGAGGCTGAAGGCAGCCTGCAGGCCTTGCCCTTGAGACTGGCCCTTGCCATTGGGCACATGCCCTGAGCCTGGCCATGCCGTGTGTGCACAGCGGCTCCCGGGATTTATCCAGGACCTTCCTGCAAACGCCACCACACACAGCCTTCCTGGGGCACTCCAGCTTGAATCTTTTCCAAAGCCTCTCCCCCAGCTGCTGCAGAGCAGACCTGCATGTCAGAGGCTTAACAATCCCTCCCTGCATTTTCCCCAAGGGAACAAACTCTCTGCTCCCATTCCTGTAAGAAAGTCAGTGGTACCTGGAAGTCTGGTGAGGTCTGGGGCGGCTGCCTAGTCTGCTGTGGTGGTAGAGGACAAACTTCTTCTATGGGAAACTGAGGAAAACTGTTTCTTCTTTCTCTCTTTTTTTCCTTTTCTTTTTCTTTCTCTTTTTCTTTCCCTTTTCCTCTTTTTCCTTTTCCTTTTCCTTTTCCTTTTCCTTTCCCTTTTCCTTTTCCTTTTCCTTTTTTTCTTTTCTTCTTTTCCTTTTCCTTTTCCTTTTCCTTTTCCTTTTCCTTTTCCTTTTCCTTTTCCTTTTCCTTTTCCTTTTCCTTTTCCTTTTCCTTTTCCTTTT
>NW_020455821.1:1609564-1610825 GCF_003342845.1 Nothoprocta perdicaria
TTTCTCTTTCTCTTTCTCTTTCTCTTTCTCTTTCTCTTTCTCTTTCTCTTTCTCTTTCTCTTTCTCTTTCTCTTTCTCTTTCTCTTTCTCTTTCTTTCTTCCTTTCTTGGTCTAATAGCTAATAGGAGATTCCTGGGGCCTGAGGAAACCTCGTTTCATTTGCCTGGAGGAAGGGGGTAAGTTTCTGCATGCCCCCTCGCAGGACAGAGGCTGGCCCGGGAGAAGGCGAAAGTGAAGGGCACTGAATCATTAACTATATAAAAAAGAAAACAGAAAACATAAGATCATTGTCTTCCTCCTGCAGATGAAGAAGATGGGCCTATCCAGCTGCCCTGTGTCCCGGGTGACTACCAGAATCCTCTTCCAAATGACAGGAATATCATGACTGGCACGTCCCCATGGTGCTGCAATGCCCCGAGGCCTCTGCAGAGCCCACTGCTGCGAGCAGACACTGCATGTGCGCTCCGGGGAGCAGGAATGCTTTGTCTGCGGGTCCGGATGGGATTAGGTGCGAGATACACACTCGGCTCTGTCAAGACCAAACGGCTTCGGTGCATGTGCGCAGCAGAGCCGCAGGCGTCTCAAAGGCTTCGCCGGGGCCCGGGGGGCTGCTCGGGAGACGCATGACAGCACCAAGATGACAGTTTGCCTTTAAACACCAGATTTCCACCTAATCCCCTGCACTGGTGTGTTTGTGAGCTGGACTTTTGCCTTGGATGTGCAGTGCGGGGGGTGGTTCTTGCTATGCTGCACAGGCTGGTGCCGACGGGGTGCCAGGTACCACAGAGAGTCTCTCCAGTGTTGCCTCTGGCAAGTGAGGCGAAACGCAGTGTTTTCACTACATTCATTGCAACAGCAAGAAACGAGCACACATATAAATATGTAGTATAATGTGCTGTATGTACGTTATGTTCCTATCGAGACAGCACTACTGTCAACACTTGCTTAAGTATAAACAGCCAAGTGCGTTATCGTGTGTATGTTAATAGATGAACACCCTCTGCCTTGCTGTGCTTTGGGAATCTCCCAGAAAAGCATGGTGAGAATGAATGAAAAATGCCCCAGAAATGTAAAGAAGCAAAAACTCATTACAAATGAGCTGCATATTTCTGGGTCCATCGTAAATGGGAACTTTCTGTAATTCATGACCTCTGTTTATAAGCCTGTTTTCTTGAGTGCCTAGCCTGGAATGAAGGGTCTTCGTTCTTTGCTCTCGTGCTGGGTAGGTGTGTGGGGGGCAGGTAGGTGTGTGGGGTGGGTG
>NW_020455821.1:1611595-1614921 GCF_003342845.1 Nothoprocta perdicaria
TTTTTTTTTTTTTTTTTTTCATTTCTCTCCCTCCCCTACACAAACTCCCCCACTCTCGATTGGACGTTTGCAGCTCCCTCTCTCCTGCCCTGTGCCATTAAAAATGTTTTAAAAAAATAAACAGAGAATGTTGCTTTATTTTATTTTATTTTATTTTATTTTATTTTATTTTATTTTATTTTATTTTATTTTATTTTATTTTATTTTATTTTATTTTATTTTATTTTATTCCCTTTAGCTAAGTGACCTATTCAGAGGTTTAACTCTTAGTCCTTAGCTAAGTCTTATTCAGAGCTGGCAGCGCCGGTCTGGGACGGGTGTCACACGGGGACATTAGAGGAGACTGTTAAAGCCGTGGTGGATGTGTAGCTTTGCCAGCCCTTTTGCCCGCAGCCGGCAGCTTTCTGCAACCAGAGGCGCCAGAAGGCGAGGAGGCGCCTGCTCTTTCTTGCTCCTGACGGCGTTGGAGCGGCTCGGTTTGAGCCTCGTGCAAACGGCAGAAACGGCGGCGAGCTCCGCAGAAAGGAGTGCGGGTAACAACCAGCCTCAGCATCCCGAGCGGGAACTGCGCTCAGCTCAGCTGCTCATATCAGTTGTGATTTACAGTTCTGTTTTCGCCTCCTTTTTTTTTCTTCCTTTTTTTTTTTTTTTTTTTTGGGGGGGGGGGGTAGGGGAGAATGTCAAGCCCTGCTATTAATTTCTTATCCCCCTCTCCTCCTTCTCCTCATCTAATAAATAAAGTTTATTTCTGTTGGAGGTGCGAGGGGCAGATATAGCAGCCTGTGCCCAGCAAAACTCTGCAGGAGCCACCTGGGTTTTAAATCGCCCGTTTCTTGCAAGTCGCCCGTTTGAAGCTCTTGCAGAGCCGGCCTGAGCTGCAGGGGCAAAGGGAAGCGGTGCCACAACACATCACATCGCTTCCTATCTCATCTCCCGCATCAGACCGTGCCTCCCATCCTATCACATCATCAGAGCACTTCATAAAATTCATATGTGCATTTACTCATAAATACCGATGGGTGTTTGCATACCTAGAATACAAGTATTTGTGTATATGTTTATATACATATGCACATGTATTCCCTCATTTGCGTTTGCTACAGAGCTTCAGGCTCGTGAGGCAAATGCAGAGAAACTGCAGAGCCTACTAGTTCACTGCTATTTAACAAGGCAATAATTATTTAATGAGGCAACACATCCATCTCTTAGATATATAATCGATTAGTTGATATATAAATGATTTTCGGGGGGCGGGGAGTGAAGGAGCCCCTGGGACTCGTGGCTGCTGCTTTCCCCATCCGAAAGCGCCGTCGCGGGATCTTCCTGGGGGAGACGGGGACCGGGTGAAGCCAAATCGCGGCCATCAAGCCCTGCGGAGCGCCTCTCAGGGGCGTTTTTCGCCTCCCGGCCGCGGGTTTCGGGGGGTTTTGGCCGGGGAGCAGAGCCCGGAGCGGAGGGATGCGGTGGCTCTGAGCGCAGCGGCGGTGCCGCATGCTCCGAGCGGGGCAAGCCTATAGGCGGCCGCGCCTATGGACACCGCAGGATCGGGCCTGCGGGGGGATTCTTGAGTGCTTTTCAGCACGAGCGCTATTGCTGCCAGTTAGGGAGACCTTTCCCGGGAAACGAGGGGGAAGATCAGGGAAATCCGAGATTAGGGAAAGCGGGATTTTCTCCTTGCCAATGCCCGCCAAAGGAGGCAGCTTCCGAGAAGGGAAACTCGGATTTGCGCTGCCCTTGCCCGGCTTAGCGGCACATTTCACACTGGTGCAGTCCTGGCAGCAGCAGCCCCCTCCCCAGCCAAGTCTGCCCGGAAAAGAAGGATCCACAGGGAATCCTTCCCCTCCACAGCCCGCCCCGGGTCTCCAAAACGGGCAGCGCCTCCAGGAGCCCGGCAGGTGCGACCCCCCCGCCGCGTCCCCAACGCTTCTGCCTCTCGAAAACGTGAAGCGGGTTTGGTCACCAGCCCCTTCCCTCTCATCGCGGAGCTGCCTTATTTATTTAATTTCTTTTCCTTTAACCCATTTAAAAATGCGGGGGAAATATTTCAACTCCAATGGAATTTAATTAGCCGTCAGCGCTCGTTGTGACTGAAAGGGAGATTCGCGCCACTGATGCGGCATCCCCAAGTGACTATTATTAATATTAATATTAATATCAATATCATCATCATCATCGTCCCCGTAACGGAGATGATAATGCCTCTTCTCCCGGGTTAGTAAAATACTCCACGGTGTAACCCCAAATCCCATCTTAAGAAAAAATAAATAAATAAATAGAGAGATTTCTGCGGGGTTTCTCGCTGCCAGAGCGGAGGAGACAGCGGATGGCGCAAGAGATCCCTTCGCTCGCTCGCTACCCGCGTCCCTACCAGGGTCTTTCTGGTTGCACCACGGGGAGGCACCAGAAAAGAGGCTCGACCACCGCTTACCTGCCGTGGGCAGAAGGGATCAGGAGGGAAACGCGTTCCAATGGAGAGAAAAATCCTCCCACATTCGCCCCCAGACTCCCCGAGTGGCTCGGATCTCCGAGAACCCCCGAAAGAAAAAAAAAATCGAGAGGCTCCTTCTGTAAATAACCCATCCGAGGCTGATTTTAAACCAGAAGGGGGGGAAAAAAAAGAAAAAGAAAAAAGGCCAAGGCCACCCACCCGCCCCCCGCGACCTGTGATTGAAGGACAGTTAAAAATAATTGCCCGTGTTAAGAGGCAGAAGACCATGGTACAGGGAAAACGACCTCCTTTCAAAGCCCGCTAATGGCCGCGCGATTCATTAGGTTACTTAATCCTAATAACCTCGCTAGCATCAGCGCCGGTGACCCGGCCCATTAAGCAGCACCAGCACAACCCTATAAACCCGGCAAGGGGAATGTCCAACATATGAACGCGTTTATGAGCGTTATGTTTCTGAGATAACGCGCCTCGGGCTCCCGGCGCAGGCGGCCTGGGCACGCAAGGATGCAAGGAAGCAGGGAAGGAGGGAAGGAGGGAGCTCTGCCCCGGGAAGGGCTCAGCGCCCACCCGGCCTCCAGGAGAGGGAGAGCTGGAGCCACAGTCCCTGTCACCCCCTACGCCCCAGTCCTCTCTGCTCTCCCCGAGGAGCCCCATCTCTGCAGCCAGACAATAGCTGTGTTTGTGGCTAGTAGCTGTATTAATGGCATTTCTTTTTTTCTTTACTTTTTTTTCCCCCCATTTTCTTTTCTTTTCTTTTCTCTCTCTCTTTTTTTTTTTCTTTCCTGCTGATTAAACCCAGGCCAACCAATGGCAGCTAGAACCAAACAAAAATGCACAGAGTAACATTTCGATCATAAACGGGAGTTAACAGCTTACA
>NW_020455821.1:1616011-1617987 GCF_003342845.1 Nothoprocta perdicaria
AAAGAAAGAAAGAAAGAAAGAAAGAAAGAAAGAAAGAAAGAAAGAAAGAAAGAAAGAAAGAAAGAAAGAAAGAAAGAAAGAAAGAAAGAAAGAAAAAGAAAGAAAGAGAGAAAGAGAGAGAGAAAGAGAGAAAGAGAGAAAGAGAGAGAGAAAGAGAGACAGAGAGAAAGAGAGAAAGAGAGAAAGAGAGAAAGAGAGAAAGAGAGAAAGAGAAAGAAAGTCATCCATACCAACCCTTCAAAATTAAAACAAGAAGCCCTGAAGTATTGTTTTTGGTATTAATATTACTTAACATTTAAAAATCCAGGAACTTCAAACTTTTGTTTTTCCAGGGAAAATAAAAGGAGAGGGGGAAAGGGATCTATTCACTGGGAGCCGTTTGTTCACGACTCGAACTGTTCCATTTCGGCTTAGAAACAAAACGCGAGGCGCCCAGCCCTGTCCTCCCTCCCTCCTTCCCCGGCATATATCTTTTCAGCGCAGTTTTTAAAATAAATATTCTTACGAGCCTTTCCAGAATGCCTCCTTGTTATGAACTGATAGAATACAACACACCCCAGCTGTGCCTGGGAGTTAGGATTTAGTCCTTTAAATACCGGGGCAACATCTGCAGGGAAAACTATTAAAGCGGCTCCCCCGCCCCATCCCGGGAAGGGGCTGTTGGGGACCCGGCTCCAGCGACCTGCGCTCCCTCGTACAGAGCAGGGTGGAGAGTAAACCTTGAAATTAAAAATCGGTTACGCGAAATATCGGCGCTCTCTTTTTATTATTATTATTATTATTATTATTATTATTATTATTATTATTATTATTATTATTATTATTATTATTATTATTATTATTATCATCCCTGATTCTTCATACAAGCTCTTCTTTTTTTAATTTTATTTCTCTCTTTTTTTTTTTCACCCCCAGGTCTTTCCATTCTGCTACTCAGTAAGTGCAAATAAACCCCAGCAAACTGAGGTAGTTAATATCCACAGGATTTAAGGAAAGATACAAAAATATCCAGACACTTTCAGACATAACCCGTGGTAAGCACGGAGTGATTTTTTTTCCCTCAACACGAAATTAATTCAACATCGGCGACATTTTCCTAGCAAAACGATACTTTTACGATGGAAATCTTTCCTGCAGCTCTCACGTTTGATAGTAGAGCTTACCATTAAACCACAGAAAGCATTCACGTTGCGATCTCCCCTTTTAGAGCTTGCAACAGGTGTCAGAGCTCTCTTCGGGGGGAACTATATATATATATATATATGTCTGTATATACACATACAATTAAATAAAATAACCACTTTGTCTATATTAAACCATATGAGTGCAAAAGAAATAACAGAGAAATGTTTAGGTTTTAAACACCTCCTGTGCTTATACAGCTTAGACTCCACTCGAATATGACCTTATCATGTTTCACTCTTTATATTCTTGTTCTTTTTAATGAGATGCTGCAATGGGAACTATCGCTGCCTCACTTAAATAGGCTGCACTCCTTTAATTCCAGGCTAGTACGTGTCTTCTTAGGGCTGGACCAGAAAAAAAACCCCACAGAATTAGTAAGACGTTAGTAACATCATTTTAAATGATATAATAAATATAATAATATTGACATCTATTACTACGACCAACTAGCCCAAAAATATATGCTTAAACAAATGTCTGAGATGATTTACGTTTAGAAAATTAGCTACAGCAGCTTATGTGACTTTCCTGCTCCTGTGTGTCTGGAGTGATATTGCCTTCCTCCACGGAAAGAGGAAAAGGAGAAAAAATAAGAAAAGAAAAAAAAATCAAAGAAAGGGGGGAAAAAGAGAGAAAAAAAGGGAGGAAAAAAAAAGAAGACAGAAGGGGAAAATGGGGGAAATGGGGGGAAAAAAGGAGAAGAGAAGAGAAGAGAAGAGAAGAGAAGAGAAGAGAAGAGAAGAGAAGAGAAGAGAAGAGAAGAGAAGAGAAGAGAAGAGAAGAGAAGAGAA
>NW_020455821.1:1618022-1629585 GCF_003342845.1 Nothoprocta perdicaria
AAGAGAAGAGAAGAGAAGAGAAGAGAAGAGAAGAGAAGAGAAGAGAAGAGAAGAGAAGAGAAGAGAAGAGAAGAGAAGAGAAGAGAAGAGAAGAGGAGAAGCTCACTATAGGACAGGGAAATGCACATTTCCAGTAGTTCCTAACCCCGGTGGGAGCTAGCGGGAACTGTGAGGACTCCGCTGCGCCAGGAGATGCAGCACTTCCATATATCCTATATCTGCCCCCTGGGTCCCTCCGTGTATCCAACGTGCTCCTTAGGCAGCGCCTGCCCCGGCAGCGGCGGGTGCCTGTGGGGCAAGGAGCAGGGGAAGGAGGGGCACGAATAAACCTTTCTGCCCCAGGGGTTGGGCTCTTTTTAGGAAAGCTTCAGAAACTTGGCGAATACCCTCTTTGAGACTCTCCTGCAGATACCTCGGTGAAAACGCGTAATTTTGTACTGCCTTTTGTATTATTATTATTATTATTATTATTATTATTATTATTATTATTATTATTATTATTATTATTATTATTATTATTATTATTATTATTATTATTTTCTTAGACGTCTTTGAAGCCCTCCGGGGCCCCGTGCCACGAGGATGCTGCGCGGCGGCGGGCAGGGTGCCAGGGGAGCCGGGTTGGGTGCGTGGGTGTCCGTCTGTCTGTGTGTGCTGGCGGGGGGAGGTAAATTTAGGGGTAGTGGGCACCGAAACGCCCCAAGGCAGCGGCAGCCCGGGGCGCGAAGCGGTGATGGTGGCAACGGCAGCATCCGCCCCCTTAAAGATAGTAGTAATAGCAATAATACTAATAATAGTAATAATACTAATGATAGAAATAATAGTAGCAATAATAAATTTGCATGTAATAACAATATATTATTTTCTTTTATCGGGACGAGCGCATCTCACACTCAGAAATGGGTGGCAGGAAGGCGCAAGGCGGATGGGTGCCAGGCACAGGCAGCCCCCGGCATCGCCATAAGGTGCGCTATACATCGCGGGCATCCACAACGGGCTGTCCTCCCCCCGCCGGAGCACGTGCGCTGATAGAAAACGGGTCTCGGAGGCGAGGGGTCACGCAGAGCCACCCTCAGCGTTTAGCAAAAACAACAGAGCCATTAGAGAGCCAGGGAGCCCGTCCGCGCACGATTACATATTGCACCTATAGGAAGCCCCCGCCTAGGCAGATCCGCGCAGCCCCCTCGACCTAATGAAAATTAGGCCGTAAATGTGCGCGCAGGTGGCGCGGGGCGCGCAGGGGACACCCCCTGGAGCCGGGGGCTGCTCGGACCTTCGGCGTGGAAACGCGCACGAAGAGGGAGCGTTTGCTCCCTGAGCTACGTTTTTTTTTATCCGTATGCCCGAAAACTGGAAATCATTACATACTTTCAAGGTTTTCTTTCGAAACTGTGGCCGAAGTAAACTCTGATTCAGGTGTAAATAATTACCAAAGTCATGAAAGCGGCGACTGCTACATGTGGTTTATTCATAGCCTCTCCCCACTCCTATTTTTTTTCACCAGTCGTTTGATCATTTTAATCCCAAGCTGTTCGCCAAATTCACATATTTGTAATTTACTAAGCTTTATCGTCTCTGGTGGGACAGGTATGTTGTCCATCAGCTTGCAGGCAGCCGCCCTGCCTGGCGCACGCTATATATATATATATATGTGTGTGTATGTGTGTGTGCGCGCGTATATGTATGTGTGTATATATATATATATTATATATAATGCAAATAGCGGGCCGTTATTAGGGGAAGAGAGGAGGGGGAGGCTTTCTATCTCAGACTGATGAAATTGGAACAGAATAAATGAGGTTTGCCTCTCATAAACGCTAACAGACCCGTTCGGTTTTCGACTCCGGAGAGGCGAGTTACTGACTAAAAGGAATTCTCTAAACACAATGGCCCAAGCCCAACTGAAAGCATTTCTCGGGGCAAGCAGGATTTGGCCCGAAAGTACAAAAATAAAAGTAGCCATTAAGCGAAAGCCTTAGGGAACAGGAGAAATGTGGATATACAATATACATCATATAAACAAAAGCCCAGGATTGATTTCAGCCACTTTTGCTTTAGCTTGGGTCTACTTTTTTTTTTCCCCCTATGTTGCAATTTCAATGCATTCATCTCCTCAAAAAGCCGCACTGGGGAAAAAAAAAAAAGAAGGAAAAAAAAAAAAAAAGAAAAAAAAAGAGCAAGGAAAAGAATTCCTGTGTGTCCTCTTTGAAAATGTCTTTGCCTAGTAAGACACCACTAGAACATGTTCTGCTGTTGTAAAAGTGTTTTTATCACGCTGTAAATTACCGCCACTCTGACAGGGCAGCCGGAAATGTAAATCACACCGTGGAGCTAAAGTTATGAAAAAGTTTGTTACGTTTCTGCACCCAGGGAAGAGCAGGAGGCTGCTGCCTTGTGGGGGGGGGTGAGGGGTGGGAGGCTTGTTTACTATTTTCCTGCTCCACCAAACCGTTGGCTCCACGGCGCCTGGGACTTTGATGGGAAGGAGCGGACACTGTGCAGAGTCCCTGCCTGTGACACCCAGGCCACCGCCACTTGGGAGGTCCTCTGGCCTAGTGCGACCGCAGCTAACTGCTCCCAACAGGAGGCCCTGCGCGCCGGGCAGGGTCACAATCACACTTCTGCTGAAGGCAAGGGACTTCTTTCTTTTTTATTCTTTCTTTTCTTTTTCTTTTCTTTTTTTTTTCTAAAAAAAAAAAAAAAAAAAAAAAGGAAAAGAGAGAGAGAGAAACAGAGAGAGAGAGAGAAATGAAATCAAATTAAAAAATAATAAAAAAAACAGTAAAAAGATGTTTTGTCTGCTGTAAAGATGGCCAGAAAGGGATGCNGCGACCGCAGCTAACTGCTCCCAACAGGAGGCCCTGCGCGCCGGGCAGGGTCACAATCACACTTCTGCTGAAGGCAAGGGACTTCTTTCTTTTTTTTTCTTTCTTTTCTTTTTCTTTTTTTTTTTTTTTTTAAAAAAAAAAAAAAAAAAAAAAGGAAAAGAGAGAGAGAGAAACACAGGGAGAAGAGGGGGCTGGGCGAGTTAAAGCTTTTCTGTTTATCTGGGAAAGTAGCCCTAAAAGCGGGAATAGCGGGAATCTTTCACCGTGACCGAGGCTGCCTCCCTGCAGTGCGAAGGGAGGGAGGAGGTGGCCATGCGCTGTCCCCAGGCTGAGGGGCTCCTGCCCAAAAGCCTGCGAGGAGCAGGGACCTCTCCCTGTCCTACACACCCGCTGGAGGGTTTCGGAGCTGCGCTGCAGGCGTGAACTCTGCCCGTGCCAAGTGGAATGAAAACGCTGGCAAAACTGCCTAGTTTTTTTAAGGTGGAGGAAAGAGGGGCAACAGACGACAAGACCTTAAACGTCAAATACTGCCGACGAGGGGCAGAGAAGCCACCTCAGCGGAGCAATATTTTCTAGGGGGGCAGATAGGAGGGTTACTGCCAGTCTGCTGCGGGAATGGGGCCGCAGGGATTCGCAGCCCGCAACCCGCTCCTGACCCCGCTCCCCTTGCGGCGGCTGCAGAGCCGGGAAGCGCCGGGGAGGAGGGAGCCCGCGAGCCGGGCCGGACCCGCCGCCCCCGCCGAGCCGCGCCGGGCCGGGCCGGACCCCCCGCACCCTCCCACCCAGCCCGGCCCGGCCCGGCCCGCAGCGGCCACCGCGAGGTCCCCCCCTCCCGACTCCCGCTCTCCCCTCTGTGCAATCCCCGGCCTGAGAGCCCCAACACGGGCGGCCCCACAGGGGAGTCCCGAGCACCCGGGCTCTGCCCTCCCCGGACCGGACCGGGGTGCGGGTCCCCCCTCCCCCGGCCGCCGCCGCCCCCACTTACCTGCGCGCGGCTCCGCGGCAGGGAGCAGACGAGGGGGACACCGGGGCACCCCGGGGAGAGGAAGGCCCAGGAGCCCCCCAGCACCCCACAGGGGTCCGGCGAAGGGACGAGAAAGGATGGGGGGAGAAAAAAACTTTTCCTTTCCCCCCCTTCCTCCTCCCGCTTGAGCTGAAGTGACCCGCAGTATCTGGAGAAGGTTTTTGAAGACGCTCGGGAGGGAGGGAGCGAGTTTTCTGCCGGGAAACCCAATCTGCCGCACAGTAGCGGCCGCGTCTGGGATCTGTCACCGCTGACAGCACCACGGGGCACAGACAGGATCTTCCGCGCTGCGCTACAACTCCCCGAAACACCCCGAGCGCTCCCCGCCGCCTGCACCGCGCTCCCCCGCCGGGAGGGGCAAAGCGGCCGCGCAGCCGGAGCCGTCGAGGGGGCGGCAGGGGGAGCCCCCCGCCCCCCAACCGGCCGCCCCCCCCTCAGCATCGCCGCGCCGAGGAGGAGGAGGAGGGTGAGAGGCGCTGTCACCTTCTGCCGGGGCCGCGGCCGTAAACGTGAGAGCGAGAGCGCCCGGAGTGACTTTAATGAATAATTTCGGAGACAGTTATGGCTTTGGGTAATTACTGCACGGCTCTATGAAAACCAGACTGCGGAGAGAGGCCGTCGAGCCGGGCCGGGCGCCACCGCTCGGCCCCGGCCGCGCTGCGAGACCGGCCCCGACCCCCGGCCCGGCGCTCGGTAAAGCGGCCGCGCCTCAGCTATGCCTGGGGCTGCAGCTTTATGTTATTATTATTTTATTTTGTAACGTCTTCTGCCTCCTGTATTTTCTGGCAGAACATTTCATTGTCTCTCAGGCCCGTTTTAGAAATCTTCTAGGGGCTTGCACACGCTTTGAGCTTTTTAAAAAGTTCATTATACCCAGCTGCCTTAGCCCGTAGCCACATATGGCATGCAAATAGAGACCCCTATAGGAGAATCGTCCTCTCTATTATCCCCACATGTTTGTTACATATACGTGGTCGGAGGGTGGAAAAAAAAACGCTCTAGTGCTATACACTAAAATAAAAATTTCCCTTTATTTTTATTTTTCTCCCGAATACTTGAGACAACACTGGGCTTGTTTCCCCTCGGAGCAGCGCTCATGATGAGCAAAGAACCGTTTGGGAAGGCGGGCGCGGGGATCTCCATTGTGTGGCCGAGACGTGGCTGCCTCTTCCCAAATCCCGCCTTGAGAAGCAGCGGATCCCAGTGCGGCGCCGGCCTCATGTGGCTCCCTAAGGAGACGGGCCTGGGCCGGGGGAGCTGCTCCCAAGGCTGCGGATGGGATTTACTGGGAAGTTGGACTAGGGCTGCTGGCGTGTTCATTTTCTTTCTTTTCTTTCTTTTTTTCTTCTTCTTCTTTTTATTTTTAATTTTAATTCTACTTTTTTTTTCTTAACCCTCTTCTCTCTCTTTCCTCTCCCCCTTTCTCCCAGGCCCCCAGGATTGGTGGACGTGGTGGGGAGCCAAGCGCATAGCATCTCGTTTTTTACTTACTTAGAAAGGAAATGTTTCCTTTCCTTTCGAGATTACAGATAGACACACACTGGAGCGTTGCGATATCTTAGGGGATTTGTTTTATTTTATTTTTGCTGCAACAAAGAAGTGGAAGCTCTTTTTTTTTTTTTTTTTTTTTTTTTTTTTTTTTTTTTTACGGTCACACAGCACTTTAAAAAAAAAATTCTCCTGGCAAGAGTATTTTACTTGGAGAACCTAATCCTTCAGACAAATACTCCAACATTATCTCTTCTCTCTGGAGACAAGATCAACCGCTTTCTCATCCGCACTGCCCCCCTCCCCTTCCTGGTAGCAGCACTGACTGCAGTGTACAGCTGGACAAGTGTCAGCCGGCCAAGACTTTGCGAGCAGGCGGCAGAGGCTCAAGTTTATTTATTGAATTAGAATTTTTTTAATCTCCTCGGAAAAAAAAAAAGGCAAAATGCTGTGAAAGGTACCGAATTATGAAGTGAAAATATATAGAAAATAATCATCTCGAGCACGGCCCGGAGCTGTGCTGCGGTGGGCTCGTACGCGGCGCGCTTGCTCCGGGTCGGGGCTGCTGCTCGGGCTTTACTAGCAGGTGCAGAGCGGCCCCTGGGCTGCCCATGGGGCCGGCGACCGCCTCGCTTGGCCAAATGGCCAAGGTGGGACCCTGCTCGCCCTGCTCTTCATGTAGCCAGAGGGAGTCCGGACCCGGGAGAAGCAGCGCCCAAACGACCCAGCGATGGGCGGCGGAGGCCGAGGCTGCGGGGGCGGGAGAGGCCGCGGTGCAGGAGGCCGGGGGAGCCGGGCCGGCCCCGCAGAGCGGCGCGGGGATCGCACCCGGGCGGCGGGCGCGATGGCTCCGAGCCGTCGCATCTGACGTCAACGTGTCTCTAGCTGCAAGATAGAGGGAGCGGAGCCGGGGGAGGGAGCGCCCTAATCACTCCCACATGTCCCTAATAGCAGATATGGAGACTTATATAGTGTCTGGGAATAAATTTGTAATCAATGCTCTACAATCGGATCATCAAAGGAGCGGCGTTGAGAGGGGAAAAGAGATGGGGGCAGAGGGAGAGCGGGAAACGCAGCGAGGGGACGAGGGACATCGCAGAGGGCCCCGCTTGGCCGGAATTTATTGAATATATAATTCAGATAACAGCGCCGCTTTAATCTCCCTCGCACGGGCCACGCTGCTGGGGCTCAGCAGTAATTGACCAATTAGAAGTGGAAAAGACTGAAGCCCATGCACAGGGACAGGGATTTAACGGCCAAAGGAAAAAAAAAAAAGTCCACAGCTCCAAATTAAAAATATATAAACCATTGATAAGCCCCTTGTTACAGCAGAGGGGATTACGCACGCGGGAGAATGGAATGGGCCTCCTTTCCATCTCTACATGCACGTTTCTGCTGAGTGTATTTGTGAGGCGCTGGAAGAGCACGTGTGAAAAAGAAAGGAAAAAAAAAAAGATTAAGGTTGGGTTTCAGAGCCCAAAGGAGAATATTTCACCAAGGAGGGGGTTTAGTAACCCTCTTTCCCCCGGCTCCCACCTTTCAGGATCACACTGAGCCGATGTTGATGTCCCCGCAGCTCCCTGCTGTTGATGTCCCCGCAGCTCCCCGCGGATGTAGAGGCGCCTGCTACGGAGTGTCGGCGGACCGAGAGGTCCCCTAGGCGTCCCTGACAAGGCCATCAAATCAGACCCAATTATCACAATAATCCCTCCACGCAGCCAAGAGTTCCTGGGAGTGAGCGGGTAAAAATAAAAAATAATTTAAGAATTAAAAAATCCTATTTCACCTTATCTCGCCGGGCCTCAGGAATGCAGCACCCCCGCACGCCGGGCTCGTAAAACAGCCTCGGCGAGGCGCAGAGACGGGGGGGGTCCCGACTCTCCCGAGCAAAGCCGCCCTGCCCGCGCCCGCGGGGCCTCCCGCGCCTCCCCGCGGAGGTGTCCGGGCCTTGGCCTTCACCTCCGCCAGCGCCAAAAGCGTGAGGAGACCGAGAACAGAACAAAACAACAGCAGCAGCAAACCCCGCTGCTTTCTGCCTCTTTTGGGAGGCCGAAGCCACCCTCGGGGGTGCCCGGCCCTGCTCCACGCAGCTTGCTGTGCATGGTCAGGGAAAAGGTGTGCAACCCGAGAGAGTTACGCTGTTGTTTTTCTTCTACGGGGAGAAAGGAGAAGAAAAAATCGTTACTAAGATATATAGATATATAGATATATAGATATATAGATATATAGATATATAGATATATAGATATATAGATATATAGATATATAGATATATAGATATATAGATATATAGATAAAGATACATGTATTTCTTCTGAGACTAACTCACATTCTCGCCGCCACGAATCGGTGCGACGGGCTCAGGTTGCAGGGGAATAGGGGTGCTGAGCCCCTTTACGAGGAGGCAGCACGAGGCAGCTGCACCTCTGGGACACCCTGAACCCCCCACCGGGCCACAACGGGACAAATGCGAGCGCCCCGGGGAGCGGCCGCGCGAGGGCCGCGCCGTCGGGGCGCCGGCGGCCGCGCCGGGGCTGCGCGCGGCCCCGTTATCAGCCCCTCGGCTCCGCTCGCGGGGATCTGGGGCAGGGCCCTGACATCGCCATCTACCATCAATTCACCTTCCACCGCCCGGCTTCCCCATTTAGCTTTTAACGTCAAAACGCACATTTTTGTTGGCTCCGGCCTGTCTAGGGCTCTTGTGATTTAGCTCTGGGAATGACCACTCCACAGAGAACGGCAACGTCCTCATTACCCGGCAATTAAAAGAGATCCTTCCTAGTGGATCCGAAGAGGCAACCGGGCCGCGGAAACGCTCCGGAAAAGGGAGAATTACCGACGGCAAAGGGGTCCCGGCGGGAGTGGCCGAACCGCTGCGCACCCATCTCGTTCGCATGCGAAACGTGGCGGTGTTGGACGGGGGGGACACAAAGCGCTCCGGTCCATGAGCAGGGCTTTCTAAGAGGCAGGGAAAAGAGAAGAGCGCGACGACATCCTTCCCTCGAGAAGACCCTGGAGGCGCAGGGCGGGCCAGGCCCGACGCCACTGCAGAGGGGCGCGTCGCTTCGCGCTGCCGTTCCCCGTCCGGGCGGTGGTTGCGCTTCTACCTGCGCTCACCGTCGGGTCCCCTCGGCGGCCACGTCCTTCGGCGGCGGCGCAGGAGGCGGCCGGGGGCCCTGGACCTGCAGAGAGAGCCAGCGGGTGTGAGCGCAGCGCGCCGAACAGCGAGCTTCAAGGAGGCCCGAGGCCGCGGAAGTCTCAACCCGATCCTAGAGGAAAGGTAGAAAATCCCGTGCTCAGTCATTAATAGCCGGCTGCACTGGAGGTTTTCTAAGATAAAAAAAAATTTAGCTTTTTATTTTTACTTTGTTTTTCCGAGGGCGGTTTTGCCCATCCCGGCGCTGGCGGGTGCTGAAGCCAGTGCGGGAACACCGGGAGCGAAGGAGACCCCGTCGAGGTGCTGGCAAAGCAGCGGGGACTCCACTGGATGAGGAGGATGGGACTAATATCTGTTATAATATTATATCGGAAAACAGATTGGGTGCATCAGAAAGAGTCGGGGCACAAGCGGCTGCTAGGAGAAAGAAAAAAAAAAAAAAAAAAAGGAAAAAAATTAAAGTGCTCTCTGCGGCGGACCAGAAACGTGCAGCCCAGGAGAGTTTGGGACACTACGAAGTTAATATTAAGTTCCCCGTAGCTCATTGTAAATCTTCCTCCCCCCTTCCCTCGCCAAATCCCCGGCCTTGTTCGCCGTCTCTGCCCTGACGTGAAATTACCTGTTGCATAATCAGTGCGAGCGCAGCCCCGGAGCCTGGCGGGGCGCGCGGACCCCCCGGGCGCGGCTCCCGCGCAGCCCCGCGCAGCGACCGGCAGCGCCGGGGCGGCCGCTCCCCGCTCCGCGCCCGCGGCGCCGCCAGGGCCCCCTCGGGTCTCCTCTCGCTCGGCCACTTGCTTAAAAATAAACTTAGGAGCCATCTTTATAATTTAGTTTACTTCCGAATATTTTAAATATTATGAAAAAAAAAGCCATAAACAACGCTGTTATTCAAAACATTTTGAGGTATAAAACATAAAAAGATTTGGGTTTTCTTTTTTTTTTTTTCTTTTTCTCCTTTTTTATGTAAAAAACACACACAGTGGTTTATTGAGTACTTACAACGTTTACACCTTCAATATTAATTAGATTCCACTTTTCCCCTTACGGACAGAAGTGCACATAACCAATAACTGCTGAAAACATCTTCAAATACTGAACGACCACAACAAAATTACAACACTAAATACCGAGTCAACCGAAACATTGGTGCAACTGCTTCTGTTGAAATATAACTTTATAATCCCATGAATATTTATATCCAAAAGGCCAGATATTAAAGATACACTTCACATACACACTAATGCCAGGGAGGGATTTCTTTTCCTTTTCTATGGTTCCTTTTTTTTTTTTTTTCCCCGTGTGTTTTATACAGAGCAAATAACATTCACGAAACTGTTAGAGACGACATTACCCCTTACCAAGCTGGAGTTTCCTCTTCATATTCAAATATGGAATGCTTTTTTTTTTTTTTTCCCTCTCCTTCAAATATCCACATTTTGGGGTGGGGTGGGGGGGGAGAAATTGCACATAAATAAACCGGACGATTCCAAATAGAAGGAGTCCTCAGCGCAGAGTCGCTGCCGCGGCCCGGGACGGCTCCCGCAGTCCTGCCGCGCTCACTGCTTGAGCTCCAGAGCCCACACATGCTGCGGCCAGCCAGTCCTCCCTTTGGTTTTCTTATCGTTGCTGCTAACTGTGCTTTTCAAGATTTCATTCTGGGGGGTGCGGAGGGACAGAGAGAGAGAGGGAAGAAAAAGAAAAACAAGATGAGCGAAGAAGAAAATAAGCAGGGTTAGAGATATTTCCCTGCTGTCTAGGACGCCTCTCCGCAGGGCCCAGGGGGAACCCGACGGGAAGCTGCGGCCGGTGGAGAGCCCTCACCCTGCCGGGACAGAGCTGCCGGCGCAGGAATAAGGAGCGAGTCGCGCTCGGCCCCTCGCAGCAAGTTTTGCCTCCGCGGCCGGTCGAGGGCCCAGGGCCGGAGCAGCCCCGACCCGCGGCTCGAGCGGCGCCGAGGCCGGGACAGGCGCCCGCGGCGCCGTTTGCGCGAAACCTTCGCCCCAGAGCCGCGGGTGCGGAGCCCGGAGCGTTTTAAGCCAGGTCCGCAGCAAAGGTCCAGATCGCGGAGCCTGCGGGCTGCACGGCTCGAGCACGGCCCGTAAGGCCTACGCGACACGGGCTTGCGATGTCCCGCAAAGCGGCCCCCCCTGCCCCCGGTAAAGATCGCTCGACAAAAAAGTATTTAGAGCAATAACGAGGCGGGAAAGGCGCGCTCCGCGCGCGGTTTATTTTGCCGGCGCTCTCCAAAGCGGGGCCGCTTTGAGCTTCCAGCCCGCGCGCATCCCTCCTTTCCCCTCGGGCAGAGCTGGGCGCTGCCGGCAGACTGCGGGTCCTCGGGATGCGGGACATCGCGGATCGCAGCCAGCCCGAGCCCGGGGAAGGGACCCCCCGTGACCCCCAGGAGCCGCCGGGCTCCCCCCGCCTGTCCCGCCGGCAGCAGCCCCGGGCGCGGGTGTCCCCGGCCTCCCCGCGCGGCCCCAGCCCCCGCGGCCCCGTCCCGTCCCGCGGCCGAGCACTGACCAGCTCTTTCTTCCTCTTCTCCTCCTTCACGTCTGTCTTCTTGATCTCAGCCTTGAAGGCCTCCGCCTCCCCGTTCTGGTCGTCCTTGGCGAGCAGGTCCATGAGGTAGGCGATGTAGCTGGTGGCCAGGCGGAGGGTCTTGATCTTGGAGAGCTTCGTGTCGGCCGGCACGTTGGGGATGCACTCGCGCAGCTCCGCGAAGGCGCTGTTGATGCTCTGAGTCCTGCGCCGCTCCTTGCGGTTCGCCGTGCCCCGCCGCTTCACGGGCCGCGGCCCCCCGAGCGCGGGCGGCCCGGCGCCGGGCGGCACCCCCGCGTAGTGCGAGTGCTCCATGCCCGGCGCCCCGCTGCCGTACTCGGGGCTGTAGGACAGAGCCATGCTGTAGTCGGGGGGGGACATCTCCGGGTGGCTGCTGAGGAGCCAGCCGTGGAAGTAGGGGTTCTCCTCGTGGCCGCAGCGGCTGGCGGCGGCGGCGGCGGCGGCGAAGGGGTAGCCCTCATGATGCACCACCGGGTGGTGGGCGAAGCCGCCCACCAGACTCATGCC
>NW_020455821.1:1630180-1634208 GCF_003342845.1 Nothoprocta perdicaria
GGCGGCGCCGTCGGGGCTCGGCGCGGCGCGGGGCACTCGCTGGGCTCCCCGGCGCGATCTCCATGTACAGCTACATGTTTAAGGTCCGCTCGGGTTAATATATCGCGTCAGCGGCGGCGCGGGCCAATGTGCGGCGACCGGGGCGGGGCGGGCGGCGCCGGGCAATAAAAGTTTTTTTTTTTTTCCTTTTTTTTTTTTTTTTTTTTTGATGTCCGCCCTGCTAATTGCCCCGCTCCTCTCGCAGGATTGGCTGCTCCTCCGCACCCGTAATGCAATTAAAGCAAGGGGGGAGGTAAGGGGGAATTATCGTGGAGGCAGAGGTTAATGCAAGTGTTTAGCAGATGCTTTACTGTAAAATCTTCATTAAAAAAAAAAAAAAAAAGCCAACAAACTCATTAAAACTTAAATATCGGATAATCTCTCCGACCAGGTACTGTATGGCTCCGAGAACCGTGGTGGCAAAAGTCGGTGTAGCGGCTGGATAAGAGCCTCTGTGGCTCTTACAAAATGCCTTGTGCCGGTCCTGTAAGGGAGCAAATAAAACCCGTTTCAGAGGGCATTTTATCGATTGCCCCGTTGCGATAGGCATGGCCCAGAAACACGCCGCCTTGTGCCTTTATTGCTGGGTAATGTACACAAAGAGATCCCCGGTCACCGCTTTCCGTGGGGAGGGAGCCGGAGTTATCCTGCCTTGTCACCGAGCCTGCGGTGCCAGCTAAACAAGCCCCGGCCCTGCGGCTGTTGCCTTCGCAAAGCAGTGCGGAGCTCAGGGTTTGGCCAGGTCGTTGCTTTTCTTCCAGGACGAGTTGCTTTGAAATCATGACAATAAAACCAACTCTAAATGATTCTCTTCCAGCTCGCTGCCTGCATGTACGCACCTCGGCAAGAATTCATCCGAGTCACTTGTGCTCCTGAAATCACTTTCATGCTTGTTTAACTAGGCTGATTGGTAAGTAACCGAATATTTTTACAGCATGTTCAGAGCTTATTTTCTAGCTTTTATTAACAAATATATAAATATTTCTCTGCATTCCTACTGCTGCAATAATATATATAAAAGAAAGGCCAGCATCTGTGGAAAGCAGGTTTACTTATCGAAAGGGAATAGTTAAATGTTTGTTTAGCAGTCAGGCCAGGAGGAAATCTCCCGTAGATATTTAGGTGTTTGGTTTTGGTAATCGCGAAGAGGTTGCAGCAGGAAAAAATGGGTCTCCAGCTGTAATTCACGGGTATCCGGGAGGCGAGGCGAATTGTTGTCATCTTCAGATGGAGCCAAGTATCACCAGATAGCTGCGAAATATCAAATAGCCACCCTATGTGTCCCGGCTGGCTGCGAGGCCCCTTCGGCGTATATTACAATGCGATCCTACAATATAGGCAGTGTGGAAAACTGTGTCAACAGGAGCCGAGAGGCCATAAATTAGAGAAAGGGAGAGACAGAGCCGGAGGAGTCTGCAGAGGAGGCAGCAAGCACCGCAAGCGCGGGGCGTGCGGGCGCTCCGGGCGCCGCGCAGAGCCGCGCTGGGATCAAGCCCCGAAAAAGCTGCTCTGTGAGCGACCACATCGGCGCCCGGGCCGCCTCGAGGAGCCGCGGAGGGAGCGCGGAGCTTGCGCGGCCCCGGGGCGCGGGCCGAGGAGCATCCGCGCCCGCTGCACCTCGCCGCGGAGCGCGAGGCCACGGGCTGCGGGCTGGAGAGGGACTGATGTGCGGGATGGGGCACGCACGTACCTATGTGCGCGCCTGCATGTGCACACGTTGTGTCCTATACCGCACAAACTGGAGATGTCCGCTGCGGGGGACGTTTGTGCCTGGGTGTAAAGCTGAGTTTGGAAGTGAAAAACGCGCCCAGACGCAGAGCCTTTTTATATACCCATCTATAAGCACATGCACATGCTTGTACCGAAATGCCTGTTATTTGTCTTTCCTCCTTCTTTGTGTACGTGTTTGCTATCATGAGGAAATACCATATCTCCACAAGTGAATTTTTAGATTTTTTTTTTTTCTTTTACGAAGGCCATCCCCATACGGACTAAGCAGATCCCCGGAGCAGTGTATCCTGCCTCTCGGGGCGTGATGTTTGCGACGAGCAGCTTGGAAATCCACCGGCTTCCTGCTGCCGCTGGCCAGTTTTGCCTTGCTGCAGCATTTTCCTTGATGCCAAGAGGAAACGCGCAATATCAGGGCTGGAAAGGTATATTTGCTCTCAAAGAGGGCTATGTTTCTTTGCACTCTCCTTTATTTGTGTAGGAGCTTTCCGATATACTACAGACTGGACTGGAACTACAACAGTGTCTGCTGCGAACCACTGCAATGACTCCGATAACATCTCCAGTGATGAAGGAAACGGAAAACACAAAGCAGGGAAAAAGTAATAAAAGGTAGAGGAGATATCGATCAGAACGCCAGTCTCCAAAGCCAGCATCATCATTGCTTAATTATCTTTGGAGAGAGGGTCTCTAGATAAAGCACCCAGCAGGACCTTATATATAATTTTTCCTCCTATCCCCCCCCGCCCAACGCTTGTTTATGCAGTTTACCAAATGAATTTTAGAGCAAATGCAGCCCTGGTGTCCTCCCTCATCTTGCAACTGCTCGAGCTGCCCGACCAAGGGTAGGAGCCTTTGCTGTTCGATCAACGCGCTTGTAACCGCTGCAGTCCAAAACGGTTTTGAAAGAGCAGGCATAAGGTCTACTAAAAAAGCACGAACGTTTTACCTATGGCATGTTTATTGATTTGATCTGATTTGCTTTTTTTTTTTTTTTTTTTTTTTTTTTTTAATGTGCATCTTTATAGAGAAAAAAAGAGAGAGTGAAGAAGAAAAAAGACGTTCCTCTTCTGTCACTTATTTCCCTGCCAACATGGTTGCAAGTTAGGCGGGGATTTATCTACACTCTGCTGCCAGACATCACTTTCCTAACTTGCTGAAAATAAGAACTTTTGCCGGATACTGAACCGAGGTTATTTTTTCCCTTTTTTTTTTCTTTTTTTTTTTTTGCCTTTTTTGGGGGGAGCACTCTCGGCCCGTCCCCCTGTTCCTTGCCCCGCTGTCGCTGCGCTTACAGGACGAAATCCCGACGCGGAGGAGAGGCGCCGCTGCGCCCCCGGGCGCGGAGCGGGGCCGCGGAGCGTGGCAGGGCCCGCGGGACTCTCTCCCCTGGGCCCTTCCCCGCCGTGGCAGAGCGGGATGCGGACAACAAAACAAGAGCGTTTTGTCGCCCCCTTTTCTTCCCACCCTCCCGGGTCCTGTGCGATTTAGGCTAAATTACAAATTAAGCTGCTTCCTCGGCACGGGGCGAGAGGGTGCGGAGATGGGAAGCGGCCGCGGCCCTGGGTGGCCGGAGTCGCGGGGTCCCCGGGGGCTGCGGTCACAGTCGTGGGCCCGGCCGGTGGTCCCACTCTGATGCCCGGGCCCCTGGGCTGCTCGGACCCCTGGGCCGAGGGGGTCGGTGGGTCTCTCCGAGCCCCGCGGCCGCCCCCCGTCCGAGCAGTTGGTGTGGGGCACCCCGGATCCCATCGCCGCCTTTGCCTCCCACCGCATCGCCCACGCGCCCGCTGCGGACCCCGGGGAGCCGGGATGCACTTGGATTTATAGGGTGCATCATGTCACTGACCCGGGAGCACGTGTGCTAGAAGGGGACATAATTCTCAGGTGGAATTAGGAAAGTCCATGTCTGGTATCCTTGGGATGCGGCGGTGCGCATCCCCCGACCGGTACATAGGAGCTCAGAGAGAAACGCAAACCTTGAAGATTTTTTTTTAAGAGGTACCAGAGAAATATCATTTGAAGGTCAACTTGTCAGTGCGGGTTAATGAAAAGGACTCCTGCCTAACGGGCCTGCTCGCAGCGCCGGTTCCGCGCGCAGCCCTGGCTCCAACGCCGAGGGCAGAGGGCAGAACCGGGCCCGCCAGGCCCGCGATCACCGCTGCCATTGGAGGTGCAGGGTCCCTGGTTTACGTTACGATTATCGGTAATGAACTCCCACATATTTCAGGCATGATAATTTCGCGGCCGTCGTGTATACAAAA